>NC_046333.1:13240406-13840406 GCF_000738735.6 Corvus cornix cornix | reverse complement strand
TTCAACTATTCCAAACTGCTGCATGTAGATTTAGGAGCTCTTTCTTCCCACCTGTCTGAGCAGCAGGTAGCACAGGTAGTGCTGCCGTGCTGTTTTGCAGAAGAGAACTGGGTAGCAAGTGGGTTCATAAATCCAGGAGAAGGATGTGCTGAGTTACTGCTGAGACTGGGGCTCAGAGGAGGTCCCTCCAGGGACTCATTCCCCAGCTGGACCAGCAGCTGCCTTTCCCATCAGATGGCTGCACAGTACAGACACATTGCTTCCCATGGTCATGGTGTGTCTGCTGTCCAGGTCCCAGGGAAGGAGATGGCTGACAGAGAGACGTGGGTGCAGACGCTGAGCCAGTAACAGAATGGTTGTCAGGGCAGAGCAGGGTGGTGCTGTGGGACAGCTGGCAGCCAGCTGGGTCTGACAGGGTATCAGGGTGTTGAATCCACCTTCCTGCAGACAAAGCCGGTGCATATCCAGAGGAACCTTCTCCACTTTACACTCTTCACAAAGAGCATGGGTGCAAAGGGAGCAGGACTTACTGCTTCTCCAGGCACAGAACAAACCTGAGCATTTTGGCTTCTCTTCCCCATGCTCTCTTGGCTCAAGCTGTAATCTGGGGGTGACTGGGACAACATAAACTTACCTTGGAGGATCTGTGCACACTCACCTGTCACAATGGGTTACGAGTGGGGAGCCTGAAACTTTGGCATGAAGAGCCTGTGCCACAGAGCCTTGGCCACCCCTGCTGTACAGGATAAGTGGAGCTACAACCATCAGTCTGTGTAGGTGCTGCCATAACCTCCCTTTGTGTCTGGAGCCTTTTCAGTGAGCTCTGGTGCAGTATGTGTAAACAGTAATGCAGTGTTGCAGCTAAATACTTCATTTCAATCAAGGAAAGGCCGATTTTGAATCCCTCAGACACAGGCAGAAATTTTCAAAAGTGACCTATGGCAATCATGGGAGAATCTTTGCTAATATTCCTCTTCACTGGCTGCTGCACAAGCACAGAGAGAGCTCCATCCTAAAATGCTTGCTTTCCAGGGGAAAAGACAGTAAGCAGGTACAGAGAACTATCTAGAAATTACAAGGAAACAGCTAGAAAACTGGTCAGCACAACAAATACTTGTTTCAGCACAGCAGCATCCTGCCAATTGTCACATCTTTTGCAGCCACCACAGCAAGAGAGAATTTTTAAACGGATTTGAAGGAGGGGCAGCAACCACAGAGGTGCTTGTTTGAAAATTGAGAAAGGGAAAGTAGAAAAAACCACCACAAATAGTAATTGAAGTCCAGAATGACATTGAGTGGTCTTGGCTTTTGTTTCTGAGACTGAGGTGTTTTGTATTGCTGGGTGGTGGAGGGGAGGTGGGGAGAGAGAGAATCTTTTTCAGTATGTGAAAACACACATGCACACACACGCACACTGAACATTTCCTTCTTAACATGCTTTCATTGCCCACATCTCAGAGCCTTTGTTACGGTTACATTTGGTTCTCATTTAATCTGTGCTGCCCCCCTGGTGCCTCTGTCTGGCATCTCTCTATTGTTTAGCTGAGGCTCCTTTCAAGCCTCTCTCCTCACAGTGCCACCGAGTCTTTCTTCTCTTTCCCTCTTAGCATTGTTTCTCTCTACCTCTCCAGCATTCCCAGCATTCAGCCTTATTTTAAGCCTTCATTTTTCTATTATTGTTTTTTCCACAATTATTTCTCCCTGTCATTCTCCCTCTGTCTCTTTTTCTGACATTTTCTTCTCCCCTGAATTAAACATGCCCTTTACCTTTATTTATCCTCTAGATCAATTCCAGTCTGTGTCTATTTTTTTTTTCCTTTCCTCCCTTCTGGTTGTTTCATTCCCCTTCTCTCTTTCTGATCCTCTTTTTCATGCTCTCTTTTCCCCCGAGGGCTGGCTGGTATTTAAGTAGCTCTTCAGTGTGTAATTTTTGTTTATTGCCAGACCAAGATTTAAAGTCCAGCTCGACAAAGAAGATATCTCCACTGACTTTGGTGGGTCTACCTGAGTGCTGTAACTTACAGGATTTGTTTTCTTCTAGAAATTTTGTTTCTGAAGGTTTTTGTTAGAAACTGAACTCTCTACACATTAAATGTGTTTGTGGCCAGAATTTGAATTCAGTGTAGTACACAGGGGTCACATAAGTCACAACAAACATCTTCTTTGTTACTTATTTGTTTCTTACTTAAAACATGTGAAATTGTGTTAGAACAAATATGGTTCCTTTTCTGTTTCAAAGGAACAGACTTTCCTGATGCAGGTGATGCTACAACAACTCTGTCACTGTGAATCATTAGCTGCTCTCAATGTGAAAAAAACCTTGATATTTTGATGTTAGCTTTTGGGATATTCTAGATTCTGCCTGCTATGATGCCCTGACTCTGTCTTCATTGAGTGAAAACACTTGGACATCTGAGTATTATTCTACCAAACAGAAAAATGTAAATCACATCTAAATACACTATTTTAGTACTTTCATGTCTTCTGCAGTTTAAATAGTTTCTTTTTCTTTTTTTTTTTTTTTTTACCCATTCCTGTTAGGGGCTTTTTTCACTGTTGAAGAGAAGTATAGATCCAGAAGAAGACAGATGGGCTGAATATGGGGGAAGCAGTCAGACTGATCTTAATGTGGAAGGTCAGAAATCCTCTTTATTATCCATATGAGTTTTATAGGTTGTAAAAGGAACCATCACACTCAAGTCAGGTTCCTTGAAGTGCAGGACCTATGCTGTTTTCTCATTCTGGATGGTTAAACAAAATGAAAAACATGAAAAAAATTGCATGTGTAAGGCAGAGGAGTTACTCAGTTTAATATGTTTTTAATTAAATCTTAGCACTTAATGTGAATATCCATACTGTATGAAGAGATGCACCAGGAAGTTTTTTAGTACTAACACACTCTGGTCAAATTCTTGCCTATTTCTGATCAGTGGTTTATTTCCCTGTTAAAAGATGTTCATCATCATCTCCCCCTCACTACTTTCACGATGTTATTTCTTTTCAGCATCTTTTCTTTTTCAGTCACAACCAGACAAGTTTCTCTCACAGCTACATAAGTGTTTCCCTCTTCCACTTTCATCTCCCGTGTTGCAGGAACCATTTCCTCTTCCGCTGTCATTATCTCAAATGGGCTTCTCTGTATCAGTGACTCTTTCATCTCATTTCAAACATCAAGAACATCATTCAATCTGTCCCTTGGATAGCCTGCTTAGGCCTCCTGTCACTTTTACATTTAAATTATAATTTAAAATATAGCTTCACTGTGTAAGCATTTAGGGGCTATCATTTGCACAGATGACTACAATAAGGAGGACTGGTTCCATCTTATAAAGCAGCCAAAGTGCACATCTTGCAGACTTGTTTAGCCCATACCTCAGCCTGATACCAAAAAAAAAAAAAAAAAAAAAAGAATTACTTGGAAGAGGGCTCAGAAAGGTGAATCAGTGACCTTCTACCAGTGGGAAGAGTGATGCTAATGCAGAACCAACCCCCCTTGCTTTTGATATCTCAAATCATCTCACTGTTTGAAGATCAGGATTCCTAGCCCGCCTCTACACCTAAATCAGAAATCAAGGGACCAGTTCTGAGGTGGCAGATAACCTCTGAAGTTCCCTTCACCAATGATATACTGAGGACAGCCCACTTAAAAGCCTCGGGTGCCTAAAATTCAGTGAGATGGATCTGAAGCCCAACTCCTTGCCTAAGGTGTTGATTATTAAAGGTCATGAAAATACCTGCTGGATTTCCTTCTCCACATAGACCTGTTCAAAAAATACAGTGGCAGCTTCAGTATGAGGGCATACACGTGAGCTGCAGATTATCTTTACAAACACTGAATGAGCTGCATCCACACAGGGCAGGGCCTTTGCACCACTGGAGATCAGCAAACACCTAGACATGGCCACAGCTTGATGCATTTTCTTCAGAACTCTCTGGGTGCTGTGCCCATGTCTGAGCTCTACAGCAGCAATGCCAGAAGACACAACTTTCCTGTGTCCTGCAAACCTCTGGCACAGCAGTGCTTTTCTTGCCTGAGTCTTCCTCTGAGCTCTGTTACGGCTCTTTACAGGCAAAACTCAGTCCAAAGCATAACTGTGTGAAATTGCAAGAGCAGGTAAGAACACATCTTATATACCCATAAGACAGACTTGAAATTAAAATCTGGTATAACAGACAACTATTCTCAGATCTAGCTGCAAACGGTAAATAAATCCAGCTTGTAACTTAATGATCCTTGTGTTTGCAACCAGCAGTGAAAACTGCCTGGGGAACAAAACCTGGAACTGTGCGTGGAAGACAGAATGAAGTAATTGGCAATCATATACAGAAAGCACCTGGATTTTATCATTCCAACCTGGAGATATGGTCATGTTAGTTCTGGCCAGAAATCCCCGTTAGTGAGGGCTGCTCTTCAGGATCAGTCCCCTGGATATTAGATCTGTGCTGCTGCTCATTTCACGTTCATACCCCACATTAGACACCCTGCACTGCACAGAGCCTTCGTTACATTATCCCACCGGTCCCTCCGGCTCCCTCCTCCCGCGGCTTGGACCACAATCATCTGCCTTTCTTGGAATTCATTTCAAAACAGATTCATGTGGCACCTGCTATTCCCCAACAAACAAATAAATTAGCTGCTGTGATATGGAAATTTGCATGATTCACTGTACTTAAAAACTGTTAGCTGTGAACTTATTAATTGAAAACCACAGGACAGTAATAAGTGTGTCCTTCAGTCTGAACGTTGAGTCCCTTGCTATAATGAATTTGTAAAGCAACAAAGATGTGTTTTTCAAGGAAAATGCCACTGCCTCAGGACAGCTGAGTCTTGGTCATGCCTCACAGGAGACAGATGTGCTCTCACGGAGGAGAGCACACGGCTCCCTGCCAAACCTGTGGCACCCCAACTGCAGGGCATAGGCAAGGTACAGGGGCCCCTCAGGCACAGCTCCGCCAGCTTTGCTTCTCCTGCCTCTCTCCAGCAATCCTACCTTCACCTTTGGGATGCTTTCCCCCACCCCTTCCCAACAGCTGGGGTGCAGGGAGGTGGCTTTCATCTCCCTCTTGCACAGCTGCCCCAGGGGATCTCCATGCTCATCTCTCCTCTGGCATGCCTACATATTGGTGGGGAGCAATGATTTAGCCCTGGTGTATGTCACCTTTCAGGTGACTCTGCTTTCCTTGCAGAATACTGTACCTATTGATCTATTTGCTCTGCCCTGGTCACAGGTACTCACACGGGCTTCCTTGTGCCATGTACTTATTGCAGTGTTTCTCCCATCTTTTACTGGAAAATTCTTTAGCAAACTGCATTTATTTGGCAAATAAATGTTGCAAACTCGAAAAATTAGCAAGCCTATATTTTCCTTAGTGTGTAAAGGCAAGATAACTCCCATATATAAGAAGTTCCCCATATGCATTTGCATGTCTAATCCATGGAGTCTGTGCCCACTTCCACCCTGAGTCAGAATCTGCAATCCCACTGAAGCCAATACTAATTGCTGGTCTAACTTGAATATTGTACCATATATTTCTATACACATCATGATTTTCAAACAGGAAACAATTAGTTAAACCTGCATTGACAAAGCATGGCAATATTTGGTATGAATCCTGGCAAAATCATTCATTGTTTTGCTTTCTGTATTTTTCCATCTTTGTTTTCCTTCATTTATTCAGGAGGAAAGAAAGACACTGCCTCTAGTGCTTGAATTTTAATTCTTTGCTGCGCTGTCCTTGGGCAGAACTGACTGTCTCTAAGAGGTGTAACACATTGTACAGCAAAAGCATGGATGTACTGCCAGTGGTTCTAATGCCAGGATTTGTCACTGCTTTCCTTAACAACTATTATAGATTATTTTTGAAATATGTTGAAAATACTGATATTTAATTTAACTTGTAAATTACAACCCTCAGAAAAATACAGAAGCAGCTGTCAAATAACCATTGTATTTGTGGGATTTAATTCAAACACAGTTTTACATTTCTGTTGTTCTTGATGACAATGGTAAACTACTACTTGCATTGCAAAGCCAGGGATTGATGTTTTCAGAAAAATGGAGTAACCATGTGAACCTCATGCCAATATTGGCTCAAAAAGCAACACATACGCATTGCAGAAGATACTGTCTTGTGAAAGATCCAGCTCATGGGGTAGGACTAGGTCACAAAGCAAGGAACTAATACTTTCATAGTCAGAAATAACTGAAAAAACACAACTTAGAAATAAAGATTTCCTTTATCTGCCCTATAAAACCAAATTTTTCTTGCCTTGCTTTCAGGCTTTTCTCATTTACCTGGTGTTTCTCAATCCAGAATTTTCTACTAGTCTGATTTTTGATCTAGTGTTAATATAAACAGATGACTGCAGTGGTCCAGCCAGCAAAGCCAGGTCTGCAGGGGGGCTGAGCAGGCGTGCGTCCTCCCGGGATCCTTCTTCAAAGAGGACTTTGGATCACTTGATTCTTGCTACTGTCTGCACAGTCCCACCCATCACTATTACTTATTTTCAGCAAAGTAAAATGAAATCAGAAAAACATCTCAGGCTAATTAAAACATTCTTTTCCAGCTTACTCTTAATTTTATATCCCTTAGCCATTTTGCATCGTGTCAAAACCACAAGCATGGTATTTGAAGCTCACTCACTCTCACTAATCCTTCACAGAGGGGAATGATGATATTTTTTTCTCTGAAATGTAGAACAGAGTATCTGCAACAGATCTAGCTACTGGGTAAAAACACTAGAACTCAAAACCTGATGTAGGAACAATTGATTTCAACTTGTAGTCCATCAATTAATCATAAGAACATTACAAAAAAACAAGTTCAGTATCATCTCTATCAGCATCCTCACTTTTTAAAAAAAACATAAAAATCCAACTCAAAAGAAGTCAGGAGTATGACAATCAAATGTATTAAAGAAATCAAGCCTAGTCTGTCTGTAAAATTTTGGTTCTTGTTTACAGAGATTATTTGTCTAAAGGACACCTTTTTAAAAGCCATAATTTAAACAGAAAGGCAAGAAAATTATATGAGCTCACTAAACGAATGCACATAACTAAAACATGAAAAAATCAAGCTTGACATTCAAGATACATCTGAAGTTAAAGGGCAAGAAAATCTAATAAATCAGAACATTTTTATATCATAAAAGCACAAAAATCTCTTCCATGTCTTTCAGTCACAGAAGCATGGCTTACGTTATGATTTTCTATTTATTTTAAACTAAGTAATATCTCACAGTTATAGAGTTCAGAGAAAATGGCAGTGTTAGACTTATGGGCAAGAACATGAAGTGCCCAACTTTAAAGACACCTTTATTAGATGATACTTAATGCCTGATTCTGGTTACTTAATACAAATTTAAGAATGCTTTAATGAAGTGGGAAGGTAAGTCATGCAATGAATAGATAAAAGAGGAATCCAGAGAGACACAATCCTTGATTCAGATTCAAAACCACAAATATTAAAATAATGTCTCTCTTTGAAGCATTTTACCTCATCAGCATTATCCTATTTTATCTTTCCAAATGCCCTATCTGGCAATGAAGTAATATATCACTACCATTAAGAAGTTGAGAGAAAAAAGAAAAAAAAAGAATCCAAAAAAAACCAGGTCAAAATTTGGCCCTTACATATCTTGCTCTTAGGCAAGCTGCAAGGTATTAATAGGTTTTTAATACAAAAAGGTGGAAAATAGTTTTTGCATCAATCAAAAACATGGACATTAGTTTTTGCATCTATCAAAACCATCTTCTCACGCTACCAACTACAGTATTGCCAAAAAGTGTATTTTAATGATAGTTCTTCTTAACACTTTCTTAAGTGGTATAAGGAAAAAACTAACAAAATAGAAAGGAACCAAACTTAATTAAAAAAACCAAAAAAAATTCTCAGATATTTAACATGTCAGAAATAAATGGCTACAACATGAGCAGGGTCCCCCTGGAATATATAAGCAGGGCTTCAATGTTCACTTTATTAATCAAATTTTGAAGCTGCAATTTAAACCTTGGTAGGAACAAAGTGGTAACATTTTCCTCTCAGGAATGTCAAGGAGGTGCCCTTTGGTCCTGGCCTGTCAAAGGTTAGAACTGGTCCAGTCACAGGGGAGATGGATGTGAGCATCACATGTTCTTCACTGATGGGCAGAAAGTAAAAAGGACTCATCACCCCACTTGGACAGACTGTCCCTGTCAACTCCTTAAGTACAGTCGCCTCAGACTGAAGGACTGCTGTGCTGCAGCTGCAGCTAAAAACCATTTCCTTGCCGTGGGTGTGCAATCCACGGGCCACGCTCTGAGCGGGGCCAAAGGCAGCAGCAGGGACAGAGCTCCCTGGTAACACAGATGTCTCCTTGCAGTGGGGCTGAGGCACTAAGGCTGATTTGTTGCTTCACAGCTATTTGCTCAGTGTAAGCCACCAGAAAAAAATTAAGCAAATTTGTGTGTATGTGTGTGTCACCAGCTAAGCAGCAATTGACCTTTCAGAGAAGACTTGTGCCACTGTCCTCTCATTGTAGTTGTCTTTAAATCACTGTGCTACCAATGCACTACGTTAATAGCATGACATGTCTTTGGAAGCATGAGTCACGTACTCTTTGCGACTTGTGGGCTTCCTTTCTTCTGAATCACAGAAAGTTTATCCTGGGATAGGGCATATTCCTCCCTCCAGGGACCAAAAAGTGGTGAGGGGAGGAATAAAATGGCTTAGATTAAGAGAACAAATATCTGAAAACAGATGATGTAGTCAATGACCTTTGTTCCCTTTTTCTTTCCTCCCAAAATTTAAGAAGCCGAGAAGAAGAAGAAATTTCAGTGTTCAAACTAAAGAGAGTTTACAAATTGTACCCCACATCTACACAGAGGGCATTGTGCTTTTGGAAATAGAAACCATCCTCTAGTTCTCTCTCAATTCAGCTTGGAACATACTCATAACCTGCATATTTAATATCTGGCAATAAGTAGCAGTAGGAGAACAACAAGAGGCAAGAAGTTCTACTTTGTTTAACCTGAGAATTGCTATATGCTTACCCAAACCTTATCTACATCCTCCTACAAATACGTGAACCTCTGGGTATGAGAAATATTTAGACACCTGCTACTGAAATTAATGGGAGCTGCAAGCACGGAGTTCCCAGGACAATCAGATATCTTAAGTCTACGAAATTAGGTTGAAAATCTCCCAGGAACAATTTTTCTCTCTCATCATATTTCCTACTTCCCACCAGGAAGGACATATTTGAAGTACAGGCTCATTTGTGCTATGTTGGTAATCCTGATTTACTTTTTTTTTTGGGAAGCAACCAGGACACAGGGCATTATAACAACAACAAAAAGAACAAACAGACAAAAAAAATGAAGACAATTTTTTAAAGTAACTGAAAAGATTCAGTGTCTGAAAATGGGATTGTCTCAAGATTCTGAGTGGATTTTCAGTGGGTTATAATTTTCATCCCAGCAGATTAAGCTTTCTGTAATAAAAGGAAGGTTTCTCTGAAAAGTGCAAGGGAAATGGCTTCTTAGGCCCCCTCTTACAATGCAAAACACATGGGCGTGCTGCTAAGCTCATGCACTGCCTTTTTGCATTCAATGGTCCCTTTGCAGATGCAAGAGTTTTGGGAAAGAATGAGGACTGCAGCTTTCAGCCTGGTAGGACTGGGATAGCATTTTACACACTCTAAATCAAGAGAAGAGGGTTCTTTTCCATTTAAGTACTCCCTTCAGGAAAAATGGCTTTAGGATGGCTTCTACAGTTTCTAAAGCTTAAAATGATCCCCTGGAGAAAAAGGATATGGTTATGAGGAAGAATAGGTACTGTAAAACAGCTTGCTGCAAAGGTCCATAGCAGATGAGAGCAACTGGCTGGTTTACTTGTAATTCTGCCTTGTTCAACTTTATGGCTTTAGTTGCAATTTAAAAATAAAGCCAAATTTGTGGTTTGATTGGCTGTTTCCAACACTGAACAAGTACAGCAAGACAAAAAAGGGCACACACATTTTAGTGGAATGAAAATATATCTAATCCCACTGAATACCTTCTTTGTAGTCATCCTCCACAAGTATTCACGAGAAGTATTATTTTCTTTTCCCTGCCCACAGAAAAAAAAAAGCAACACATTCATAGCAGTCAGGTCTTTCACAGCTGATGACAGAGCTGAATGCACATGGACCACACAATTCATACTTATGATGACAGACCTGTGCTCCCCCAGAGTAAGACTGGTATATTACAGTTCTTGCAAGTTTGTGTGTTGCTGGACATTTTGTGAGACACCACTGGGTGATCCAGGCAATGACCATTGGTGTCAAGGTGTGTGGGGCTACAGAGCTGGAGTGAGCTCTTCCCTTCTCCTATCCTCTCCGTTAGCCCAGGGCACCAAATGTGGTGCCAAACGTAACATCTTGTACACACAGATTTAGGCAATTCAAAAGGTGGTCCGACATATTATTTTCCTGGGTGAGGCATCTTGAATATCGTCTATTGGAAACAGAAGCTGAGATGAGCTTGGGTTCATCCTGCAGAAAAACCTGGGCCCTGACCCATCAGCTGAAATTCAAACTTTGGAAGTTGTGGCTGTGGAATTGCCAATTTCCAAATGCCACTACTGCATTGCCTTGGGGATAATGTAGCATTTCCTGTCCCAGCCTCAGCAGGGGCCTAGTGGGCTAGAAGTGACTTTGGGGAAATGGGTTACTTGCCTCTGTAGTTACAGCTCTTTCCCCAGGCATGTTTCTGTGGTGCTGACTAACATTTGGAGACTGCAGGAGCAGCTGTCTCTCCCTTGTTGCCCTCCACATGCCTCCACCGGGGTCGTTTGAATTAAACTAGGTCTGAGTAGAGGACTTCAAACAAGCTTTTATGTGTTCCTACCCTCTGAGACTTCTGAAGTCCTGCCTAGGTGGTACTGGGAAAGAGAGGTGCCCAAAAGCAACTTCTGCTTTTGCATCGCATGAATTTGCAGCACAGTTATCCATCTGCCATTGTAACCTGGCTGGTAACCAGCTGAGTGTCCCCATAAGGTTCCTTTCTTTTGGGGGTTTCATTTCTCAAAAACCTCTCTGCAGCAACAACAATGGCAATGAATTCCTCACCAATCCAGTCCCCTAGACAGGCTGTCTTCAGAATGAATGGGGCTCTTTGCATTCCTCACATCTGCAGGAGATGAAGGGTCTGACTTTTAGTGTATGTGTAAAACGACTTGACAGTGCACCAGCACAGTGAGATCAGATCCTTCTTGTAACACATGGATGGCTAAGCAATGGAATGCAGAGTTGGAGGCTGTTGTGGGTGACAGGTATTTCTGGGCTTAGAAAAGTTTTTAGAAAAGTGCTTACTGGGCAACATCAAGGCCTATCAAGAAAGAAGAAATCTGCTTTGATTCAAGGCTGCCCTGACCTACAGATTGCTAGAGAGTTCAGAAGTAGGGAAGGGGTCACTAGGGAAGGGTCACTTTATCACAGAATCACAGAATCAGGTTGGAAAAGACCTCTGAGATTATCGACTCCAACCTATGACTGAACACCACCTTGTCAACCAGACCATGGCATTGAGTGCCAGGTCAAGTATTTCCTTAAACACCTCCAGGGACAGTGACTCCACCACCTCCCTGCACAGCCCATTCCAATGTCTAATCACTCTTTCTGTGAAGAAAAGGGTAATTACTCACCCTTGTCTAACATCTTCATCTCTCCTGGCCATCAGACATTGGCCACCCCTTGGTGAAATGCTAACTAGGCAAGGCAGATATTTAATCTGATTTTTTGTAGACATTCTCACATTCTTTCTCTTTTGACTTGCTTTGCTTTGCTTTGTGTGTATGTGTGTGTGTGGTTTTTTTTCCAGGCAGGGGATGGGGGGGTGGGGAGGAAGGAGGGGAGGGTGGGGAGCAGACAAAGCATCCCAAGGTGTAGAAGGAATTCCTGCTATAGGATAAACTCTTCTTAGATTTTCAGGTTTCATACAGAAGTAGGCATGAGTCAAAATCCCACATCTCAAGAGCCCAAAGCTGAGATTTGAGACTTCATGGGCTTATTATGCATGTAATCATTTTCTTATACTGCCTTCAGGAAGGCTTGTTAGAGAGTAGGATTTTCATTTTCTTCCAGTACAGCTGCAAAAATACATTTGGCAGTGTGTAAATGAGCTGATGTAGCTATCCCTTCAGCTCCACTGACCACTACGCTCACCTCACAGGCTAGAAAATTCCTGCTGAAGCTTCACCACATCTCGCTGAACCAGAGATGCTATGCTAATGTACAGATACACTGTCTACAACAAGCTCCAGTTTCCACGTGCTAATAATTCTAGAGTGTTTGTAAGGGTGACTAATAATATATAAAATACAAAAGAGTGGGAAGCAAATGCACATGGGGTGGATGGACGTAAGAAAGAAGATGCTTTTGCCTATCTTACACTATTAAATATAAGATATATGGGAGGTCTGAACAAATCTCTCTGGCTTTCTGTCACATAAATGTAGGCTCCCATTTCCCATTTTAAAGATGAGTTTAATAACGTGAACGATAGAGCCAGATTAATTTTGTTTTCATCTGTAGGTATTATACCAGTGGGAAATGCCATCTGATAAAGGGTCTGATTCAGCAACCAACCTTTCTTGAAAAGGCATAATAGAATAAAAGCTGTCTTCAAAGGACATTGATGTATTTATGTACTGAAATTAAAAAGTAGATACTTCTGTCTTTGCTAAAGTTGACCAAGTATATGCTACATTTTTTCAGCAATCCAGCATCTTGGCTTAGTGTGAATGTTGTTCTGCTTTTGTGTCTCGTGATCAGTGACCCTGCCTGTTATTCCTGAAGCACTTTTTTTACATGTAATAATCTAACTATGTGAGCTACCAGATCAGTTCTTCATAAGGAGAAGAGCATTATTCCCAGGGAGAGAAAAGACTGTTTTGAAGCTGAGGAAATAAAAGGCAGTGAAGTGTCTTTATTTCATTCCGGTCTAGCAAAGCTCACTGCTGGCAAGCTGAAATCTAGGTGGAATATCTACCTTTGACAGTCTTGGGATATCAGCAAAATTAAAACTGAGCACAGAGGGTTTTTCTTTTAATTGGGCTTACTGCCTCCACTAACAAATTGCAAACATACACTGAGCATAGATGTAAACAAAAACCTGCATGTAGAACCCCTTGCACTATACAAATACACATCAAAAACCTTCTCAGCATAAATGCTCTGTCTGCACTACCCCCTGCATTCTTTCTACATATACACAAACATACAAATAGAACCACATATTTCCATTTGCTTTTTTTTAGCATTAGAAAGTACAGGCATTTATCCCCACCAGACTGTTTATAATGATGCTCTAGGTTTAGCTGCATTTCCCCTTTGGCTTTTCTCCTGAAGCAGAGAAGCATTTGCACAGAGCACACCAGGTGTTACTTTCATATCCTCAGACATACTGGAATATATTAACACAAACACTAAATCAAAACACAGCAAAATTAATGATCACTGCTAGGCTAGAGAAACCAAACTCCTTATTACCAAACAAGACTTGCGTGTATTGTTTCTGTTATCTTAGTTCCTGATTAATATAAAATCAGATACCAATAGCTAATTAGCTGCTCTAATTATTGGTTTGAGTTTGCATAAATTATGCTGAAATGCCCAACTTTCTCTTGCTTTAATCAATATAATATGTCAAAAAGTTTCTTACGGTTGTAAGATAATGAGATAACTAAAGCAGTATCCTGTACACTTCATTATTATATGCTTCAGTCAAAAGAAATATCAGTATTTCCAAATTATCCCCACTTAAAGTATGCAGTCTGAAGCCTACTGCTCATCAAGCAACTGCTCATCAGCCCTGCTACTCTTGTAACTACTGCCTGACAATTGCACTATCAAATAAAACGTAGATTGAATAATGTAAATGTTGTATCTTTTCCAGAACCCACAACGTCCTGAACAATACAAACTTCACCATTTTTTCAATGTGTGGATTTAATCTTTGTCTGGATTGGCCTCTTGAGAGTAACATGTAATCCTCTGAGGGCACAATTTTGGCAAAAACTAATTCTTATTCAGACCTGACCTTGCTGCAGTCCAAGTTCACTTCCAGGGCACTGTGGCCTGCTCATGCTTGTAATGCTAATCCTTTAATGCAGGGGTTACCTCTTAAGCACCACAGTCATTTGCAAATGAAGTAAATTCTTTAATTTCCTAAAAAGCTGACTCCTATCTCTCACTTTCATCTGCTGCTTTAAAGCTCTTGATTATGAATAGATTCAAATGACTTTAGTAGAAAATAAAATTTTTTGTACTAATGGCATAAGTGAAGGATAAGAAGAAAAATATCACTGCAGTGAAAGAAGTAGAAAAAAGCGCAGTAAAAGTGAGCTTTATGGTTCATATATTTTTACATTATAGTCTTCATAGTGTTAGGCAACACTACTCTTCAGCTGTACAAATAAAACTACTATTCACCCTGAATCTTGCCAAATTTCTTAAATATCTAAAAGGTGATTTCAGTGGAACCTGGGCATCTTAGTCCAAAAAAGTGATTATCATAATGTTTATTGGCATTCATACCAATAAAGTTCCCTAAGAGACAAAGCTTTTGCAGGTGTTCACAGCCTCTTCCACCTTGGCTAGCATAAGCAGTCTGTCACTTAGGCCCTGCTTGAACTCCTTCAAAGTCTACCATTAAGCATTCCCCAACAAGATTCTAAAAGGGAAAGATCCTATCATCATGTACTGATCATGCACTGGAAAAACCACATTCACCATATAATATACAGGCACTGGCTATTGATGCCATCTGTTAAGTTTAAGATAGGATGAATTTAAGACCCAGCTGCCCAGAGCAGGGAAAAAAATCCTCTCTTTGGTGAGAAGAAGGTTCATTTAGTTGAGAAATGGGGGACTTGGCTGCTACACGAGAGACTCCTACAGTCTTTCCTGTCCCCTTTCCACTGGCTCTGCCTGTTTTGAATTCCACTGAAGGGTTCCCACCCTTGCTCCAGCAGCAACAGAAGTTCAACTTGATCTTTGGACTCCAAGATCCAAGTACTTAAAATGGCTGTGGTCACAGAAAACAACACAAAACTGGTTAAACCCTGGATTCTGAATGATCCTTTGTCATCACAAGGGACCAAAGACTAGCTTACAAGTCCAGATCAAAAGTTCACACCTGCTGCATATTTACTTTAGGCAAGAATTTCCTCATATGTTTCTCATGTTATTAAGCCATTAAAATGAGAAGAACATGGGAAGAAAGATGGAAAAATAAGGATCCCGATTTAAAATTTGATTCTTCCAGTAACGAGAGCATTTACTTTTCAAAACAATCAACCATGCCTTTGTTTTTAGAATGAATGGAAATTGAAGAATTCCTCCTCATAGGAAGATCAAGGGATGGAATATAGTCCTGGTTGGCAGTGGAGCTGAAAATAAGCATATCCATTTAAGGAGTACAATGGAAATAGTTGCTGCATAACACCTTCAGCTGTGACCTTGAAGAGCAATCCTTCTGGATTCAAAGGACATTCTTTCACAATGAAAAACCTGGAGACAGTTATGGTAAACTATGGAAGAACACAAATGCAAGAACTATGATCAGTATGGGTGCTGTGGGAGAAAGCCTGGGTCTTTTCTTGAAAGGAGGTGAAGATACTGTTGAAATAAACACAATAATTACTGCTTTGTCATGGGGCTCATGGAGGGGGTTGGGTGGCAGATGCCAGAAACATCTCCCAAGTGAACAGCAAGAAATACTAAAAAATAAAAACAATTGAGGGTCATAACCTGACAGATAATCAAGAATTGAAATGTCTGAAGAATGACAGAACTTTGAGACCAGATGGGATCCAGCATGCTGGAAAAATATGGCATTCAGAGACATGGGGGAAAGAGTAATCACTTTAGTGCCCTGCAGATTTATAATGTATATCCATAATGGCAGCACCTGTGTATGCAAGTGCACTGTATGAATTCATTTCATCATTTATGACTTATGAGTGCATAGCAAATTTACCTTGCTTTTATTTTTGTTTCTAGACAAAAAAGTTACATTATTTGGATTTTTTAAAGTTGCCTTTCTTTCTCTGGCTCTTCATCATTTCAGTCTGAACTTTGTTGCCCTCCTCTTTTGTTCTGACTGCCACTTCCCAACTGAACTGCAAATGAATCCACTTACAGCCTCTTTATTTCTTCATTGGTACAGAAAGTGAACAAAACTAACACTTACCATTATCATCCTCCTGAAGCCACAGCGCTCCATGGTAAATTGTTCCCATTCAGAATGTCTGTGATGATAGCCAGAGTAATTCTTTGTTCTGAAGCACCCAAATAATTCCTCATCCCATTTGTTTGATGTGAACAACACCTTCATGTGTTTCAGTAAAAAAAATGATTTCTCTGTAGCGGGTTTAAAATTGTGTCATTAAAATCAAAATGGAATAAAAAAAAGGACACTTCTTGTGTACCGTGCAATGTATGCAGCAGGGTTGAATGCATCTCAGATATGAGATGAGGATACAGAGTTTGCAGCTGCTTCCCCATTATAGGATCAGAAATACACACTGTGCTAGCAATGCTGATCCTTTGCCCCTGTGTCTTGGGGTGACTTTATGATGTGTATCCCCTATCGCTGCTCTATGCCCAGAAATCAATCCTGTGCCTTTCTGTGCCTTTAAACTGAGCCAGAGAGGGGGGAGAAGAAACAACCCGAGCGAACTTTACAAAGCAGTTGTTGAAGGACACAGACAGGCACTCCTCTGCATCCTGCTGCGGTGAGAAGAGCAGAGGAAGCGCCCTTCTTGCTTTCCAGCCAGCTTTCGGCTCCTTTTCTCCGGAGGAAGATGGAGAGTTGAACTTCATTTTCCTGGGACTTCGGTTTTTCCCTTCTTCTCTTCTGGACTGTTCCAACATCAGAACACATCGGGAGAACTTTCCACCGAGGCCCCAGAGGTGGGCCTACACTGACCCAGCTCCGAGGAGGAGGAGAGAGACCACACCTACAGAAGGACTCTGAAATCTTCCCAGGTTTCTCTCCACAGTGAGAGGTTTCATTATTTAGTGTTATTACCCTTTTCCTGTGTGTTTGTTAAATAAATAGTTTTTTATCTCTTTCACTTTACTCTGAGGAAAATTTCTTTTTTTTTCCCAAACCTGGTGGGGGAGGGCTGGTTGTAACCTGCCTTCTATCAGAGGATATTTTCCTCCAAATTTGTCCAATCTGGCACACCATGTCTGAAAAATTCTCTCCTGGTTGTACAGGTTGAAATTTTGAGTTTGAGAATCAAGACAGAATCCACAATTCTAAGAATAGAGCACTTTCAGGTGTTCTCTGAAAAAGTCAATTCAACCAGCCCATCTGCAAAATAGACATAATAATGTTATGCATTGCTAGTGAAGGAATCTAATTTTTTTCTAGGTTTTTTTGGTGTGTGTTTTTTTTTGCAGTAGGGAACTGGAGACAGGATGTCCTGCCAGAGGAATGCTAGCTGTGGGGTGAGTGCATGAGTGAATGTGATACAACAGCAGGCACAAGGGTTTTTTTGGTTTGGATTTTTTTTTCCTTCTTTTTTTCTTCTGCAGCCAGAGTCTTTTTGTTACCACAGTATTGTGCAGCTTTCTGACAACCAGTCAGGAAGGTAGCATGGATCTCCAGCTTGAAAGGAAAAGGCATTTTCTTCATCCTTCTCCAGCGGCTGGTGGGGAGGGAGCAGGAGCCAGCACCAAGGAGTGTAGAAATATACCCCAACAGAGTGTGCTGCCCACCAGCAGCCCCCTGCTCAGCTCAGATGCTGCAGCCACAGACACACCTCTGCAAAGACATCTTCAGTTAAAATGGAGCTACAGCAGTGTCTCTTACTCAGGCACCTCTGCTTAAGAAGGCTGGGCTCACTGCTAAAGCCAGTCTGGTGACGTAAACTTGGGCCTGGTGCCTCAAAAGTATTTGTTTAGGTGTCTAATTCCTGTTGTAGTTAGACATCCACCACCTTTGAGGAACTGCATCTTCAACCAAGGTTATTCGATAAAGAAATGCCATATTGTCATGAAAATAATGTAATAGGTTTTTTTTCACCCATCTCAGCACATCACATTTATCTGTGCAGGCCTCCTGAATGATAGAAAATTATTGTCTCTGCTCAGAAGCATGGTATTAGGGCATACAGTAGGTTAGGTCTGTTGCCTAAATTAACACAGGGAACCTGCATCTTAGCTAGGTTTAAATCCAGGTCTCCTAAGTCCTGGCCCAGTGCACTAGACAGGCTATCTTCCTTCTCTGGAAAGGTGACTGGAAAGGCTCTGAAGCAAGAAACGTGCAGTGCTTGTCTAACTGCAGCAATAGGAAAAAAAAATTAAGTATTACTCAGAGTCAGGCTTGGGGAAATTCTGATTTAATTACGAAAAGTCAGCATGAATTCCTGAAAGCAAGCTTGTGCTTATGACTCCGCTGATGGGATTTTTTCAGGTGGATAATAAAAATATCTGATAACGGGAATCCATACATTCTGTTTAACTAGATTTTTCTGTAGAAAAGTCAGGTTCTTTGTGTTAAATGTCTGACTTTGGGAAGCAAAGGGATGTAAAAGAAATCCCCTTTTAACTTCTGCCTATGACAGCTTTCCATTAGAAACTACAAAGACTTCTCTCTCACATCACAGAGACAGGGATGAGGAGAAAACTTTAAACCTCCGGGAGCTTCAAAATGAGATCAAGAACATTCGAAAGAGAAAATTGCTCATGGGGGCACTCATATTGGGACTCGCCAAGTTGATGCAAGTCTGTCAGTGGCTGCTGGCGGCCCCAGAACATATCCTTCATCAGCCCCTTCACCTCACAGACAGTTTGCCCTTGGATGAGGAGGTGCTTGCAGCCACAGGAGGTCTGGAGATCCTGGCCAACTCCTGCCCCACAGGGAAAGACCATTGGCTTTCAGATACACGCCCTTTGATACTATTCTGTTTCTCTGAATTTGCAATGTCAGCCTCCTTGGGAAAGCTCATTTCAATAAGCCATGAACTAGCTCAAATATTTTTTCAAGAGGTAACCATGTATGCTAACAGTTTAACATGTAAGGATGTGACTAAAAGAGAGTCACAAGGATTAGTGTGAGGATCAATTTTCTTCACTTTATGTATCAATGACCTGCAAGAAAGAAGATGCAGTAAGTGGATTACACTTGCTGATGATATAAAGTGAAGGGGCAGTCAAAACAAAGAAGGAGGGGCAACAAAATTCAGAATATATAGTTTAGGATCTGGAGAGAGTTATATAGCTTCTAAGTTTCAAAGTATGTAACGTAATGAGTCTGGGAATAAAGAAACAAAAGGAGAGAATATTCACCCAATAGCCACACATTGCAAAATATTACAGAATTGCAGTATATGAGGTTAGTGGCAGAGAAAGCTCTAACAGCAAAAGCAAAAGTGCTGAACAGCAGAAACTGGAAAAAAAAATCTCAAAACTGGAAAAAAAATCTCAAAACTGTAAGATAGAGAAAGGTAACTGTAAAGCAGGAAAAAATATTCAAATGCTGTAAATGAGACTAGTTTTATGACAAAATATTGCATATTTCTAACCAGCTATGAAAAATATGTTGTGGGGGAAAAAAATGGCAGAACAGGCCTCTGCCAGAAACTGACAGCTGTTGAAATATCTTGATTATCCAGGGACTGGAGATGAAATCCAGGTTTGTATGGCTGAGGATAGAAGATTAGAAGGAGTACTTGGTGCAGTACACACAACCCTAAAGGGAAAAGAGAGGCGAAAGGACAGGAGTCTCTGGGAGCTGTAACACTGCCAAGGGGAGGGAGGCATGGACACCAGTGGAGGGTGGGTGCCAGGCAGGCCTTGTCTGCTCAGGGAATGGATTCACCTGACAGAGCAAGGGCAGCACAGGCACTACAAGTACAGACAACCTAAAAAGAGGTTTGGCGTGTACTGTGCAGCCCCCGGAGGGATCGGTCACAGCCTGGCGCGGCTGCTCTTCCCCACGGGCGTCCACGCCCTGTCGGAAGCCCACAGCGATGAATGGAGATGTCTGTGCTGGCCGCAGCGAGGGCTGGATCGGATCCCACGTGGAGAACGGCCTTTCTGTCGCTCTGATTTTCCTTCCAGCAGCCACTAATGAGCTCTCTGGCTTGTGCCCCTGCGCCGGCTGCTGCGCGGGGCCGGCGCTGGGGCGGCTGCCTGCGGCTCTGTCGGAAGCTCGCCCTGGCCCGGCCGCCCCCGGCCCTCCTCTTTCCTTTCCTCTCTGTGTGATGTGCGCTTGCTGCTCATTTGTCACAGCCATTATGTCGTGTCGGTCCTTCCTGCCCCTGCTGCCGGCATTGTTGCCCTCCCCAGGTCCGTGCTGCAGGAGCAGCCGTGTCCCTGCCTGGCCTCCTCAGCCGGTTCCTGAGCGCAGCCCAGGCCGAGCCGATCCGCACTGCTCCACTGCCCGTCCGCTGGCACCTCTCTGGTTGACAGTCCCCTCTGGGTAATTGCTGTCGCTGAACGGGACCTTCTGGGCCCCCTCTGACACACATCACACTTGGGTGACTCTTGACATCTGCTGCCATCTGCGTCCAGAGTTGCTGCTCCCTCAGTGCTGGGCCACTGGCCCGGGGCAAGGTGGGCAAGGAGGGACAGTGCGTGCCCACTGCCTCACCTGCTGCCGCTAAAGAAAAAGACCCCGCTATACAGATTTCACGATTCATTGGTCCTAGCAAAATTTCCTGAGCCCAATGTCTGAGTGGGCTAGAAATTTCAGTGGTGTTTTCCTCTCAGCTTTGAAATAAATGTTAACTGAATTGTGAAAAGCAAACTACTGACCATGTTTGTCAGAACAGATTTGTGCTGACAATATTCAACCTTGCACTATCCCCTGTGTTTCTTCTTTGCTTCAAAACGTTTTGGATTCAAATCCTTTAGCTGCTACTCCATGATCAATTATGCTTTCCCAAGTCTTGACAATAGCTCTGAGCCAATCATTCCAGATGTGTCCTGCAGTACCAATGCCCATCCACAGCCCTCACCACTACCAGCCCAACGAAATCAACCCTTCACACAGCTTGCAGAAAGGACTCAGAAACATGACAGTGTCCTATGCAATGCAAAAGGAAGAAGATGGGGAGTCCTGGTCCTTTGCCAAGCTCAGGTACAGACCCAGCTTCCTCCCTTCCAGCATCTTCTGAGTCAGTCTGAATGCATCATGAACCAGGGAGTCACAAACTGTATTTGATTAGTTATAATACTAAAATAAATGGAATCATTTGGGTTGTGTGACTTTCCCTATGACAGATAATGCCAGAAGCAAAAAATTCCCTAGTGGGTATATATGATTAATGTATGATGAATTTATAATATTTTTTACTTTTGACAGACTTTCAGAAGAAATTGAGACCTGGTCTGCTATCACACTTTATAAATAAAATTGCATTTTTACTTTTTCTGTCAGAAAACTTGCTGATAAGCTAGAAAAGATCAGAGAAATAGATACATTTGGGAGAAGATTTTACATTATCATTGGGTCTTTGTTCCAAGCAATTTCTGCATCTTACGGATCAAGGTGAGCCTCCCATAATGCACCTCCTAGTAAGCAGGTATTAAAATGAAGTCTTTCTAGGCATTTATCTGTGAGACATCAGACTGTAAGATGAAAAGATGACCTAGGGATTTGCTGACCATCACAGACAATGCATTGCTATGATTAAAGCTATGTATGTTACCTGGACAAAGCTACATCAAAGTGCTAATTAGGGAACATGTGCTTCTAACTGGTACCCTCTGAGGCTAATATGCTTTCATTTGTGTTAAAAATCATGACTGATGCACAGAATCAGTGTGAGCTAGAAATATATGTCTGTATAATGGACAGTATTACTGTACTCTCATCTTTTCTGTGATATATTCTCTTTATGCAGAGACACAAAATTTGTGTTTATCTCACAGGGCTGAGACATCCAATTAGAGAGCCTTGTCCTACAAAATCATCTTTCTGAAAGTAAAAATGAAACAAAATTGGTTTGATTCACTTATTCCTGATGATAAGTACTGAACTATCAGTTTTCAGGAGATTCTAATACTATAATATTCCCCAAAGGCTTGCTGTAATGGGGATAGACCACACTTGCACAAAGAAGAAGGGAAAAACATCACCCACACATTGTACATGAATATAGATGCTTTAAAAAAACTGTCTAATTTACCAAGGCAAGCAATTGATAGCTAACAGATGAAGCAGTTCATGGAAGAAACATATATATTGGTAATGAAGCAGCCAGGATGCAGCGTGTGCTGTGTGTGAGAGGTGCTGCCTGGTTTGCAGCACCTTGTGCTCTGAATGCCGCTCTGGCTGTGGCAGGGCTGTTGGGAAGACAGCAGTGCCTCTGCTTGGGGGAATATTGCCTTCCTCTCCAGAACTGACACATAACAGTCAGGGATACAACAAATCAAGTCGTACCAAAGTAGGGAGGGACGTTATTTACCCTCGAGAATAAAGCATCCAGCTATTCTCCTACTGAGTCATAAAACTGCATACACTTAAGTGTAAAAGAAACCAGACCTATCTCTTCTAGTCAGACTGGTTTTGATACTCTTTTATCTAAGAAACAACAGAACCCAATTGTTTCTTGGTTGGGCATAGATCATTTGGAGGCCATATGGACATCCAGGTTTTATTGCACATTCAAAGGATATTTTACAGTAACAAATCTACACTCAGTGCTTCTTCACTGAGTGAGGCTGCAGGGAGATCAAGTAAGTTTTTCTTTAAAGAAAACACAGCAGTAGGACTAATGCTACGAAGTGCATTACATTTACTATTCCACTTCATCTGGTATAGGTTAGGATAGAAAAGTTCTATTGAAATGACAGCAAAGGTGACAAGCCTTCAGAAACTCAGCCACTTTCATTTATTACTTACTTGAAGAAGTAATTAGGGTTCTTTCTTCTTGTCTAATGCCTCCTAATGGTCACTTTATCTAGAAAATTTTACAGTACTTTGACAGCTGGAAGGTAAGATAATTGTGTAAAAATGTTTATCAGGAATGGCCCAATAAAAATATTTTGTTTCAGGCTATAAAGGCCTATGCCTATCTTTTTCTGCAGAGAGGTGGAATGGAATAACTTGTGTCATAGCATGAAGACAATAAAGGCATGCAATGGGAATACATAATGATAATTCAGCCCAAGAGCTGTGAATGTGAAAGGCCATTCTGGCCAAACAATGCTCTGCCGATACGAGCTCCTGATTTTTCTTTGGATGTTTCTCCTGGAGAGCAGAGTTTCTTTCATTCTTTACACAAAGTAGTTTCAATCTGTATTTGAGAAAACTAGAGGCAGAGCTCTCTGCTATTTACTTACCCACACACTGCTTCCACTGCAGAGGTGGTAGTTAAAGACGTGGGTGAGTGAACAGCTCTGGAGTGCCCAGCCATGGCAGGGACACACGTAGATCTCCCAGAGGTGCCAGGACTAGGGGGAGTGTGAGGCAGAAAACAGGTTTTTTGTCAGTAAAAGCTCAACTGGATTGAAGCAGTACTGGCCTGGCTAGGAAAGGAATTATAGCTGAGGAAGGGTTTCAGTACTTGGCCCATCACTTGACTAACAGAAATGTCATTGTAATCAGAAATGCATCATTTCCAGTGCAGGCGTATCAGAAACCTCTGGGCTGTCTATTAGGGCTGATTCCCTACTTCCAGTGACAAAGCAAATGTAGACTTTAAATCCACAGGCTCCTGACTCAGCGTCATCAATAATTGAGCTGTTAAAGCAGTTCCTTCTTTTTGAATGGCACTTTGTTCACAACTAGAGCCTGTTGCATGAAGACCATTTTTCTTTTAAAAACTAGACTGTTCAATACTAAAATTCTCCCAATATAAACATGCTTTTAAAACCTCTTATTTTTGTCAATTTGTAAAATCCCTTTTTTTCCACATATTCACAATTATTCAAACTTAGGTGTCAATCACTTTTTCCCAGGAAACAATTTTGTACCATGGAATACATTCCATTCCTGTCACGGCATAAAGTGAACTATTTGAAAAGGATAAATAATACTTAAGGAAATATATTTTTCCCTGCTTCTGCCATACTGCTTTTAAAATTCTATTTCTCATTGTGTTTTCTCCTACAACCTGGCTTTGTGATGCTGCTGTTTGCATGCAAAGCTATTTAAGTGGAACATTGCACCTCACTTGTTCAGAGCTTATAATGAAGAAAAATGTGCAAAAGCATTACTTCACAAAAAACAGATAAGTAAGCACACTGCCTGTCAAATTTTGTCACCCATGCTTGGCAGACAAAAAATAAACAACTGCATAAGCCTGGTACAAGAGTCTGCAATCCACAGCGCATGAAATGTCTTGGGGACTAAGTTTGTATTCTGCATTTCTCCATACATCTCACTAATTCTCTGCGTCTTTTCCTAGGCTGCAGAATCTGCAGTGTATTGCAAAGCAGTGGCTGCGAGGCCCCTTAAATGTATCTGGGATCAATCCCTTATGAAGTATTATCTCATTGGCCCAAACCCCAACCTGCTCAGTGATATTTAGATTTCTACATCAAGCTCATAGAAGGAAAAGAAGCATTACACCAAGGCATTCAGCACAGAGTATGCATTGCTTCATAACAAAAAAAAGAGAGGGAAAGGCTTTTTTCGCTTATCTGCTCTCATAAACAGCCAGAGGTAAGAAAGCTGCTATTAAAACTATTAAGCTACTCTTCCCCAGTATGTCTCACGCTAGTTCTCTGTGTTACTCATGGCATCTGGCAGTGTTTTCACTTAAAACAGGGTTGCTGTTTGTTTTTCTTGCCAGCTCTGCAATCCAGATCTGCTTTTATTTGGGGAAAGTGAGACTATTTGGTGATGCTCCTGACAGAAAGACAATAAGCAATTTGTATGCATCCCATGTACGTGGGCTCACTGCTCCACTGGGTAAAGGCACTGTGCTGCAGGAGAGAAAGGCAGAACTGTGGCCGTGCCCTGCAGTCACTCCTGAAAAGCTGAGGCCAGGACAGAGGGTGCCCTGTGCTCCAGGCCCAATCTCCAAAAGGGTAACACAAATGTATTTTGTACCACCCAAAAGTCACTGAGAGTACTGGCTCCTCTGGCTTTCCCCTTTTCTGATCTGACATCCCCTGTGTCCAGAGATGGAGAAAAGGTGTCTTAAAGCACAAAAGGGGAAATCTCAACCTAAAACCTCATTTAAAGGGGAAGCTAACTTGCAGTGTGGTAGTGAACAGCAACACTGTCCTGTTTTGGAGGGCTTAGAGGGGGAGCAGAGATGTGTGTGAGATGTTTCACTTACAAAGGGAAGCAATTCAGGCTCTTCTGTTAGCAGCCAATTATTCTGAGTAATAGGGCAAATCATAGGAACAGTTCTTGAGTTCCCTCCCTACCTGCCTATGGAGGAATAGCAGTGTAAAGCTCGTGAATCATGAAGATAAGTATGATGCAGAGCAACAGATTTGACAAAATATTTCCTCAAATTCCATCTAAATGCAATGATAAGTTCTCCCTTCCCATGCCTGTCTGAGCAAGAGATGTGACAGTCCCAGAGTGAGAATAGATAACAGAAAGTGTAGAAAATAAATTAATCATGCTCTAACCATATGAAAGTACACAAAGCACAGAGCAGAGCTTCTTGGAGAGCATTTTGCTTTGTAAATTCAAATCAGGGGAGCAGATATTTTCTGCTTTCAAGAGCACTGCAATACCCCTTGTCTTCTGCAGCAGGCTGAAAACCAACATGAGGAGAGGAAATGAGGACCAGAACTAAAACAAAAGCTTGTAGCATCCAGGTACTCAAGGGAGAGAAATTTCCCTTTAGTTATGAAGTTGCTAGTGTAAGTTTTGTAATAGAAATGCTGCTCCATTTAAAAAAAGGCTAGGTTTCCATGTCAGTATTTTCCAGGTTTTTCCTTCCAACATTAACTTAATTCCCTGAAGAAACTGGAAGATCGGGTTTTTCATTAAATATTTTTGTGTGGTCTGAAACTAGGATGTCAGTGATCAGAATTTAGACTAGATAATAGCTGTTTGCTTTAAAGTATGTCTCTCCTTGTAGCAACTTTCCATTACTACAAGCAAGTAAATACATAAATATGTGAAAATAGGAGTGTTTTCTTTTTTACTAGTTGAATTTTAGTTAACTAGTTCAGGGAAAAAATGGTCAAGTGTCGTATAATATTTGGAGTTTCTCCTTTCTTCATGATCTTCAGAGAGGTTACTTGCAGCTGCAGAACGGTGATTATATTCTCTCTTGTGCTATAGCATGCTGAGCATGTATACCTGAACTACTTTGTGGGGGTATCAAATATTGGAAGGAAGGAAGAACAGGGTTCTTTCATTATGACTTTCTGTGATATACCCATGAGATAGAATAGGAATATTAGCTGTACTGAGCTGAACAGCTATTTATCACCTGTTTGCTGAAAAAAAAAAGTCGTATTTCTCCAATTATATGAAGCTCTTGAAGAATTTTTCTTATGGGTGAACATTACCTATGGCACGGTATGTGCCAATATTCCTTTGCTGCTTATTTATGAGCAGTATGTTGCTAATATTCAATAGCCAATATTTTTTCCCTATGCACTATTTGCTTAAAAGAAAAGTTTAGGGCTTGATGAACTTGTATTCCAGGAAACTTATTTGTACATGCCTTCTGCAAAAGGAGCTCTGACACAAATGATGTTAATGCACTCATAAAGGTGGATATGACTGTCAGTATCTGCACCTACAAATAATAGTAAAATAATAGAAATTTAAAATCCCAAATTATGGAAAAGTGTTTATACTTCTGCCTGTATCAGCAAGCAGGTCATCTTTCTGTATGTAACTGTTTTGCACCAGTAGAAGAGCTTTCCAATGCAATAGGCTGAGTCCTGGGGAAATTTCCTTTCATTTCACACAATTTTCCCCACAAGTGTGTGAGTGAGATACCTTGACTTAATGATGTCATTTCAGTGCCAGGCTCTTCAGTGGCAATTACCAAAAAGGGGAAAAAAAAAAAAAAAAGAATGAATTCCCTGGGTGCTTTTGTTAGTTCTTCATTATTTTCTCTTTGAAAATTATTCTTCCATACTTCGTCTCGATCTGCCTTTTTCAAGCTGAATAACCCTATTGCTTCTGCTGAATACATGGACATGACCACCCACACTTAGAAAAACCTTACCTCTTGCTGAGCTCCTCTGAAATGGTAGGCAGCAGGGCTCATGCAGCAATAAAACTTCATGATCACAGGGGAAGGAAATAGCACAAGGCTAGGAATCATCCTGCTGTTTCCATATTATTTCCTAATTTCAAAATAAGCTGAGAAATAATAGGAGGGAAGTATATTGTGAGAGTTTCCTCTGTGCTCTTCTGCAATTTCTCACCTAGCCTGTCGTGAGTGCAAGGAACTCTATTAAACTGCTACCCCAAAATCAGCAGCTTGGCAGCCAGTCTAACAAGCAGGAAAACTTTATTCTCCAATTTTGTAAAAGGAAGTTTTCCTCTTGGACTAAGGAAGTGGAATCAAAGAGGGTTACACTGTCTGGCTTTTAATTTCTTTTCCTGCCTCCCTGCAGGAATGAGATCCTGATCTGGAGTATGTGAAATATTATACTTGTTTACACTTAGTCCTCAGTTTTGTCCAATATTGAGGTGAGATCCAGCTGTGATGATTTCAGAACATGTCCCTGTCAGAACTACCCTGGCCGTCTGGGGGCTGGGATACAGACACAGTGCTGGTTATCAGATAAATACTAGACAAAGGACACCAGCCAAAGTGCTGGTTTATCACTAAAAACATCTACTGTGTACCACCTTTTCCAGGTATATGGAATAAGGCATTTTGTGGCTGCAGCTGTTCATTTTACTCTTTCATTTCTCTCCTTCCCCATAAGCCTGTTTCTGTAAAGGGTCAATCTGTCCATCCATAACTCAGTCTAAAAGATCGTATTTTCAACTTGAGTTTCATATAGAGTAATAATTTTAGGGCTACAGACTGAAAGGTAGTAGAGTTTGTTTCATACTACAAATACCACATTGATGGCAAAGTTACTTAGGAAAATAAAGATTCAGTTTTCTTTAAAAATAGCTAAATATCAAATGTTATAAAACATTTTGATTATGAAAACCAGGGCAAGCCCAGATTTACTTCTTCCCCCAGAGGACTGTCAGCTTTACACTGCATTATGAACAACATAACAAAATCAGCCATGAACTATATTACTGGGTGTGTCACATTTGAAATATCTCTATTCCAATGTACCATTTTCCTGTACACCTTGGTACAGTAAGCTCTCTTAAGTCATCCCATCAGCCACAAATCACTTTTTGTATTGGCTTTTTTTGTTTGTTTTCATTGGTTGGTTTGGTTTGGCTTCTTTTTTCTTTTACTTCAGAACAGCCTATTAGCATTATTTGAACATGCGTTTTTTGTGGTTTCCTCTTCCTTTCTGTGTCTCTAAATTGATTGTTTAAAGACTAACCCACTGAAGGAAGAAAATGAAAACTGACATCATATTGCGTCAGATGATTAAGTGTTTGAGAATTTTTATTTCGAAATACAGTGGATTGTTGTCCTTTAGATAGTGGATTTTTACTGTGTTACCACCTAACGAGAGCACATGTGGTCTTCAGAACTGAAGTCACAGAGGGGCACTGCTTTTAAATCCCATGAATTTTCTGATAGACTTGTTATTTGCTTTTCCCTCTCCCTCCCCAGAGTTTCAGCACCTTTGAACACCTCAGAAGTGCTAATGCTTTACTTCACAGAAAGTGTCCTAGGTGCAAACTGGCCTGCTACAACAACAGCCAGAATACCACTGTGCTCTGCTACTGGTCTTGCTTCACTATTTATTTAAAGCCTGTTATGAAAGCTGGTTGCCAAAAAAAGGCCAGGAGAATGGGGAAAATATGTATGTAGGGAGGGTCACAACTGCTGGGAAGTGGAGCTCAGCCATGCCAGGCTCCTCTGCTGCCTCTCCTGGTGCTCCGATCTCTCACTCTCTGGGTAGGTTGGGCTCTCCCACCGTACATTAGCACAGGCTGAATCCCATAGTGGGACTGTTGCTCAGCAACAGCGGTGAGAACAATTTGGTTTTGGACCATTCAGAAGATGATTACATTTGTGGCATGTTCCCTCCCGCCTCCCCTCCCCTTCCCGGTACCTATTCCTGGATATTGTAAATATTCATCCGAGTTTTGCATATACAGTAGTTTTCCCTCTAGGTAAAAAACATACCAGCCAAATGAGCTTTTAAGAGTACTTTACTCCTATGCATGCCTACATTTCCTCTCATTCAGTAGGTATAATGTTGCACATGAAATGGCATTGTTGGGCCTCTGGGGGGTTTATTTGTTTTGTCTATGTCAGACAAATTTCAGCTGGAGCAGGGCCGGGCTCTTTATGACAGTGCTGCTTCATTGCTTTGTTTGAGGCACGTAAAACAAATGAAGTATTTAAATAGTTGTGAACACCTGAATGACTTTAAAGCATTTGAGTAAGAGATAGGTTCAGATCTCCAGATTTCCAATTTCCTTCCTAATTGTTTCTTTATCTACACATCTTTCAGCATCCAATTAGAAAACCAGTCCCACGCTCTCAACTTAAAAGAGTTTGTCTGGAGACCATAATGCAATATTTAAATATTTGTCATACATTTCCCTGAGCTTTCACTCTCAGTAGTAATTTATTCTGAATCTTCCAGTCTTCTTTCCATTAACACATACATAACAGTTGCAAGGGTAACTCTCCAGGTTGGCCATCCTGATCCATGCACTCTTTTGGCAAGGCTTTCTTCCACTGCTGCTAGACAGCAGACAGAACACTCCTGGTTCTTTTGTCTTTAGTGCCTCCTTCATGCCCTGCAGAGCAGCGTACAGACACCCACCCATCCGTGCCATGATCACGGAAGCTAACATCACATACAACCTTCCCCTTATTTCTTTCCCCCAGACATGATGGAAAACAAGAAGGGAGGGAGAAATAAAAGCTAATTCAGAAATCATGTTTTACCCTCTAAGACCAATATGGATGTGTGTGTGTGTGTTTGTTTTCAGTAACACTGGGTCCCAGCCCACTGAATCACATCAACACTAATTGAAATATATAAGACCAGCAATTCTGTTATTGTGCTTTTAGTGAGATATGTGCCTGTGTACGTTACCAACTCAGTCAGGCATAGGTTGTTCTCTTCTGGTGTAGATGTACAACAGGAAGCTGGTATTTTTGCACAACCCTGCTACACCTTTCCTCTTTCATCTCATTTCTGCCCTTGACAGTCCTCTGTGGCAGTGAAGTGACCCACTGTGAACTGCCAGCTTACAGGGAAGGGAAAAGGAGGAAGGTGGCAAATCTGGCATTTCCCTCAGTTTTTGAAGGGCACCTTGTTCTGCCTTGGCTGTGTCCTGGAACTCTGGGCTCCCTGTGGAGTGGCAGAGCAGGCAGTGGAGCACAGGGGCTGGCAGGGCCTGTGACACCCACCCACCTGCCCACCAGCCCCCCCGGATCCTCCAACATTTGAGCCTTGAGCTAGTCCCTCTCCACAGCACAGCATGGCTCCTCGCTCGTGCAGCCTTGTCCTGAAAACTCTGATGGGCATCCACACCGCACACAAGGAACCTTTTATAGACTGCAGCTTGCAAGACATTCTTGCAGATAGTACACACACACACACAAAGTTAAATGGCATTAGGATAAGTGCTGCTGCAGACTCCCCTTCATGCATGCCCAATAACAAAAGACATTTTTCCTTCCTAATTAGCTGCATTAGAGCAAACACTTTTACAAGGTTGACCTAAATACAAAACTGGGGCTTTTTTCTCACTTTCCTCATTGCAAGCTGTATTTATCATGTAAGTGCACATTTTTGGATTTTAAACATTTTTCTTTTTAAAATGCAAGTTAAATGTTAATCAGTGAGGTAATCTTCATAAAAATTACTAGGTATCGATGTTCAGTTCCAACCAGATATTTCCTCATTATATTGAAGGAACAAACTACTAATTCCTGCTGCAATGAACTCCTTGATACAACATGCATTTATCCAGGCCCTATGGGGGTCATTACAATGAGATTCACCTCTCTGTGTGTGCATCTATATATTTAAAAATAACCCCCTCAAATCTCTCCTTTGGTCTTTCAGCAGGGAACATATCAAACAGCTACAGCAAATCTCATACACACATCAATATCATGCTAACGTTGTTGAGTTTCACTGAAACCTATACCAAATTAACTTTTAAGGGCAATTACAAAATCTTATAATCATGCAAATTAGTAGTTAGCAGCTTACATCTTCCAATTAAATTGCCACCTGCTATTCCAAGATCCAAGTTAGCCACGATAAACTTTTCCTTTTTCTGTTTTAAAGAGAGACTCTTTATGTGGAGAGTCATCAATGTATGGATTAGTCTTCTCAGGGACAGGGGTCCAGCTTGAGGCAATCACAGGCAGGTTATTTCAGCAAAAGAATAAAACCCAAACCATAGTGTGAAGAGAAAAGCGTGTTAACCCTGGAGTTACTATCAAATTTGAGTGTCCAGGTGCACTCCTAAGCTGAGGGTCACATCCTGTCTGCAGCATTATCCTGTACCAAGACAAGAGCCAGGCATCCTCAACTCTCTCTCACCTTCTCCCTCCTTTTCCCTCTCTGTGAGAAGAAAAGCCATTACTGCGTGGGCCAGGGCTGGCCTCTGACTCCTGGAGATCAGCACAGTCTTCCCCAGCACAGTGACCCTCTTTCTGCTTGGTCCACAAACACCCAGGTGCCCTGGACATTCTTCCTTACAGAATGAACACATGGCACATTTCAAAGCTTTCTTCCAGCTCCCTGCAAGGTAGGGAGTGGGATGAATTCATCAGTGGATGTAATTTACTTTAACATAAGGCAAGAAGATGAGGACATTTACTTGATTTACAGGAAAAAACAATAGGGCTTTAAAGAGTCAGACTCCTGAGTTTAGCACAGCAAAACCATCAATTTTTGTTACTTATGAAATATAGATTTTGTAGAAAAGAAGATTTTTTTTTTTAATTTTATTTTTTTTTGCTAAAAGGAAACAGAAGAAGAATGTACTGCTTGGGCTCCTAAAACAGCAAAGGTGCCACAGCGCACTGTGGCCTACAGAATTAACTATGGTGATGAAAATCAAACATCTCAGAAAAAAGTCAGGCACAAAACATAGCAGACAATGAGAACCAGTGTCAACTCTGGACTATGTTACAGAATTAAATTCTTTCTTTACCATATTCTTTCCCTTACCTTGCTGCCCCTCACAGGGCACCCACAAGGCTTGACTTGCACACTGGGACAGGATCTATGCACAAGAAAGGCAGTGCTGCCTTCAGTTTCCAAGAGGTCAGTTGTCAGTGGTTTGTAACCAGTGCTCTTCCTCAAAATCAGTTTAGGTGACGTCTGTCCTGATGATATTCATATGGCTTGGACAGAAAGCTGGCCTGCTACAGAGGACTGCAGCTTCTCAAGTTTTTGAGGAGTCATTAGTAACTTGTAGCCAGAAGCACAGGTTCTTCTGAGGGGCAGTTTTTCCAGCCAGCTTGGATGTCCCCAGATACTGAGCACTCCCACAGCCAAACTCCAGTTTCGAGTGTGTTGCTGTCACGGCAGCGTGAATTTGGTGGCTTGTTTGGAGTGACTCCTTGCTTACTCTGCCCCGTTACAACGGTTCTTTTCTGACTCATAAAATTCCTTATAACTAAAAGGAATTGGGGTTTGCTTTTGTTATTTTAAGTGAAAACTAAACTTCTGAAGAGAAAAAATAAACAGCTACAGAGCTGTAAAAATGGACTCATTACTTCTGCTACCAGTCTCACTGCAGCTGTTCATAACCACAGCCATACAGCCTAAGTCCAGCACAGAACACAAGTATATCCCTAAAAAAGGCAACAGAAGCTATAGATGTCTTCATTCAGAGTATGCTCTCCACTATCTTCTCTCTTCCTAGACATGACAAATGTAGCATTATCAGAGGCTATGTAGATTAGACTTTTTGTCTTTGGAAACATCAATGTTTAAAAACTCTGAATATTTAAGAAGCATCTCATTCTCAAGGATTTGCCAGTGGAGTTTCAGCATGACTGAGATTTTGATTCGTGGCTAAAAACAGCATTACTTTTTTTTTACACAACTAGTTTAGATTGAATATCAGAATACCAAATGGCCACAGAAATTCCTCTCTTGCCTTATAGTTCAGTATTTCTATGGATAAGGCAATATATTTGCAATCAGTTGTAGTTTGTTTACAATCAATGTAGCAAATCACCTTTTTCATACATGGGAACAGGGAGAGAAAAACACCCATGGTTCTTGTGCCAGATAGATGTGAAAGATTACACAGCTGCAGTGTCTTGAGGTTACAAAGCTGCCAGTTTAACAAGCAAGATAAGCAGCAATGCTGATGTATTTATAGCAGTTTAGACATTTATATTGCATTTTAAAAGAAATGTAATGAAGCAATCCATAAATAGTATGGGGATCATAGGTTTACTGCTGCCTCAGTGTAATGGAACCTTATGATACAAAAACATGTCAATAAGAAACTTCTGTGTTAATGGCATTGGCAATAAGCTCTTTGGGGCAGGGCCTGCCCTGCTGGTGTGTGTGCATGGGCAGAGGGTATCACAAGGCAACACTCATTTGGCTGGGACCTTGAGCTGCCATTGTAATGTAAATATTAGAAAATAGCAACGGGAGATCTGAAAGCTACAACAGCCTCTGACAGGAAACAGATAATTATCTTGAACAATATGTTCAATTAAAATTTGTTTAATAGTTGGGACCTAATCTGGATATCTTGTATGCATGTCAATAGATTTTGGAGCATGTCCTTGGACATGGCAGATGGCAAATGTGCTGGATGAAGCCGCTCAAGTCTATAAGCTGTTTCGCAGGAAAAGTACGAAATCACAAGGATCTACCAGCTCATTAGACTTTAAGGTAGTGAGATATTTTCTTATCTAATTTAAGAAAAGGTATGTCAAACAATAAATTCTTGCTTCTCAAGATGTACATCGAAAAAGCAATTTTCTGTCTGCTTTATTGATTGGCAAAACAAAAAATATGTAAAAGTTACTGCTGTAAAATCTTAAAGTCCCCAGTCATATGTAAATGGTGAACATTTTCATTTTGTAGTGCTGTCATACATTACCAAGTGGGGCAACTTTTCCTACATGTCAAAATGGCTTTGCACCATTTCTGTGATAAGGAGAGTGCTGAGACAACTCTGAGCTGTCATCACTGAATTCTCACCCGTCTCCATGTCACGCAGTGCTGTTCAAGGATAGAGCTGTTGGCTTCTCCCCTTGACCAGCCTAGACCTTTATAGCATAAGTGAACAACATACTACTGGTTAAAAGCAATTTCCCTGCCAAAAACACTTTTGTGACTGGGGACTTCCTGTAAAAAATCTGGCTCCAAGAGGGAAGTAGAAGAGAGTATGCTAAATACTTTACTACTTAATTTTGAAAGTGATGACGCTCTCCAAAATAAATACTGGAGAGGTTCTTAAGCAATATATGCTTTGGACTGTAGCTGTAGGCTGGCACTCAGCCACAGTTAGGTGGTGTTTGGTTCTGGTTTCCCAGCCAACCTCTCATGAGCGAGTGTTAAAATGTGTGGTGAAAGAGTGATGAGGAAGAAGCGATGAGAGAGAAGTTGAGATTACCTCTCTGTCACAAATTGCCCTGCTAAGGTCAAAGTCAATGTTATTAGAAGGAAAAGCTGATCAGAATTCAATACTAAACGTAACCCAGGGACATGAAGTTTCCTCTTTCAAACTTTCAAGCCTGAGTGGAGATGAGTGACACCCCACCTAAAGTGCTCTCGTTTATAAATGCACTGCTCCTCAGACAACCCCTATCCATGATGGAAGCTCCTACTTTTCAGTTTTGAGTCCTCTGATTTCCTATAAAGTTGCAGACACTTTCCCTACAGCTACTGCCTGGTACCACTGGCACAACTATGTGAGACTCTTACTCAGCATTGTTGTCTCTCTGTCACATCCATCTCTGAACACAAGCCTGCGATCCCCGAGATGCCACTGCTGTTACATCTGCATGGGACTTTCAGATTGCTGTACATCAGTGCACATGTGTTTGTTTTCAAAGTCAACAACAAATGTAACATTAAACACCCTTGACTGCTCCAGTGAACAGCCTTGTCTGCTTCATGTTGCAAAACAGACCTAATTCTTATTGTAGCTGGTTTGTGATTGAACTAATGGTGCATGCAGAATCATAATTCAGCAAAGTGAATTAAATTATCAAAGAGTCTTTTACACTCAACACTTATCACTGTCTATCCAAAAAACAAAGGAGTGTACTTGTGGGAGGGCAAATTTTTTCAGACAGCTTAGAGGGAGGTGGATGGCCAGCTGTTGGCAAAGAGGAGGCAGAGACACAATTCACAGAAGCATTGAGGGGCTGGAAATATGCAAATGACAAATCTAAGCAAATCAGCAATCCTCCAAAGAGAAGCATCAGTGGATTATAGGAATAATTTCCTCTTGGAGATCCCATTTGTAAGGCCCTGACTGTCATTCATTACCCCTACATTTTAATAAGGGACATGAATTACTTGTTTAGGATTATTTTCCTCTTTTGTGGGGAGGTTCCTCAGGTATTTGCTCTTCCAGAGTAAGGTAAAATTTGTCACTTAATTATTTTCCAAATAAGAACCTGACTAAAGGTCTCTGCATGACAACAGAAATTTTTCTTTCAAATCTAAGGAAGGCAGATGTAGCTAGTGTCTCCAGTGCACTACAAACTGCCTTGTACTGTCACCTGGTCCAAATGCCTTCATGGCAATGTAGCTCCTTACCAGATCACACCTTCGCCTGACCAAGGAGAACTGCTGACTTTCAGGAACATGCAGGAAGGTAAGTTTATATGGCCTTTTCTTTCTACCCTGAGGAAGCTATTTGAAGATTGTTGTGAAGTTGTTTTTGTTTGACTGTGTTATTTTGCCTCACTTGGTAGGGAAGTAATTTTCGTTACAGGATGCACTTTGAATAATCCCTAGGGCCAGAACGCATTCTAGAAGATGCTCAGCTGACCCATCCCAAATAAGACTGAGACCAAGATAAGCACTAAACCACTACTGGTTTTGTATTGCAAAGGAGAGTTTTGGCTTAGCAGACAGTATCTCTTACAGGACGTCATCTCTGTAAAGTGTCTAGCCAATCTTTCTTTTTTTTATAGGCTCAAAAATTCAGCAAAAGGGGTAGATCTTAGTTAAATAGGGGAACAGAGAGTGTAAGACAGGAAGATGCCACTTTTCCCTCCCATGTCTGCAGCAACAGAGGCTATCTCATAACTCTTAAGTAAATAACAGTGGCAGTTCCCACAAATCACAGTTTTTTCTTGAAAGATCAATCTCTTTGTGAAATTTTAATTAATTTCAGATATTCTGTTTCTTTTCAACAGTTTTCAGACTGGACTTGAGGAGCACTTGTGGGTTGCAGTTCCACGGAAGAAAAGCTGCTCTTCAGGAGTGTTGTTGAGACCATGGCCATTTTGCTCCAGCATGGAAGGATCAGCAAGTTGGAGATTCCCAAAGGAAGATTGGTTCTAAGTTGTCCTATCTTAAAGATGTTTGTTACTGTAATTCTTACAGATCTGTACAGCCATAAGTTTCACTGCTTCTGCCTTTTTCTTTCCTGTCTGTACAATCTGAGAGTTTTTCCAAATGTCCAGTCCCATTTTTCAATGTAATAATTTAGCCTATTTCTTCATGTCCAAAACACAAGACTATGTTAACTTCTCCTCTCCCAGCACTAGCATTTCACCTGCCTAGGTGACCATTACTGTGTTTTAGTCTCCATTATCCCTTGTTCACACTAGATATCATTTGTTCTTTCAGTCAATCCAACCACCTGGATTTTCTAAATCTCTGCTCGTTTTCTGTTCCTTTATTCTGGACTCTCTCCCTTTGCTCACCATGCTTCTCAAAATGCTCGAGACTGGCAAATCTGTTGCTTATTCCAAGTGGGGCTGTGTGCAGCAGAAAATCAGCCTCACCTGTCTTTCCAGCTGTGCTTGCTTGTAGATCCCTGCAAAGAAGAACATGGGGCAACAGATTGAAATTATTGACTGAAGTTACCGTGCTTATTCACTGTAATCTCCTGCTCTCCTGAGCTGCCTGGTGTAGGTTATGTGTTTGTGAAGATTAGCTCTGCCTAGGTGTGCTACCCAGTACTTCCCCCAGACTGGCTCCAGCTTGTCAAGATTATTTTGTATTCAAGGGCTGCTCTGTGCTAAATATTCCTGAAGTCCCTTTCGGGTTTCTACCATCTGAATAATCTCTATTCCATCATCCGTTAATGAAAAAAAAACCAAGCTAAACCCAGCCCATGTGGAGACCCATTTGATGTGTCCTTCCATTTTTAGCCAGCTCTTGGGATTCAGATCTGATCAGTGTTTTGTTTACCCAGTGTTGGTGCCTGGGCAGGAGAGAACAATTTTACATAAATTTGTGACACAACCCTTATTCTTTTCTGCTTCTATTGTGTTCTATAACACAGCTAATAATAAGGCAATGAAATCATTGCCTCCAGCTGTTTCCCAACAGAATTTACCAAAAGAGTAGTGAAATGATCTCATTTAAATCTCATTCCACACAAAGCATTGAACTGTACCAGCCAACACCAACACTGGTTCCAGTGTGGTCATAGTGCAATTTCCTTGACAGTCCTGGACAGTTTCAGGGAGATTACAGATGGATGGGGCCCATTTGGTTCCAGCTGGACTGAAGTGCAGATGGATCCCAAATGTCAGAAAATGGATCCTTACAGCTGAAATACTTGTGGATACTCAAATTCCCTTGGAAAGTGACAGTTCTGGAAATAACATTTTCAGTACCAGTAAATTAGTCCCAGAATGGCATTTCCTGGCATGTCCACAGTCTGGATGTGGTTAGCTTGAAAGAGACACAGAAAAAATGTTGAAGCGAAGATACTATTGTGCTCAGAGGTGCCCCATGGGAAAATATCTAGGCTTGTTCTCTCACATTTTAAAGCTCTTCCTTTTTATTTAAATAGTGTTAAGATTGATACAGGTAATGAAACTCAGGAAGGCTGCTGGCTTGTGTGAAAAATAGGGCAGCTATTTGGATGTGTGAAGGCAGCTCAGACAGACAGCTAACATAACCTACTGTGAATATTTTATTTCCTCACTGTGGAAGAATAAGTCTATCTGGACAAAACTATTCAGCTTCCAGCTCCAGTAGTGAAACATGGCAGCAGCACTGCAAAGATGTAATTGTCCAGCTAAAGCCCTGTGACTGCTGACAGTGCTCAGAATTTTGCGGGATTGGACAACAGCTGGTGGGAAAAATATTTGAAAGTGAAGTGTTAAGATTTTAAGAACATAATCAAGTATGTTTTCCTAAAAACCAAACAGAGCTCAAATGCTCTGAAGGACCTGGAGCTTGTGTTACTGCCAGGACAGCCAACAACCACAGGCTGAGAAACCTGGTTTCCCTGGGATGCTCCTACAAAACCGCCCAGCAGATTCCAGCACTGACGAAAGCAGCCACAAGCACAGCAGGTTCAAGCATGCCAGGATCTTATCCATGCAGGCAGAGAAGAAAGGAAACTCTGCTAAAATTCCTGCTGATTTCAAAGGAGGATCCTCAGAGATGTCTGCCAGTTAGCTCATTCTGTACTGTCCCTTTCTAGAATGGAGCCAGGAACAGAGATATACATCAAATATAGACCAGCTGCTCAGAAGTGCATGCAGATACCAGCACTTTAATTCCTTTTATAGGTAATGCTTTATGTTAATTCCCAGTAGGGACTGTAGCCTGGACTATCATTTTGAATGAAAGATCTCAAATTCAAGATTGGTTTCGAATATGTGTGGGAGAGAAAACAAAAGAAATCTCCTTTATGTGCTGTCCAAATTATTTATATTTGGACTGAGTGATCTGAGAAGCAGATGGCTGAATTATTTCTAAGCTTCTCATAGGAAGCTGAGTCCTCTGTATTTGCAGGTGTGCACATATAGATACAGTTTATCTCTCTTTACCCATGTGCTTAGCGCGAGATGCTTCCATAGGTCTATAGGGTGCAAACAGGTCATCTTTGCATCCTGGCTCCAGAAGATTTCCCTGGGCCTTCTGCATAATAAACCAACCAGTGAAATTGTTTACCACACAGAAAATTGAAATATTTCAGTCTAAAAAATGATGTATATTACCTGATACAATATGTGAACTGGGCTACTCCAGTGCTGCTTGCTGTGCTTTCGGTTCATACAAATGTCAGTGGATATTTAACAGATTTGATTTCTTTTTTTTTTTTTTTAAACTGAATGAAGGGAATGCTTTTCTTCCTTCTCATTTTAAATATGAACATTGAGTGACATTTCCTCTAATTTGGAAATAAAATATGGCAGTAACATTACTCAATCTGTGCATGAGAAAATGGATGCCTTGCTCCTGTTACAGAGATAAACGTGGATGTTGGGCCATCCCAGGAATAAATTACAGAGAATACAGCCCTCCTGAAGTAATCTGCTTACGTCTTTCTGGTTTTTCTCCTATGACTACTGCCACAACACTGTAAAGTAATGAAACTGGTAAAAATCACTGCTTTATGTACTTGTCTCTCTTTTTTTTTATTAGACTGTGCAAAACTTGGGGGTTTCTGCAGCATCAGAACCATCTTATTTATAAATGTGGTCTATCACATATGTGATGATTATACTTTGGATTTCAGAATTTGGGAAATGCTGCACTAGATCCTACAGTCCTTTCACAGCAGTAGTTTGCCAACAAGTACCCCATCCCAGTACCCATTAAAGGCTAGACCTGTTTTACAAGAGACATTTCAATATTTTACAGTCAAACTGCCTTATTGAAAATGTATGTTGACTCAACATTTTTTTATTAATAATCTATGTATTTTTCTTGCTCACAGAAGGGATTATTTGCAGATGTTAACATATTTATTTTTCCTAAAATCTTCAAAAAGCTGGCTTTGGGGTTTGTATTCATTTTTTTGGGACTGAAGTCCCATGGCTAATTCCATGAACATGATTTCCACAACATGTACTCCAGTTTTAGCTGCTTGTTTTCTTTTAACATTTTCATTCATAGAGCATCTCCATCTTACAGAAGTGAAGTGTCCTACTTAGACCTTTTGTAACCTGAAATGCATCCCATCAGGAGCACTTCTCCACCCTTTTATGCCTCTAGAAACATGCTGTCCCTGTTATAAATATCAATAAAGCTGGAAGGACGTAGCATCAAAATCTCCAAGACAACACACAAAGATACAAAAAATCAAAGGCAAAATAGTGATGGTTCAATTAGACTTTTAAATAGGATATTAAAATGAGGTTTGTAGTTAAATACAATTGTCTCTCTGAATTTGGCAGGGAAATCATTAACCAAATGATGTTAAATTTGCACAGATTGTTGAATAAATGAGTAAGACTTGCTTTAGATGGCAGCAAATCAGCCAAGAAACATACATACAAAGACTTGCTGCTAGTCCACATGAACAAATATCTTACAAGAGGATAAGAGTATTTTTTTTAAAGATCAGTAGCTGACTAGCTACTATTATCATTAGCTAGTCCTCCATATGGAGTAACCCTCTTAGTCTGTACAGGTGGGGGAGTTAGGGGGGTATGGACACATGTTCCTGTGTGATAATATGAGGTTTCTTGCTTGTTTGCAGAATGGGTGCTGTTTGCTGTATTGGTATTAATCAAAGTTTGTAGCTATATATTCAAGACATCTAAAAGCTGAGGAACTTTAAATACTCACTTACCTTGTTATTTTGGTATGTTTTTTGTGTGTGCCCCCTAGGATACATCCAGAGAAATCCAGGTAGCTGGAAGCACAGATACGAAGAGTGCAAGGATTTTTCTGAAAAACTGAATCATCTAAACAGAACATTTACAGCTCAGTTTATAATTTGGCTTTAGCTACTGCTAGCAATAAATTTCCAGAATATATTTATAAGCTGTGCTGTGATTTCTTCCCCCTAATGAAAAATGTGTTTTCTGAAATCGACCAACTCCTGGATAGTCAACACCTGGAGTAACAGTTTAATACACAGTAAGCGTGTGTGAAAAAGCCAGAATAAACAACATCAAGGTATAACCTTTCTTCCAAAGGTGAAATGTAATTTTAATTAAGACTTAAAAGTAGGATTATTTGTTACCATGTTTTTATTGGTACTCATTTGATTAACATTGTACTGAAGGCAGGGGAAAAGGCAGTTCTTCAACAGCAGGTGCAGCCTACAAATGAAATGAGATCCTGGTTTTTATCTCAGTATATCTGGTTGTTACTTACAGGGTACTCCCGGTCCAGGTCATCATTTCCCAGTCAGAACAGGAAAATCGTAATCAGACCCTCTAGAATTTACAAATCAGCTACATCACTGCTAATATGTCAAACAGCTCAGCATAGCAAGGGGCATGTGACAGTTTGTGTGGACACAGCAGAATTCCATCCTCCTTGAAGTTGTTTGACCCTTCTGTCCACTGAGAACAATCACTGCCCCACACTGTTCTCCAAATCCCCATTTGCAAGAGTGGGGGCTGGTGTGGCAAAAGCAACCTCATAATTAAACAATATCAGCAACTATGGATGCACTATTTCCTGGTATAGGCATGGCTGAAATAAGCAGGAGTGGGAGATGGTGATGATGGATGAGTATCAGTTCAAGTTCAGAGCTGAAATAAGGGGTCTTGGTGGGTGGACTGATGAACACACTTGTAAACAGTGATCCATGGGGCAACAGCTTTCATTTGGGAACTAGAAATTCAGAAAAGAAGTGTCAGCTAAAGCTAAAGTTGGCTGAGTGGAGGGGAAGTAGGACAGTCCAAGTAGCTGAAGGCCAGGCTTAGAGGTGGGTGGGATATGCAGCACAGAACCACATTTAAAATAACAAAGTAATTCTCAGAAGTGATTTCCCCCAAGTATTTTGAGCACTGAAATAACCACACTGGTCAATGCCTATGATGTGATCTCATCCCCAGAAGTACAGTTCCAGTTTCAAATACCCTCATAAAGTGATTACATCATAGAGATGCTTCCAATTTTACAATTGAGAAAGACTCAAAGTACAACCTCTCTACCAGCATAGGCTAATGAAGCATATTGGAGAAAGACCCTCCCCACTCATTAACAAAACTAATAAAAAAACATGATGCCCCTAGAGGAATTAAAGGACTTTGGGGCTATACTTAAATTTGTGCAATATTGAAAGGCATTGATATTTCCACTCCAAGGACTACAGCACATCCACTTACAGTACATAGGTTCACAAGGCAATTCAATAAAGCAGTTCAACTCCAGTGAGTTCAGTGGAGTTGTGCCAACCATGGATTCAGCCTCCTGATTGTAAAATACAGTCTGTTATGGTGTGAATTATACGAAGTTTCAGATCCAAGTAAATATCAGACAACAGCAATATTCCATTTATTTCAGAGTTTACCTGGGGACTTTGAAAGAAGAGAAAACTTCTTTCTATCTGAACAATGCTGGGGTAATTGCAATATCTTAAAATTAAAAAGAAAGAAAAGAGGCAAATAAATTGCTAAATGGTGAGACAGAGAAAAACAAACCTTGCTAGAAAAATGACATACAATGGGCCAAATTTATTGAACAATGCACAGTAATATGAGAATCTGATATTTATTTTCAGTGTTGAATATGCAGGATATATTTAATATGCTCAAGATGCATTATTCAATCTGCAGCAGCTGTCTTTATACAGAACATTGCAGAAGAATCAAAAGGAGGAACATACAGTGATACAACCACACCAGGCACTTTTAGAGAAAGCCCCTGCTAGCTGTCACAACATCCCTTCCTTCTATTCAAGTGCAGCACATGTCTGAGATTTTCCTAAAGAACAGTTTTAAGTGTTTCACAGGAAAGGAAAGACAAAGGAGAGTAACCCATTTGTGTGAAATGATCTGTACCCACCAATACTTCCACAAGAAGAAACAACTATTTGTTGTTAAACTATCAGCTCAAAACTATGAAACATCAAGGACTCAAACCTAAGTGAGTTGTTAGGTAATTTCCCCAAGAACCTGGATCCTTTTCAGACCTAGATTTGTACTGACACCCTGCAAAGCTTCATTATTCATTTATGTTTTGCCTTCCTGGAACAGGAACAGATGTAAGCCTGAGCTGCTGTGACTAGAAGAATAAACTACTATCACACAGGCCATAACATGTAGAAAAAAGGGAAAAGATGCTGTTGCTTCTGGTCATTTGCTCATTAAATCTGCTCTTGGTTGCAATCACTGCATCTGAGGAGAAGCAACATCCTTTCCAGTCCTTTATTTCTTTTAGTGCTCTCACAATGCCCTATCCATACGACACCGTTACCATTTGTTCCATTTCTGCCTTAATTTTATTAGTTTGACTCTGCCTCCTCTAGTTCCATTGGATGCATATACTCCTTCCTGCCTGTCCCATTTTAAAGTCAGGAAACACGAACCAGTGGTCAGACTATGTCTCAGATTTTCCAGGTAGCTTTCTTCTGCTCCTGCCACCCTGCTGTTCTGTTTCACTCTGCTATATTTTATGCTCATCACTGCTAAGGCTGTTGTTAAACTGAAATGCAATGCTTGTTTACAGGGAGACATACAGGAAAATTATGTACAGATTAATCAAAGCAAAGCTTGTTTACAGGGAGACATGGGGGAAAATTAGACACAGATTGGCCAAAGCAACAGAGATATACTTCTGGAGGCAGCCGTGCAGAGGCAGCAGCTCCCAATGGCTCCCAGCTGGTGGTCAGAAATAATCATCCTGCCCAAGGAAAATGTGATGTGAAGTCTGTTTAACACATTTAAATGCAGATCAGATGGGTTGTCTCACCTTAAGGAAAATGTCATCCTTTCCAGAGCATCTGATTTAGGGTGCACAAACCCAAGAGTTTCCAAACCTAACTCTAAACTGGAAGGTGTAAGTTGAGGGGCCACAGGTGGAGAGGGGCTGGAGCTTCCCCAAAGATCTGGGTGTGCAGATAGGAGTTGGACCCCTGAAAGGCAACAGGTATTAAGCATCAGGTAATTGATGCTTATAGCTGAATCAGGCTACCGCTGGACTATAGCTGGTGGGTTGAATTTATTAAACCCCCCCCCCCCTCCCTTGGTGACATGAGGTTACTGCAAAGACTTCTGTTGTTCTCCGTGGGAACCATGTGTTAATGCATGCCAGGTTTGGGGTTTTTTTCAGAGGGGAGTACAACAGAAGCCTCCTTGCTTCTTTTGCTCTGGGCTGGAAGGAACTTTGAAGAAGAGTAAGGCCCTGCCCCCTGAGGAAACAACAGAGCATAGTGGGGTACAGGAAAAGGGATTTTTCTGGATGCAAGGTGAACATGAGGGACTCAGCAAAGGAGAAGAGAGCCTGGAGCTCTGAGAAGTGTTGGGAACAGAGCTTCAACAGAGATCACAGAAAGAAAGAATTCTGGTGGAGTAATCAAAACAAACTGTAAATTTTGTCACAACCCAGAATAACACTGAGTTGCTGATATTCAGAGCAACCCTGTCAGAATGTCCCTGTCTATCCAGGACACAGGGCAGGAGAGAGTTCATTTACAAACTCTCAGTTTACTGTATTTCCTTCTAGACTTCCTCCATAGAAAGTTTATTCCTTTAGCTATTACTCAAATAAAACCTAGTTTCCAAGTTTTAAAAGTGCTTTCAGTATTTTGGGCTGCTGGCTGCCAGGCTGCACAGGCTGCAAAGCTCTGGTGAACCTGTGATAGTTTCAACCCTGAGTGACTTTGGATTGAATTTAGAAGTGCACTCAAACATTTTGTCTGGCAGATGAAGAGCAGCAAAGAGCTGAGGGAGTGTTCATCTTTCTCTGTCAGACCTGCCTGCGATGTCTCTGTGACCTAAATTGCTTTCAACTTGTGTGGACTTCCTCATTCAGCTTGCTGGCTTCCCACTATCCACATGGTCCACGTAAATTAGATGAGTAATGTCACATCTGGTCTAATGTTGAATTTGTGTACCCATGCAGTAATTTAGTGTTTAGAATCTTAGCTAATCCTCTGGATTTTTTTGGTTTTTTTTTGTTTTGCTGTGGTTTTCTTTGTTTTGTTTTGGTTAGTTTTGGTTAATTATTTTGTAGTTTCAGTTATTATGGGCAAAAGCAAGAAACAAGCAGAAGTTTGATTTCTTTTCGTGTATCAGTAGACATATTTTAGAAGTGGCAATTTTGTTTTTAGCTTTTTCAGAACCAATATGAATAAAATTACAATTCTGCAGCATTTTCACTGATTTCTAATGAATTTCATCTGGTGCATTTTTATACAGAGCCAGAGAAAATGCAACATTTCATCCTTCATTGGGAGGAAAAAATTGCCAGGCTAATTTGGATTTGCTGAAGCTCTAGCCTTTATGACCTGTAAATGACTGACACAGTAAAAGGAGACAGCACAAAGTTTCACCGAGTTTCGACAGAAGAACAGATTTATCCATGGGCATAACTCAAGGAAAGTTAAGAGAAGAGTCTGGCTTGGAGACTCCCAAGCGGATTCCTACAATTTATGGGTTACAAATCCACCCTAATCCTTGTCCTTCCTATCTGTTATGGGCTACTCGCAGGCAGTAAGTATCTGTCACATTGCCAAAGAACAGTTGTTTATCTAGTTTTAAGTGAGTATGGGAGCCCATTTGTTTGTTTTCACAGGAGGTATGATGGATGCAATTACAGGGGCAATAATATGCATGGTTACAGCGTAACTGCTCTGTGGATCAGACAAGAGCACAACCATCCATCTTCCATACATGCAACCATCACAGCTCTTACCTTCAGCTGAATGAGATCTCTCCAAAAATGTGCAGAAACTTTTCTTTTCAAAAGTTGAGGGCAAAACCAAATTAAAGATTCCTCCAAGTGCCTGTGGTATTGCCATGGCAGGAAGGGAGACTCAAGTTCTACATAACTAGGGCATGATTTATGTCTGGGGAACTCTCTCAACTTCCCCACTTTCTCTGTTTGGACACAAATATTATCAATACTGGGTCCCTGACTGGGTGGAGGATGCTGCTCTCCTCCATCATGACAAGACTCAATATTTAAGCAATCTGAGCTGGTCCTTCTGAATCAGGCAACAAACTGATTGTGATTTCTGCACACTCACTGTATACACAGAAGATAAATTTCCCCCATGCATCTCACTCCCCTATGAGATGTGCTCTACTGGGCACTCTTTCACTACAAGTGTGCAAATCCTAATTTGTCTCGTCTCCATTGATATATTCTCTCTCCCCGCACTTTTAGGGCCTGCAACCTTTTCTTCTGTCTGGACTCTATTGTTTGATTTATTCCCCAATTTGATTTCATCTCTGATTTAATAGCTCTCTTGCTTGCACCTGCCCTTTTATTTTGTTATTTTTTTCCTCACTTCTTTACTATATGACCTTTCCTAGACCTTATTTAAAAGATGTATATTGCCCTTTCTATTGCTATATTGTTCTTTTTGGCCTTTTTCCCCAGCCCCTCTTTGACCTCTTAGTTCACTAAAAGGGGGAAGGGGTGAATGGAAAGCAAGGGTAAGACAAAGCTGACACTGATTTGGCCCTCTGGAGTCTTGAAAAATAGCTGAAATTTGTTTGGACAAAATCTGGGAGGCTATGAGAGGCCACAAAATCCGAGGATCCTAGCCCAGGAGTATTGTAGTGTGCATATTTATAATCACCTTTGCATTCTTTTTATGTTATCTGATCAACTTCTAAGGGTTTTCTGAGTCGCACTATACTACATAATACCATATATTAAAGACTGAAAACATAAAGTTTAATGCAGGAAATAAGAATAGATGTCAGGATTTGGCCCAATGTTGAAAAGGAAAGGATTTTTACAATCAAGAAATAAGCTTCACGCTGAAGACGTCCCACCCCATTAGGAAATTCCTGTTCTCTGTGTTAGCCCCACTAAGGCAGCAGAGCAGCATGAATGGAGCAGCCTGTCATAGACAAGAACAGCATTGTACACAGACAGAACTGGGAAAAAGTTCTGTTACTGTGATAGATTTGTGTAGTAACAACCACGGATGATAAATTTCAGAAGTTGGTCAGGGTTAAACTGGTAAATCATGCAATCAGTTATGGGTTAAATATTAACAGAGGATATTCTCCAAAAAAAAAAAGACAAAGTTGATTACATTCTTTCAAATGACTCCCAGATGTTAAAAAGTGCTTTCCAATGAAAATAATTATATAATCTACAAACCTGAACACCATGTTAAAGGAATGGTAGTGAAAATTACTGAGTTAACAATTTAGGCCCATGGCCATTTTGTCTCTCTAAAGACACACAAGAAAACTTCACACGTACTGAGAGCTGTTGAAGTGAAAAAATCTGAATTTAACAGATTTCATACTTAGTGCATTAACTAAAATCTTTTCACTGCAGTCTAAACTGCAGTCATTTTTACACTTTTTGTGACACTGTGATGTATTTATAAGAAGTGTTTCCTTTTTCTATGGCTTGCAGTGTATGCCTTGGAACTGTGGAGCAGGCTCTCAAAGCCATTTAACTCTGTAACTGCAAATGCCAGTGACAATGAGGAAATTCCCCTTACCTGTATAGTGCTGTAGAGCAGCTTTTGTTTAATATTCCCTTCTGGTTCATTACTTTTTGTTTTTCTTTGACGTGCCCAAAACCATTCAGTTTACCAGTTCCCCTTCATAGTCTAAATATGGCATATAAACTTCTAGACTAAAAATAACATTTGGGCTCTTTTTGCTTAGCTTCTATAATTTAGAATTCTTGAGATGCTACTCCAGGTTTCAGTCCTTGCTTCTTTGCTCTTCTGCTTTTTTTCCAAATTAGAGCTGAAACTCTCATCTAATGCCAATCTAGGATTATTAGAAAAGTATCAAATGGAGCTTGTATTATCACAACACCCTCAAAATGGAATTAAAATACACACACTGTCATTCAATAGCTTCCATATTAAAGCTGTGAGAATTACTTATGAATTTCTGGTTAACTAATTAATCGACACATAAGTAAATGTTTGTCCAACAGTTGTCCCTGATTACTTTTCTTTTTTTGTTTGTTTGTTTGTTTGTAACAGTTATATGCATGTCTGAGTTACTTCTCAATAATGAATCCTGCTGGCAAATGTACTGTTTAATTAGTGGTCTGAGATACACATAGAGATCACATCCTGGATGAGGACCCCACTCTGAGGCTGAGCATATGCAAAGCTGTGATGGGTGCTCAAAACTGTTATGGGAAGAATGAGGGGATTTGACTTCCAAACCCAATTAATTATTTTCAGAAATCAATGGTCCCATCAGTAGGGGAGACCAGATTTCAAACAAAGGTCAGCCATGAGGCAAGAACACCACCAATGGTTTTTCACCTCTAAAAATATTTCCTATTGTGTTTTTCTTCTTTGTAGATCATCCTTGATGATATCGTTGTTACAACAGTTTTTAATGCCAAGAATAAGCCAAGAAAAGACAGAGAAATATGAACTGTGATTTAAAAAGGTTAGCTTGCTCTTCTCAGGAATGTAGTTTGCTAAGGGAGCATGCATCTTTTGAATAGTTCATACTGACCATAGGGTAGATCATCTAATTCCAAATATCAAAAAGTTAGCCATCAAGATCAGTGCCATTGACCTTGTGACATATTTACAGTACTGGACTAAAACAGCCACCATCAGACAACAATACATTGGACTTGGCTTTGGTGTCTAGGCTCTGAGATCTTTGGGGATCCATGAATTATAGGCATCTCCTTCTTGAGGTGCTTTGAAAGTCACCTATGATTAATGTAGCCATTTTTTATGCTTACATTAGGGAAAATAACCTAAAATCCCACCGGTAGCTACAAAGAAGAGCTCCATGAGTGCCTAGAGCTTCAAAGGTCATGGGGTTGCCCCCAAGGCCAGGGGTCTCTGACGCCACTGGAAGGTTACTGTGGAACTGGTTTCCAAGCCGGGCCTGAGAGCCCCGTGGAGAAATTCATGCTAGCTAAAAATCCCACCAACTTCATCTTGCAGTGAGGAACAACTTGTGTTCTAACTGATGCATTCAAATGAACAGATAAATTACTGGCAGTGCTTTTGAAGTAGTATCATCCTCACCAATCTTAAAAATTCTGTTACTGACAGAACAGGTTATATTTTTCATTAAATGCTGACAAATATATTTTCTAACTGAGATCAAAATGGCATTATTTTCCCTTGAGTGCTCTAATGTTTTATTTATATATATTTATTTTTTAAAAATCTCTCTGATATTTACGGAGTTTATGAGTTTTGCTTTGGGTTTGTTTTTTTCTTAGTAAAGGCTTCTTTTAATCAAATGTGAGTATTAACTATTTATTAGCTATGGTCAAAAATAAACTTTCAGATCTGGAGGGCAAACACATTGTAAAGCTCTCACAGTTTAATCCTGGATTATGCAAAAACTCCAATACTGGGAAGCTCATTTAAGCAAGAGGAGCAGTTGGCCTGGGAGGGCTTGGGGCAGTGTTCTCTCAGCTCCATTCCCAGGCACCTGCAAAGCTGGATCTGTGCTTAGGCGATCAGTGCCCAACCCTTTGCAGACCAAGAGCCAAGAAATAAAACACAGAAAGAGCCTTGGTTCCATCACTGGCACAAGTGCTGGGTTTTTGTGCCAGAACGAGAAAGCTCTGCCCCAAGTGTTTCCAGTGTTGTCCATCTTTGTCTTCCATTAGATGCATTCACTCCCCCAGCTCAGATTCCACCTCCTCCTCCCTCGGCACCCCACTGCCTTCTGCCTCACTCCATGCTGTGTATTTGCCGGCTAGAATGGCAGGTTTTGACACCATGCTCTTACCAAGTAGCCACAAAGATATCTGGGGACCCAAATTACTGCACTTCCAGATATAAGTGGTAGATTCCTGTGTTGAAAAACTTGCTGTGCTTCAGAAAAGGAGGTTTCATTAACCAGTCACACCTTCAGTCTTCACATCTTTAAAAACAACTGTAAAAAGGTATGATTATTCATGGCTATGGGGACCTTATATCGAATTAGATGTGTCACCAGCTTATTTTTAAAACAAGTTAGATCTTTTTCTTGCCATAACTTTTGAAGAATCTTAGAGGAACTGGTGGTAAAATGTTTACTTTCAAATGGACACAACTTTTGAAGAGTATGTTGTTTATAGTTGCCCAAAATAATACAGAAAAAGAAAGCACAGTGACATTCTCCTTAAATGCATGCTGAAGTGAAAAATAAACTTTCAGTGATCCAGACTGTAGAAATGCAAGACAAGAAACTGCCATTGAAAAAAGTGTTCTATTAAATTAAGATGCTACTAGATGTCATTTTGACTCTGTGGGTAGCATGTCTGTCTCACAGCCAACTACTTGTGGGTTCAAGTCCCATACTGGGACTTTGGCTCCCATCCAGTGTACTGCAGTAATAAGCAGCGTGTGGCACTTTTAGAGGTGTCATCCTTCAGAGGAAATGTTAAACCTACTGTCCTTCTGCCAGCTCTCCAGTTGGAAATTAAAGATCCCAAGTACCCTTTGAATACAGTGAGTAATAACCTTGGGGCCTTGGCCAAGATTCCCTCTCTCAATAAAAGAATTTGTAATTCACAGGGCATATTTCACAAAATAGCAGAAGTCATAGAAACCAATGGAAAAGCCTCATTAAAATTGTCATGGTTCCTTTATGTATTTTTTAACATAGCAAGTCGCCTAATTGATTAAGCTTCAGTGGCATTTTTAAGCAGCTGCCATAAATTGCCCATACAAGGACATTCAAAAGAACAAAGAACAACTTCCACTACACATCTTTGAGAAACAGCTAACTCCCATAGACACCTTTGAAAAACTCAGCCCAGGTTCAGGAAAGGTCCTTGAAAAATGTTTAACAAGACTCCATTTCAGAACAAACCGTGCAGAGCACCACAGCAACATTCATGGCCTGTTAAGTGGGAAGATTCAGAGGAGTCTCTCAGCAGCTTGTGTGCCATACCACTCTGTAAGTGCCAAGAGCTGATACCCTCATGTTTCCAAAGGTATTCTTGCACTGGACACATAACCTGGCCAGCTGGTATTTGCATTCCATTAAATATGTTTTTGAGACATTTTCCACGTGGCAGGAATCATAACAAAGTTATTTAATGGCAATGGGCAAAGATCCTGCCAGTGACATATGTTTATAATTGTGGAAGAGATTTCTAGCTTCCCTTGTGTGGGTTGGGTGAATCAGGACACACATGCTCTGAGCTAAATCCTCTATCTCCCACTGGCCCTGGGCAGGTAATCTGAAATACTGCAGTTTACATGTCATGAAACTGTAAAATATTTGGGAAGAGCTGGAATTGCATCTCATATGCTGCCCATGCCTTTTGTGTCCAACCTGATTGCCCTCAGCAGCTCCACTTTGGGTACTTCTTCACTCTTGTGGTGTGTCACTTGCGTGAGCAGAGCAGCTAAGGGATGGAGGACCCCATGAGTTCTTGTCACGAATCCTTAGAGTAGCCATGAGCTGATCACATTGAAGGGTAAGAGCTTTTACGTGCTTCTCTCTCCCCTATTTACTAAATGCAGTAGGCTCCAGGTCCACATAACAGCTTGGCGATGTCACTTCTGGTGAGTCATGTGCCCTGGCAAACTAAAATTTAGCAGTCTGTTTTTCAGCCACCCTAAGCTCACTGGCAGTGAACAGGGAGAAAGTACATCTAGATAACATTTCATCTCCTGGAGATCTCTCACGTAAGAGAGATCAGAGGAATTTTTTTCTCTTGACAGCTGAGGAAACAGGAGTGCCTTCTGCAGATGTGGACTTCAGACAAAGGAATTCAACCCTTCCATACCTAAATCCTCCTTATTTCAGGCAAGGGTATCCTGTGTATGCCGCACAAGGAAGGCTGAGGCTGCCAGAACACAGCAGCCTGCAATGTTGCATAGAATCTCCTTTCTGGACTTCATCATTTATATTTTTTACTACTTTATAAACACAGAATGTACCATGAATCTCCAAAAATTTAGGTATGTTATAGAGAAATCTCTGTAGTGGCAGAATCCTCTGATTTTGTTTTAGTTTTTGTGGCACATATCCCTCATGCAGACAACAAAATGAGCTCCCCTGACAGTGTCCAGGTGCAGTAGCAGTCCCACAAGTACCACTTAGACGTGTGCCAAAGATTTCCCATCACTGCCCACTCACTTCCATGACTACATTTTTAATGCAGCTTTATAGGATGGGTTGTTGTGGTTTCTTGCTCCTCAAAAAGTTTCCCCTCTCTCTGCACACTAGCCTCTGAAGAAAATAAATGGTAAGAAAAGAAAATGGCTTCTGTCTCTCTTATCCCTTTCTCATTTCAGTTCTGCTGTTCATTTCTCATAGTTCCAATCTCAAGTGCTCTTCAGAACTCCTCACTTCAGTGACCGCCTTTCTTAATTTAATCTGGACAAAGCACTGAGTTCATTTCAACTCATAAAGCTTGATTTGCTGTGTGCTCTTGGCAAATGTGAATAAGCTCCCTGGCTCCTTTTAATCAGCTATCATAATAATTTCTTTTTTTTTAAGGCTGCAGCAATTAGGTCACCAAAGCAAGTAGTCTCTTGTGTTCTATTGAGAAAAAATCCATCCTTCTCTGACTTGATGCATAATTTAATTATTAAAGCTTGATATCATTTTGGTTTCCATGTAAGGCAGCCCCATAAGAACAATTATATCCTTTCGAAGGCAAGGTTACTACTCCTAGAACCAGTGCTCAGAGGGCCTGGTACTGTGCTGTATATGGTAACATTACTACTTCCTACCACTCACATTGCAACATTTGTCTACCTACCCAGCCAACAATAGCACTCTGCTGGCTTCCTCCCTGTGAATCTGCTCTGAGCTAGCATGTGCAGGATCTGGTATCAATTAGTTAATAATTTAGCAATGGCTTGAAGATGTAAAACAGCTGCTAAAAGCTAAGCCTTATTATTATGCTAACTAATTTTTTTTTTCACCTTTTCATTTTTTTCTCCTTCAGAAAATATTATTGTATTATTAACTGTGTTTAGCACCTCCTAGTTCTGACATTTAAATATCTAAAATTTTTGGTGTAATTACATTGCTTCATATCACAACACCTAAGATGTTCATTTCTGCAGGAAAATTTGCATAGCTAAATTTTGTTTTAAGAACATTAACTGTTTCTGTTCACTGCTTTCCAACAGACAAGAAAATAGTGTGGTATAACATTTTACTTGTCTGACTGGAGAAGCTTTCTGCATTTAAGTATTTATGAAGTTTGGAAAAAAGTTTTGGCCACTGGGTTGATTTTAATTTTCAAACTCTGTTTTTCCTGGTTCCCTCTCAGTTCCTTTCACCAGGAGTATCAGATACTTCTAGTGCATTTGGGAAAAATATCTCCTCAGTCACATGTTTTGAGGATCTGATTGGCACTCTAAGGAGGCTGCTGGGCACAATTAGAAATCCTGTATTTCAAGAAAGACTTGTAGTACCCACATGTAGCTGGAAATCTAAGAGACACAATAGCAGAGTCCAGTAAATGGTGCCAAGTGTTGTCGGTCAGAAGAACAAAGGATCTTCACACTCACCTTAATACACTGCAAATTGCTCAAACACAAACACATTTTTTCTTGCTCACGCAGATGGAACAAGATCCAACTGCAGCGTGCTGAGAATGGGGCCTTGCCACTGAGTAAGCTTGTGTGGGTGTTGCACTGCACATGATAATCAACAGCAATTATTCTAAAATATTAATTAGAACAACTGTGCCATCATATTAAAGGTGTTGATTTCCACTTTTTTTGCAGGACTGAACGATACAACCAAAACAATTTGAACTTGGAGATACTGTCCTACTCCAACTATAGGAACTTGCTTAAAGGCTAAAAGGACATGCAACATGGCTTTCTCTCGAATTTATTTTAAATTCCAATAAACCTCACTAATGAAACTTAAAATTATCTGTCTCATAAACTTCACAGCCTTTCTAGACTGAATATATCACAATTCTTCTAGTGCTATAAATCATTAAATACCTTCAAGCTTGTCAGAAACACACCATTTATGTAACAACACTTCAGTTCCTTATGGAACAACTAATTAAATGTCCCTTTTACATACTTGCCTTGTCCTGCCTGCAGCTATTGGGACACATTATACATTTTCAGTCAGTGTGAGGGCACTGGAGTTAGCTTCCTGGAATTCCATCAGGATAAAAATAAAGTTGTTCTTAATATGTGACACATCATTCAGTATGGCTTGTTCCAGACACTCTGGGAGAGGAAAATAATGCATGCTTTGTCACTTGGGGCTGTGTTGTGCCATGTGGAACTATTTTAGTGCTCTGTGCTTTTGATGGGGACAGCAGCTAACCTCTCTCTCAGGTACCAACACTGAAGGAGCATGATTAATGTGCAAATCATACACAAAACCTGTGAGCTAGCTTGCGCAGAAAATGAGGATCTTCACAAGCCTTCCTGCCATAAACAGGTGAAACTGTTCTGCTCTGCCATACCTGGGGGCAGCTGAGCAGGCAGCGCACAGCTGAGCTCTCTGCCTTTGTTCACAATCCAGGAGGTCCAAACTGTTCCATTGGGAAGCACAGACTCAGCCTTGAGCTCAGATCCTGGCAAAGGCAGCACTTTCTGCCATGCCTGTCAGTGTGGCAGAGCTGGGCATGCTCTCCAGAAACACCTGGGGAACTTTCTGGGGAATAAAGCTTCTCCTGAGCAAGCAGGCAGCAGTGTTCTGGCTGGTGGCCAGTAAGAAGTCAGTGGTGAAATGGGTCTTTAGCACAACCCCCAACAAGACAGCAATGTGCTCTTGCAGCAAAGAAGGCTAATGGTATCCTGGGCTGCATTGGGAAGGTGATCCTTCCTATTTTTTCAATACAGGTGAGGTCACAGCTGGAGTATTGTGTCCAGTTCTGGGCTCCCCAGTATAAGAGAGACATAGGCATAATGGAGAGAAAGAAGAGTGACTCAGGAAGGAAAACGAAGCTGAGCTGCCTGCATTCCTTAAATTGCTAATATGAAACTGAGTAAAATCAACTAAGTTTGTGCATACCAGGGATGTTAATGAACAGATAGATAAAGCTGAATCACAGTGAGACTTATCTAGCACTATATAATATCCTGCATCCTTTATTGTCTTGTTTGTGTCTGTCTTGGTATTCCCTTTAGGACTTCTTCCTTTCCCCAGGGTTTCTTCAGGCTGCCAGGGGCTCTGCACAGCCTCCTCAGACTCTTTGCAGTCAGTGCCACCACATCCTGCCCTGAACCTGCCACTTTCCTTCAGTGTCAGCAGCAAGAGCTGCAGCCAGCAGGATTCAAGGATATTTGACCTCTCATCCAGTCCATGTATCAATTCTGCTTCAAGCTCATTCTCCAGCCTGTGCTGGGACTTCAAAGACACAGTCTGATGCACTGCATTGATTTTGCCTCCAGAGACTTTGAGAATATTTGCTTTCTCTGGGAATACTTTTTTTACTGTGGCAGAAAATCAGACATAGACATACATAAACAAAGAGCTTTGAAAGAACATCTGGGACAGCAAGCGTCCAACAGAGACATATCCTGGCCTATTTCCACTCTTTTGCCACTTGAGACTCATCCCTAAAGCCATAAACAAAGTAAAGAACAAGAGCATCAACGTTTTTCAAGGAACTCTCATCCTGCATCTCAAAGTAATTGCTACATGCCTTTGCCTGCAACCTTATTTTGTGCAGAACCTTCATTTGTCCTTAGACATCAAACACTCCCCAACTTTGAAGAAGTTTGAATACAGATCTGGTCTTTGCAGTCGAAGCACACCTCTAGCATAATGATGAAAAAAGAGGAATGTATTGAAGCAGAACACAGACAAACTTCTTCCAGAAGTCACTCTAATCAAGCAGCTGCTTCCAGCATGAGGTCATGTCAAAATGTTCCTCGACATGGTGAATACAGTTCTGACGTGATTTTTTGAAAAGACTAACAATATTAAGCTCATAACACTACTAGATCCCTACACTGGCCTCTTAAGGCAAGCACAAGTGTGTTAAGACACTGGTTTATTCCATAGACACAGTCAGAGGACAATACTCTTATTCAGTTACTTGTGCATCACCATGGGAAAGCAAATTGTAATGAGTTATATATAGAAGAGGCAGATCCAATTTTTTTCCTAGTACAGTAAATCAACTATGCCCTTTGCATTCCAGTAGTTGCCCAAACCAGTTTTAATATACTGCATGGTAGATTTTAAAGGAATATATCTGGCATTTGAATCTCAAACATGTTGTAAAAATGGTATTCTGATGGCCTTAATCACAGATGAGAAATCCAGTGGTTTAGTAAATGCTATAAATATATAACAAAGATGATGGCACGACATAAACATTAATAGTATTTTACATGAAAATACATGATACAGAGGTGCATGATACACCAATATTCTTCTCCATTGTGATCTATCTGTTATAACCTACCTTAGCTGCTAAGGCTGAAACATTTGACTATATAAAAGGTCAGGGGTGTCCTTGAGGTATGGATCCGTAATACATGGGAGTAAAGCTCAGGAAGGAAAAAGGGGACCCTTCTGAGGTTGATTTGCATGAGTTCTCTTCTTACAACAGGAATCCTTAAAGAGCATCTGATTTTTATCGTGTCTGGGGCACAAGAGCAGAAGCAATGGGACTAATTATAATGGCAACAACTATGATAACAATAAGATGAGAACAATGCAAGATGAAGATAAGCAATTTTTGTTCAGTAAATGGGTTCACTTTCATAGAAGCTTGTTTAAATTCTTGGGCAATGAGAGATGATTATTAGTGTACTTCAAATGTTTTCTGTCATCATATTTTTTCAACAATGCAAAGTTTCTAGCATTATAGGTGAAGAATTATTTAGTGACAAAATAAATTTTCTTTCATCTAATCTAAGCCTTTACACTTGTCAGGTCTTCTCTCAAGTTCTTGTTCCCCTTCAGCTGGAGAACCGGTTATGGGTATCCATCAAAGCTTGGAGTATTTTCCTCCGTGTGTCTGGTGTTGCTCAGATGTAATTTAACTAGTGGTCACTGAGAATTAGTCATGAATCTGTCTGAGCAGAGTATACAATTTTGTCCTTCCACCAGTCCCAAAGATATCTTTCTCCATAGCCAGGCGAGGCAGGTAGGTGCTGTAATTATGCTTTCAGAGGACAACACTATCATATTTACTCTCATCTTTTACTCATCCTTTGATAGCTTTTTGTGATTGCTCTCTGGCTTTTGGCTTGCAGCCATTTCCCATCCCAAAGGCAATGACAATCAAAAATAGAAAGAAAAAAGGAAAAGATGACAGGAAGAAAACAGTCAAGTAAAACAGAAAGGAATTCTGGAGGGTAAGAGTGAAGGTTTAAAAGAAAAATTTAACACACAGAAGAACAAAATAAAATGCCTAAGACACATTGGTTTGAAGATAAATGCAAAACCTTTCCTTTAGACACTTAACAAGTACAGTGAGACAGTAACAGAGAAAGAAGAAAGGGGAAGGACAGCAGTGGAGAAATTGTGTTACATTATCACAGGCTTTTCTCACAGCACATTCCGAATCCACACTTTAAGGGTGGCTGGTTGTGATTCATAAAATAAATATCAAAAACCATACCAATTTCTGAGTGGAGAGAGTAAGAAAATCTCTCAGCCCAAAGTCTCTTAGGAGACATATCTCAACCACAGTCTGTTTGCTGAAAATATAAAGGGGTGTTTGACAGAAATTTTGAAACACATTTTTTTAATCAACGAAAACAAGTTAATTTAAAACATTTTTTTTTTCCTTAAAATGCTTATACTAGTTATAAATTATGGAGTTTCTGTTGAAAATCCAAAAGTACCACATGCTCTAAGCCAAGCATCTCATAACCTGAAAGAGAACCTGGCCCTTCGCTTATGCCAAGCTGGGATGGGTGAGGAGCTTCTTTCATATCGCTTTTTAGTAGCCTCTACGTTCACCTGGTTTCAAACAGGAACAGCTTTGAAATCATGAAAGCTTTTACAAGACATGAAAAATGTCTTCTGTCTAACTCTAGCATGAAGATTCTTATATCACCAAATAAAATGATCTATAATGGCTAAAATAGCTTCGTTAGTTCAGTTTATTATTGTGTAAATTGCAGAAAAGGCATGGAATTCAAATATGCAAAGGTGGCAGTTCCATTACCTACTTTCCAGCACAACATATGTTTTCAATTTAAGCAAATTTTACCGTTTCCCAACTGCAAATTGGATGACATACAACAAAAACTGTGTTTTAACAGCTTTAGCATTTTATAGACATTACAGCCCAGCACCAAGCCTTTACCTCAGGAAAAATTAAGAATTACAAAGAGCTTGCTATAAAAACACCTAATCACCAGCACCCAGGTGGAAGCTGTATGTCCTACTGCATAGTAAGGTCTACTAAGACACAGAACACATGAACTCCTGGCCTTGAAAAAGATGCTTTTCCCTCTTTGTTTCCATGTCTATAAAATAGAGCAATACTACTTATCTGCTGTGTAATTGAGTGCTTTAGAGACAAGAGCTTGGTGTTTTTAGCAAAGCAGAGCTCACTTGATATTGCTAACAGCATGATTAATAATAATGAAACATGGCAAATGCAGTAGAAAACATTTAAGCAAGCTTCAATGAATCAACTCAAAACTTCTAGTTTTGGGCATCTATTTCTATTAGATTTTTAGTTCAAATAAAGCATGACAATAGTCTTTGTTCATAGCAAAAAATTTCCATTTGATTGAGACTTTAGTTATAGAACCAGCTACATCTTCCTTAGCCAGAGTATGTTTTCCAAGCTCTGTTAACATAAGGCCTGACATTTTTATGTACCTTTGGAGCTCATCTCTAGTAAACTGTCAGAATACTAAGTATAATCACAGAATCACAGAATCACCCAGAATAGGCGAGGTTGGAAGGGACCACAGTGGGTCTTCTGGTCCAGCCTCCCTGCTCAAGGAGGGCTGTCCATCCCAGGGAACAGGACTGTGTCCAGATGGTTCTTGAACATATCCAGTGAGGCAGACTCCACAACTTCTCGGTCACTTGCACAGTAAAGAAATTCTTCCTCATATTCAGGGGTCTCATTTCCTGTTGTCTCCTGTCCTCTTGCTTGGCACTACCAAGAAGAGCCTGGCTCCATCTTCTGACACCCTTCCTCCAGATACTAATAGACAGTGAGGAGGTCCCCTCTCAGTCATCTCTTCTTGAGGCTGAACAGACCCAACTCTCTCAGTCTGTCCTTGTAAGAGAGATGCTTCTCTTTAATAATTTTCATTGCCCTCCACTAGACATTGGCAAAATGCTACCAATAAAAGAACTCCAAGATCTTTAACTTTTTTGTAGTAGTACATAAATAAGCTTCATATTAAAATACTTATTGTGAAAGCCTGAAAAATCACTCCTTTATTCCAGATCATCTATAAAAACTGGGCTCCACTTCAGTCTGTTGGAGTTTTCCCATTGATTTGGCAGGATACAGATTTCAGAATGGACTTTGAAAGAATTGGATTAGAAACAGCTACTTTCCTGATTTCCCATATTTCACAGTGGAAGCTGAGAAAGGACATTTTGAATATTGAAGTAATTTAAGCCAGCCAAGAAGGATGCAGTCGGTAAACTTGTTACTTTGCTAAAAGATTGACTGTCTGGAAAATGTTACAAAGCTGGACTTATTATTTTTGCATTAGTTCTCAGAGATCTGAGGCGCAATCTGTGAAATGAATCAAAGGTGTGTATGTGCACGACATAGTCAGTGTGGTACCAGATTTCTGTTTATCACATGCTCATGAACTCTTATAGCCACATGCTCCTATAAACTTTGATACAGCAGAGTTTCATAGAGCTTAAACTGATTGTAAGCTGACAACTGCACAGAAAAGAAAGAAACTCAAAAAATATATGGGAGTGGTTTCTATACACTGACTGGACAATATTTTTCAACATGAATATTCTTTCATTCATGCATCTATCATATATTTTCCTTAGTACTTTAGACCTCAGTAGCATTTTTGTTTTGGTAGCACCGATGAAACAAATCAACATTTTCACTTTTGTATAGTCTGCTTTTATGCTTTTATTTTTCCCAAGACCAATATAAATACTCTCTTGTCCAAAAGTTCAAATCTGGGTACTGCCAATTATGTGTCCAAAGGACCTTGTTTCTCTTTCTGCCTTCTCTCAAGACAACAGGACCAGTATCTTCCTCGTTTTGTTAGGCTGTTTACTGTTCATCTTCTCCTCCTGTACTCATATAATCGAAGCAATGTTTATTTCCCATTCAGGAAATCTCCTCTTCTTCTCCTTTAGTCAAGGCCTGCCCAAGGACAGTGATTTGGATAGTAGCATCTATTGTTTCAGCTGTCTTTTTCCAGGGAGGAGCTTAATTGCTTCTCCCACCTGCATGGCAGAGTTTGTGTATCCATCACTATGGCCCATGACTGTCCAGGGACCAAAACCACTGCTGCACTTAACCATATTTTGCTACCCTCTACCATATTACTGTTTGACCCTGTGGGCTGAAGTCAGCCTCTATGCATGTATTCTTTTCTGACAATAGTCAGAAGCTATACTGTCCTATCAAGAGATTATTTTTGAGAGGCCAGCAACTGATATATAGAATTGGTACTACTTGAATAAGCTCTATCCTGTCAATTGGAAAGACCTCAAAAGACCTATAAAATTTTATTTCACACACAGGCACATGTATACACACTTGTATTCAAGAAAAAAAGATAATGAAAAATATTATAATGATCTTTGCAATCAATACTCTTACATAACTTCTCTACAATATCAGCCACTGTTGTATAAGGACCCTGTTGCCTTAAACTTTTTTTTCCAAGTGCCCAAAACTATTTAGAATAATGGTCCACCTGTTCACCCAGTTGTCTTCTTCAGAAGGGCTGATTGGGATAATTGATTGTGGGGGCTGATGAAGGGGGCGGGAAGATGAGGTCAGTTAATTGCTGCCTGGGGAAGGGGATGTAGGAGGTCTCTTTTGTTCCAGGCTGAGGGCCCACTTGTAATAAATGACATACAGCAGAGATGCTCAGAAGACACTCTTTTAAGATCCTTCCCACAAGGGAATAACAGATGTTCTTTGTGATTTATGGGTCTGGGTTTTGGGGTCTAATACTGTAAAATGTCTGTGCAATCTGGATTAGGCATCACAAACAAGTGCAAACAAATATATCATGATATTTTATCTCCCTGTGCATTAACAGAATAAAATGGCAAGCACCAGAACTGGGTAAAATACCTTTCAGGTCTCCTTTTATACATCTGAAATGTGTGCAGACCTCACACACTTTGAGAATTTCCACAGCCAACGCTTTCTGGAAGGAAACAGCCCTCATCCTGAGCACTGCTGTCCCATGGGTTCCCTGCCTTTAGATTATGGGAGATCTCACATCTGTTCTCAGACTTGCCAACTCTAATAAAATGTATTTATTTCAAGCTTCGCTGATGGTTAGAGAAAAACCTTAATAACTATTGAAATGGAAATCAACAACTGTTCCAGGTCACAGTAAATGGATTTGAGGACTTAGTAACCTGGCACCCCTGAAAATGTCTTCTACATAATGCCAGACAAAATGAGCGTATTTGTGAGCATTTGGTCAGCTCTCATGGATGCAGACTCCATTGCTGAACAAACACAATGTATCTTTCTTACTTCTTCCTTTTTCTTATCCTCTCTAGAGTAATAAAAATACAGGAGCCCTAATACAATCTTTTCTGTCTTCCCTTTTCCTCTTCCTCTATCAAGTGTCTTTGATGCAGCTGTGATTTATAGTGTTGAGGATGGCAAATCATCCATACTCCACACACTGTTGTTTCAAGTGAGGACAAGGAGTTTTAGAACAGCACAGTCCTAAAGCAAACAGTCCTGCTCGACAAAGCCATGAACAAAATAACCTGCTATACCTTCGGTATTGGAACATATGCGTTTTCTTCTCCAGCCCTTAATGAATGTTTGAAGAAAAAGAAAATCAAGACTGATTTGCTTTGAAATTTGGCTGGGAGAATATTTAACATGCTTTCACTTATGTTCAGATGCCAAGGCTAGAAAATGGTATTTGTGTTGGTATTCAGATGCCATACCTCTCACTTCCCTGCCAAATGTTTTTTATTGTAAAGGGGTTTATATGGGAAATATCTCAGTTTATCTAAAACACCAAGAAAAAAAATATTTTTAGATCTATTTTCCTCCCTCCCCCATCTCCATTCTCACATGCATAATTAGCCAGCAATCAGGTATAATAGCTAGACATGTAAATGCCTTTAGTTTCATGCAGGTGCAAAAACCCAAGGTTACACACAAAATCAAGCCCTAAGGATTAGTCTTTCAGTATAGGATACAAAGGCTGCCTTCCCCCTCTCCTCTCAACTGATTCCTCAAATACATATACTTTTTTCATGTATAAAATCTAATAATGTAATCACATCCTGACCCCTATAATGTATAATGCAAAAACAATGTTGAGTGAGCATCTATTATGAGTCAGTTTTGGCATCAGTTTTGGCAATCTGAAGATAGCAATACAGTGAAGAGAAAATTAACTCTGAAAGATGAAGCAATTACCAGGAGATCAGCTGAAAAATGGAGATTTACTTCAAGAAAAACTTGGGGAACACATTCTTTTCTGACTTAGAGGCACTAAGCTGTTTTTTCAGTTACAAGAAAAGAAAAAGATAGGACCTTGGGAATAATGTCTGTGTATATGAGAACATACATAAAATGTGAATTGGGGAACAATCTGTAGGGATTTCTTGTTTTCCCGTAGTTAGTGTACAGGATACTTACCTTTATCTTCCACTAAAGCTGGATTAGCATTTTGAATTTTAGAGATTAAAAGCTTCTCCTGGGCATATACGGTTTTCTAAAAGTGGCAAATAATGGTTCAGAAACATCTTCCCTCCTAGATAATTTGTCAATATCCAAAACCAAAATCTTGAGTGAAATAAATGGTTCAAGGTACAAAATCAGACCTTCCCCAAGGGGTAATAATATGGCATTTGTGTAAACCCACCTAACTCTGCAGCTGACAGTGTGTAGGGCTGTGGTTTATGAAGAAGAAAAGAGGTTTTTGAGGTAGCTGAATAGCTGGGTTAAAAGGTTTGTCAGCATGAAAAACCAACACAAAATCATCCTTACTGCGGCCATAAAATAGATACAAAATACAGGCACTGTGAGTAGGTCTGGGTATATGGTCAGAGAGGTCACTGTATTTTTCTTCATAGTCACAGGTCATTAATTAGAACTAACTTTTCTGAGGAGCTGTGGAGTGTCCCCATAATCAAGGAGAAGGTCAGTTTTACAGAGGCAAGAAACAAATTAGTATCGCACAACAAATAATCTTTTCTGTCAGTTTTCATACTCAAGCAGCTGGAAGTCTCCCCTCTGTGCAGATGCTTTTCTGTGGAGTGGAAGCAAGCTCTAACTTGTTCATCACTAAGTCAAACAAGTGCAGGAAGGCCAGATCCCCGTAAGATCTGGCATGCCCATATTTAATAATGTGTTTAGATAGCAGCCACTGCAGCCTGTCCTGTTGCTCTTTACTCCAGCCACAGAACCAGAGCAGCTCCAGAAGCAAAAGGGAGCACTGACTACCCGACAAGAAAGTAAACATTGAAAACATGCCTTTGCCTCCAGTCTAATCTAACCTGGCTGGTATTGAAACAGATGAAAAGCGTTTACACAATGTGTTCATCTGGTACTGCTGGGCTCCCCTTCACAGCAGCAGAGCAGGGCCCCACTCCCAGCCCAGGGAGGGGCCTTCAGTTCTCTGGGCATTGGAGAATTTGCACTGCGATCTTTAAACTCTCAGGCTGACTTCTTTTTGTCTACAAGAAAAGTCAAACTGTCTCAACATACAAGATTTAGCTCAGCATTAAGCCACAAATCCTAAGCCTAGAAGGGCTATTCTGTGGCAACCTGAAATTTCTGCCCTGCCATCCCATATTATGTCACCTTTTCATGTTGCAGCCCTTTCCCTCAGCATTCTTCTAACTTAATTTTTATTCTGCTTCTGGAGCAAAGTGCCCTAATGTCACATGCCAGAGATTACAACCCTCATATGGAGACCTAGGCACATCCTGAAAGATGTGCTTGTGAACTAAAAAGCTGTGCAAGAAGCCCCAGAAACCATACCCATGAAATGACAACACATACTGTCGCAGACATTTGGTGCCTCTCAGACTATTCTGTGCTCTAAATTGAAATACAGTGTTTGTCCTCCTAAGACTGGCAGCTTGGAGGCAGTGCCAGGCTCTTTGGAAGACCAGTCTGCAAACACCTCTGTAAGTTGCCTCTGCTCCCCCTGTGCTCCTTGCCCTGCCTGGCTTGTGTACTTTCCTCTCTGCCACTGATGAGGCTCTCCCCTTTTGAGAGCCAAAAAGCCACCCACTGTGGCTTTCTCCATTAGGCCATAAATGCTCTTGAGCTGCTGGAATCTGTTTTGTAAATAGACAATTAAAATGAAGAAGGAAAAAAAATCTCTGCTCACTTTGCATAGTCAGAGCCCAAAGACAGCTGTCTTGAGGGGCTCAATCCTGCACATCATGAGAAGGTTCTGAAAAGTGTTGAGTACCCTTATCTCTAAAGAGCTTAATTGGAGACAGGGGTAGCAAAGTACCTTCAGCACCCCACTGGATGAAGCCACATGTTATTGGGACTCCCACTGATTTCTGTCATCAGAGCAATTGGTTTTAAGAATAAGCAAGGAAAAAATCTCCCACTGACACCAGTGGGAATCCTTGGCACATATGGGGAACAAAATGCTATGGTTGAGATCTCTGGATATGGGAGCAGCCTTTTATTCTGCTTATGCAAATTATTTATACAAATTATGCAAATAATTACTGAGTCATTCTAGTGACTGTATAATAATAACAATAATAATTATTGTAATTACTAATGTTGACGTTGTTTGTCACTATTGTTGTTATTCACATTTATTGTGATCATGTCTTGGGGCCAGCCAAGAACAGTGTCCATTAGGGCTCTACGCAAATGAGCAGTCACTGCCCCAAAGAGTTTACAAACTGAAGAAACCCCATGGGTGCAGAAGGGGAGGGAGGGACAGTGAGAGGGGATGATGCAGTCAGTAGACTTAGGAATAGGGACTGGGAAGGAGCAGAGCAGAGAGTCACAGCAGGACCAGTATGGGCAGACTGTGAGGAAGGGAGCCAGGGGCAGCATTTGTGGCTTTCCTTTGTGTTTTTCTCCCAAGGCCATACAGGTGTTAGCACTACTCCAGTGTATGAGACAGATACATCCACTCCTCAGATCTGAGTGTGTAAGAGGTCTGTGGGAAGTGTCTGCCCCATAAAGTTACATTTTACCTACTCTTAAACAGTACAGAAATCCCTCAGCTGCCATCCTCCTTCTTGTACAGACTGGGATTTTGCGTGCTGTTTCTCTGCTCTGAGGTGCAGAATGTCTGTTTTAGCCTTCCAACCCATCCCCAAGGAAACTGCACTGATGGTGGGTTTTCTCTTAGTCTACTGTGTTCACACCTGAAAAGGTGGAGAAAAAACCCCAAACCAACAATTAATGAACATGAGACCTGGCCTAACCTAACCTTCTTCATCCCTCATCAGATGTTTTCCAGGTGCTTGCTGACATGGAGAAAGAGTTTTTGTCAACCACTGCTCCCTTTCCGAAGTGGCTGTGCTTCATTCCTCTCCAACGACCTTGAGTTATTTCACAAACCACTCCTATATAAAACAAGTTGGGGCTGGTTCTTCAAGCTTTGTGCCAGGTGGCAGGAAGAAACTAAACCCTCACAGCTAAAACCCAGTCAAGCAGGGTGACCTTCACCCAGCTGTGTGCCAGGACCTGGACCTCACCCACGCCGTGCCTGGCAGAGCAGTGGGAAGGGGCAGTGCTGTCTCCAGCCAATGCCTGTGCCTATGCTCTGGCCTTGATCAGTTTATTAATAGAGCCACTTAATGTGTTGTTTTTGCCAGCTCCCTGCTGATGTTTCTCCTTCCTGCCATTTTCAGAGTGTTTGTTCATTGTTACTCGAAATAAATGAAAGAAAAACTCATACAAATTACTTGTTCCCTGAAAAATGCAAGGAGTAGTCTCATTACTCGGATTGTAGAGATAACCCATCAGCCCTCTTGCATTTTGGAACTAGTGTATGTAACATCTCATGGCTCTTCACCAACAAGACTTTCAATTACAAGAACATAAATCCAGTCAAATTTCACTGAAGTCAAGTCTTTTATTCTTGATTTACACCCTTATAATTTAAAGGACTGTAGCTGTATTGTGCTGGAAAAAATAGAGGAACTTTTCAAATCTCAGAAGTCTGAATTTCTCAAAATGATATATGTGGCTATGATTTCCTGTGTGAAGTACAAATTATCAGGAATGTTTCTGCAGAGCTGAGAGATGCCAGAAACCATTTTTTTTGGTCTACATTTCAACAGTTATTCTTATCCTGTTTTAACTTTTGTGTAAGTAATAAGGATGAATGAATGTCCTTCCCTTCATTTTTCAGTCTCTGTATTTTCACTCTTCATTAGGTTTTGTCTTCTCTGTTCTCTCCCCCTTTCCCACAATCTCTTATTAGTGGAATATGAGATCATTTATTATCATCCTGAATCAAACTTTCAAAACTACAATGTTCAAGTGGGTCCTACATTAGGCATGAGCTAGGCCTATTCAAAATGTGTAACACGTCATCATTTTGGTGCCTAATAGTATCTTGCATGACAGAAATGTGTAACAGCATTCTTCTGACAAGGCTTCTTATAATCAGAGAACATCTAATCTATTTGTTTGCATTGGGTGCGATGTGGGGAGTTCACAGTTGCACACAGTAACCTGTCATTCGCAAAAGTCTCAGACTTCTTTTGGAGGACTCTCTGTCGTGGGAGGGATAAGACAGATGAATGTGAGGAAATAGTTGAAAGGCTCAGCTTCCACTAGAATAAATATGAATAGCCTTGAGCTGACAGATGTAAAAGGACAATTGTTTAACAACTTCCTTTCTACCAGGAGACAATATTCCAAGCCCCTGTAAAATACAATACTCTATACAATATAAACACAATGCAAGTGTGCTTAGCAAATTAAATAGTTGGGGTAAGAATATTTGGATAGCTGGACTTATTTTCTTGATTTCTAATTTTCCAAAAATGTTGGCTAGATCTCAGTTTACAAATGTCTTAGTTAATTTAAATTTCCATTCCTATTACCCCTTTCTGAGCCTCCTGCTAAGCTATGTTTCATAGTTCCACAGAATAGTTTTGCTTAATGGAATGGTATTTATTTTGGCCATTATAAAATTCTCTGTGTCAAGCAGAACTTCTCAGATTAAAAAAATTCAAACTGTGAAAGAAAGACTGCAAAAAACCTTCCCTTGAATAAAATCAGCAGAAGCATTTCTGGATTATCAGATCCCCACAAAACAGGGAAACACCCACATTCTGTAAATGGGTAAAAGGAAATGCCCACATTCTGTAAATTTCAATGGCTAAAAGATACCTTCTACCCATTGTCCCAGGTTTCCTCAATACCTGTTTGTACTCAGTGATAAGGGAAAGAGGCAGAGAAGGTCAATGGTGCTCAATAGTTGCATGATAAAGTTGATCCATCTCCAGCTCTCACTCTGATCAGGGAATGTCTTGGCTGCATGGCTTGGTGCCATTTTCATCTCCTTTACTACTCCTGGTAGTATTGTTGGGTTGAAACAAAATTATTTTTGGGACAGGATAGGAAGGAGCATCAGTGCAGGAAATCCATCATGATGTTACTTCTATTCTAGTCACACATGCAGAAGGCCAGAGGTAGAGGTCCAGCCCTTTCCTTTAGCCATTCCTTTAGATCCATGTTGCCTGAGTTTCTGCAGAGGATAATGTTATGACCATGCACATGAACAAGTGCCCCGGGTAAATCAGAGCAGTCAGTCTGCTACCACTCCCCAAACATTCACATCCGGTGCTGGCTGTCTCAGGCACTGTCTCTGCTATCACCCCACAGCCTATGGCAACAAATTTCTCTATCCTTGTCCCTTTTTGCACCTCACCAGAACCTGATGAGCCGGTGAAAGAGTTATGTTTACTTCTGCCTCACTAACATCAAACAGTCTGTACAACAGAAATCAAAGAAGTCCCATTTGCCCCCTCGAACGGCTCTATTTCTATAAAACACAAAAAGGAACTTTTTCTATTTATTAAGGCATTGCTCTACCATTAGATGAGGAATGTCACAAGCTCCATGTAATTATTAGCCTGGAATAGAGCTAATTCTGAAATACAAAAGAAAAACTCAAAATACTGATGACTAAATTCTTTATTAGTGAAACTTTTGTGATGAGATGCTTTATTGATTTTACAGTCAGGCAGAAAAACTGAGAGTAGTACTCACAGGAACTGTGGCATGTAGATGGTAAGTTTTAAGGTCAATTACAAATCTCAGTGTATACATATGCATATTGTATAGTGGCTGAAAATGAATGTGCTATTATGAGCATCTATTCAAGATGCCCATGTTCCAACTGGTTCTGCCTGTTCCATTTCAGTATAGTGTCTGGTAACAGAATTATACTGTGAACAATATACATGCTGAAGAGTAATAGGTCGAAATTAATTCCCCCAGTGGTGTTTTCACTGCACCTTCACCTTCTTGGCAACTGTGAATATCTGTAGCTTATCTCAGACACTACACCAGGAGCAGACATTTAAATTAATTTTAAGCAGCTTGAATTTTTTTAAAAAAAGTCCTCTATTCTTTTTAAAGTTGCCTCTATTCTACTGCTCTCAGCTGTTCTACTTTTTTCAAAAGTGCTCACATATACTTGAAACAATAATTCTTTACCCTAAAGCATTTTCTCAAGATTAATATCATAATCAAACATCATACCATTTTTCTTGGCAACGATCAGGACCTCATTTCATCCCTGAAGTTTATCAGGTCAGTTCAATTCAGCAGGACTTTATTTTTTACATTAAAAAATATACAAAGATTCTCAAACTGTAAAAGAGACAGACACCCTCAGGTACCTGTCATACATAATCAGAAATCATACTCAGAATGTGTATTTCCCTTGTACGTCCATTTGTCAGGAAGTCCAGTCTTGGACACTAATCACTGCTTTGTAAATGGATGATCTATTGTCTAAAATACTGAAGTGGAAATAAATCTTATGACATATCCTGAGCCTTTCTTCTGTTGATTTTTTTTCCTAGACTGGAATAAATTGAGGGATTATATCTTGTATTTCATAGCTAGAGAGCTTAAAGAAAGGGACTTAGATATGTAATGAATAAAGATGTCTCCTGGGAAAGAAACAAAGAAAATAAAGAGTCAATGAAATATTTGCATAGATAAACAGCAAGATCTGCCTGAACCTACAAAGGGATGACAAAGAAATGAAACAAAGCTCACCAGTGGAAATAGTAGCAAAAAATTACCAGATTTTGCTAGATCAAATGCACTTCTGTTCAAACTGGATGAGGTCTAAAATAAATAACAGTAAGGAATAGCCATGATCCATTGATTTTTTTGTTCCAGACAAACATTCTCACAGCAAGCAACACGTTTTGTCATAGCAGAGGTAAGCTTCAGTAGCCACTGTCATTATCTTCAGTAGTCTTCCTTCCATAGCCGATACACCTCAAATGCACATTTGAGTTCAGGTTTATGTACTGACTTTAGCAAGACTTTCAGTTTTAAGTGTCTTCTATTCTTGTTTTTTTCTGAGGGAGAAGAAATATTTTGTGTGGTCCCACTATGCAGCAAAAAATAAAATGTGACATTGACATGAAACACTAGAAAAGCCTGAATTTTAAGCATCACATAAACACCAGCTTAGTTCTTATCTTTCAGGACAGAGAACATCTTTCTAGACAGGTACATTTGACAGTTCCTATTCACTAACCCTCCCATCCCCACTATGGGGAGGTTCAGTTAATGGTCCTGATAACTGCATGGGTGCAATGCCAGCTGCTTTATCAACATCTGAGTGTCTGTGATGAGGATACAACTGACCTTAATTCCACTTTCAGACTCTTACAGTGACTTGCTGTATGACCTTCAGCAAGGAACTTCTCTGCACACTGTTATTCCCAACGGGATAAAGAGATAATGATGTCTATCCACCTGGTAATGAGATTTGAGGGCTGCTGATAAAGTGCAGACCAAATTCTTGGTATTATCAGCACTTATGTGACTTCAGCAGCATCAGTCAGTTAGCCTTTGCAGGGAGCAGGAGCTGGGTTGGGAAGCAGTAATTGGAAGCAAAAGCAATTGATACAGAGGGCTGCTTAATGTGGCATTCTGGGCATTGACTGGTATCATGGTGGAGTTTATATGCACCTTGTGTACCTTATCTCTCAGAACAACAGAGAAAGCAAGCAGCTTACTGCAGAAAAAATGCCTTTTCTTCAAATTTTTGCTTTGCAAGTGAACTTCAGTCCCTGCTTTGATTGGGATGGTGGACCAGACAACTTCCAGAGCTCACTTTCAACCCCAAATCTTCTGTCATCCTAACTGGGTGGTGTTGTCTTAATTTCCTTCACCCCTTTATTGCTGTCTTTCATACAACACATTATTTTCCTTCAAAATCCATAGCTCTCTCTCTGATCTATTTCTTCAATACTTTCTACGTGACCCACCTAGGGGACAAGAGAAAGTTATAAGCATAGTTACTTTTACTACTAGGTCATCCTTGTCAGCAAAATGTACCCTATGCATAGCACCTAGGCAAAGGTGCTGGGTGTATCAGTTAAAGGTCAAAATAGTTCTGAAAGTGCAAATGCCAAGAAAGGAAAGTTCTTTTTCAAGTTTTTTTTTATTAATCCATTGCATATTATCAGTGGAAACTCAAGAGTATCCCACCTGCTTCCTCATTATTATCCATAATCACACCAACTGTTTTCTCTTCAAGCACAGATTTCTATCCAAGTCCATAAATTACTTTTTACAAGCTTTGACTTGCTCAGTATAAAAATGCAGAAACACTTTCATGCCAGAAAGTGGGAAGCTCCACCCCACTGCATCTGATCCCAGCATTCAGCCGTCTTTGCAAAGATTTTGAAAGCTGGAACTAGATCAGAGTGGTGAAATACTGTTTTATTTTAAAAGGGTGTAAACAAGTGATTATAACAGGTGCAATCTTTACTTTTACATAAATATTGTGGTCATTCCAGCAGGAGAGGAGATCTTTCTCTAGAAGTTAGCCTCTTTTTTATTGCAAAAGTGAGTTGAAATGGTGTAATTTTTTTAAAACAAAATATCAGAGAGTTTGCCTATAGGTAAAATAATTCCAAGGAAAATTGATAGGGTGTTGCTACAGCAGTTTACATGGCAGGACTTGTACAGTTCCCAACTCTAAGGAAGTCTGTGAAATTTTGCATTTTATTCGGTTTTTGTCATTTGCAGAGTTCTCATGAATACAGATGTTCTCCTTTCAGATGGGAAAATGCATACGTTGATATGGATAAAAACCCAAAAGGTTTTGATACACTTCTATCTATCATTTTTATTGCATGTGATACAATTATTGAAATGTGAAACAGAAGCAGAAAGGAAGGTGTTTCCCAATAAAGAAATTAGCCATGCATTCAGGGAACACACTGAGATTTTTTCCCCCACCTCCTTTTTTCTAGCACACTTTTAATCCTGCCTAGGCAGAAAGAAGGAAAAACGAAAAATGGGGACACAAACTTATACAAAGACAAGTTTTCCTGGCAATATCCCTCGTGTCCATGGGAGTACAAAGGATTTTGTGCACTGGTGTCTGGTTGTCACTGTGACAGCGTGGAGGGACAGGCTGCATCTCATCGTGACGCAGGCAGAGCAGCTCCAGCCATACCCACTCCCCAGCAGGGATTCCATAAATGCAACTGGCATTTCAAAAGCAAACACATCCAACAATTGGAAAGGACATTTTTAATCTTTTTAGAACTTTAGTTAGACTCGAGTCAAATAAAGTCACTATACACCTAGAGATTTGGAAGCACAACCACCATACCTCTTGTAATTGTTTTAATGACTCAAAACTCTTTAGTAGGAGTGCAGTGGTCCATCAGACAGTGGACAACATACACATTTTATCAACTATAACTGGTAGCAATGCGCTCATTCCCAGGACATTTTGGCAACAGATACAAAAGGTAATGGCTTTACACTCTGTCTCAGCTCTAGCATTAAGACATGACTCGTTAGGCTTTTTGTTAAATATTGTCCAAGTCGAATGCTAACATGGGAAAGCACCAATGTAAAGCATTAATCACATTCTTCCTGTCAGAATCAGTGACAGCTTTGTGAGCATTTTATCTGAAGAAGGATTTAGCCAAGCTGGGAAGGAAAACTATGTTGAAGTTTTGCTAAATTTTGTCTTATTTTCTGTTTGAATTCTCAGATAGCCTAACACACAGAGCAAATTTTCTTTCCTGCAAACTGGTCTGAGTGCATGAGGCCCCACTCAACATCTAAAAAGGAAAGCCATGAAGCATAAAAGTGATCAGTGTCAGAGCAGTGGTGAGGGAAGCACTAGGGGCTAGTTATGCAGTGTAGAGTGCTGTGATACATGGGGAAGAGAGACAGACTAGTGGAAATCAGCTGGTGTTCTCATCCGAGCATTACGTTAGATGCATTGACAGGAGCAGACATGATGATTTATCTGGGAGAAAATAGCCTGGTAGTAGATACAGAACTCAACTTCATTAAGATAGAGATGCATATGATATCCTTGAGGCAGGCAGTGCAGAGTATAAAATGGATCTGGAAGAAGCACTGTCAAGTCATGTTTAAAGGCAGTAAAAAAAAAGATGCAATTGAAAATACTTTGATAGAGCAGAGATTTGATAATGTGACCCTTCAGGCTTAAGGGTATTAAAATATGGTCTAAGATGTATTAGTTCTTGTGCTAGCAAACCCAAAAGGCTTACACTTGTTCATTAGATATTCCAGCAGATATAGTGAATGCAAACTTACTGGGCCCTTTGAAGAAGTATCGGACACGATGGGTTTTCTTGCTTCCTAAGAAAATCACCCAGAGACAGAAAAACCAACACTGATGTCTTATCAACCATCGGATAACAGTGCCATTGTCCCTAAAGTGGTATCACAAAGGTGAGGCTAGGCAGGGAAGAAGGGAAGAGGAATGCAGTTGGATAAAAATTAACCCATTATGGAATGTATGGTGAGAGTCACGAGGTATTTTAGACCATGATCTATGCACACCAAGGGTTAACTTCTTTCTGCAGCTACTGATTGAAATGAGGAGAATAAAGTTGCTTCTAAAAAGACTGCGACTGATGAGCATTGACCTTTGGTGTTTGACGGATTTGATTGTTTCCTGATACTTATTATTTAGAATTTATTGACCAGAAGAGGAAAGAAAAAATGCCTGGTTGCTATCTCAAATTAGTGAACACTGCCAACTTCAGAAGATATAAAAATTTTGTGGAAAATGATCAGGCTTTGGACAGTAGATTTTCATGACAAACTTTTTTTTTTTTTTTTAAAGAAACAGATTAATATGGAGCAGGCTTTATGCAGTTTAAAAATAAATTTCCTGTTATTAGAGTAGATCACCATTACAGGATGTTTGCTATGTAGAATAAACCTTTGGGGATAGCAATCATATTGGACAGAGAGCAGATTGTGACAGCAATAATAAAGTGAACAGCACAACAGTGTGGGAAAGGCAGAAGAAAGAAAAAACTACTGCACTGCATACTCTTAACAGAGATTCACATTGAGATACAGGCTTAAGTAATAATAAGAACTGAAAGTGTTTTCTCTTCTTTTCCATATATTTCCCTGGTCTGCTAGAATACAGAAAACACACTTTTATGGATTCAATTCATTGTACTTTATTTTTTTCGTGAGCTGTACAAGACTCAGAATCCATGTGCAGTAGTGACAAACACTACATGTCATGCTATTGATCAGTGCTAGCATATAAACCCACCAAGTCAACAAACTAAATGCCAAGCCCCTTCTGAGAAAGCCTGAGAGGAAAGCTGAATTGGATGCCAGACCCTGAAAACATCTTGTTTGCTCTTGTTGAACACAGAAGACAAGACCATGAGCGCGCCACACAGCCTGGCTGCCCCCAGCAACAAAATATGAGCACATATCTCAGCTGGCTTTTAATATCACTGCAAAATTTTTAGGCTGAGGCAGTCACAGCAGAGCAGGACTCCATCCATGCAGGACTTTAGAGAGCTATCTCAGCAGCTTGACTTGAAGCCAGATGCAAACAGGAAACCAGTACAGCTGTTTGTTTCTAATGGTGTACTTATTTTCTTTATCTGGGGTTTTATTTTACATTCATCACCCCAGCATCAGGGCACTTCTATTCACAGCATCTAAAACAATCACGTGCACCAACTCAGGTTTCCAAAGGGCTCTCAGAGGTATCTTAGGAAAAGCACCATGCAGTAGTCAGGTCTGGGCTCTTGAAAAATCAAGACAAAGATTGCCCAGTGTCACAGTTTTTATGTGACAGTTGTAAATGAAAAGGGTCCAGCTGCAGTGTCAAAGCCATCTTCAACACACAACCCTTGGACCTGCCGTGGAACATCCAATACTCTTCCATAATTCAGTGACACACTCGTAAAGTTTAATCACCCACCACCTTCTAATACAGTATTGATACCATAAACACTTTGGGAAAGTAAATTTTGCCTTTTTTCATGAAGATGCAGGGGTTACTGCAGTGCAGGATACTCTGTCTGGATGAAAGTTTTGGGGTTCAGTAATAAAACTTAACCAGGAAGGATTGTGTTTGTATTCTCTGGTATGAGTTTCTGTCACCTCAGGCAATGCCTTAAGCAAATGGAGGAGGAAGGCATTGGTCATCACATAGGTTCAATAAAAAAATCATGCAGCTCTGCATCTCCTGATTGAGGACCACTTAATAATTCCACTATCTCACTTGACATCTTCATTATGAAGTAGCACTGCTTAGGCAATTGGAACTCTACTTACCTAAGACTGGATTGTGACTGGTCCATGGACAGGTGTTTAAAGTGAACGAAGACATTTTAGACCAAACCTGAGCTCCCTGTCTTTGTCCAGCTATTCAGCTGCGTGGATACTGCTCAGTCCAGGGAGGAGACGGAGCAGCCATATCCTTCAGATGCTCCAGTGTCATGATTCCAGAGACTCTGAGCTGAGCAAGACAGCCTTAATGACACAGCCCCTCCAACATATTCCATGACAATACACTGGTATTCCAAACCAAGAAAGAACCTTTGCACACACTTACTCTGTCATCCTAGGGTTGTCTTCTGTTATTGCCAAACACTTCATTGTGTTTTCTTGATACAGTTTAGTGTTTGCACTAATGAAACATAATCTCCCCTTTTCCCAGAAACATTCTCACAGCAGCAGAGCGAAACCAGTGTCACCAATTTTATACCAGGCCAGAAATACCGTTTTAAGAGATGAATCCCTTGCTGACTGTGACACATCGAAGTGCTGATGCAAGGGCAGGGGTCAGTGGGGTCGATTCTCCAGTCCATCCACAATACTCAGTTATTTTCTGGCGCTGCATAAAAGCTGTAACTTGTTACTTGGCTTTAGTTTCCTCTGTAGGGTCCAGATGCCAACTCCCTGGGGCAGGTTGTCCCTGGGGCATCACCAGGAGTGGGAGGGGTGGTCATGAACTCCATGTCTACCTTCTTCCCAGTTGCCTAAGCCAGCTGTGCTAGTAATTTCTCATCACTATAAAACAGTTTGAAGCGTCTTTTGCTTTATGCCATGGACTGGTGTAGGCAGTGCCCAGCTCAGACAAAAACAGAATAAAGCACTGACCTTTGCCATTCTGTTCTCATAACTTGCAAATGAGCACAGCTTAGCTGGTCCAGGAGCCTGGCCAGCATGTGACAAAAGAGAATGAGGAGTTAAGTGTTCCCTTCCTCTCCCAACTATCTGAAATTCATTCGGCCACTCCATGGCTGGAAGCCACTGCACCTGTGAGTGTATCCCAGGGGGTCACTGTGGCCTGTCTGCCTCAAAATGTCAGAAAAATTCAGCAGATCCTACAGTGGGAAAACGAGGAATAACAGAGTCTGCACCACTGGATTTTCATTTTGGATAGTAAAACACTATTTATTTTCCTTTAATTATAGAGCAATCATACTTCTCTGAAATAGGGCTTGCAGACTTCTCTGTAACTTCTCTCTTAATTGGATGTTTGTGAACGTAAAGGTTTCTACCATGACTTGTGAAATGAAACAAAAACATCATTTCTACATTAATTTAATTCTATTTCCAACCATTCTCTCACAATCAGGTTTCCTTGATATGCTTAATCTTTTGCAATGGTTTCCATGGCAACTTCTCTTCATTGTGGTGACACCAAGGACTCCAGTGATCATGAAGCCAAACTTTGCCAAGGGATTGGCTTTTGCCTTTTTCCCGCTGGCTCTGCCACGGCAGTCCCTGCCTGCTTCCTCCTGTGTGTCCCACCTTCCCCACAGGCACACTGAAAGGCAGGAGCAGGAAGCACACAATGGGATGTTATTAAATGTTTTATGATTAGTGCTACAGACAAGGCTCCCTTTTCAATTCCCATTATACATTGCTGTTTACTGTTGCATTCCCAGTAAATCCCAGTCAGAAAATGAGGTTCTCATAGCTGTTCATCCTCAGAAACACAAAATGTTATGCTATAGAGTCCAGCTCTACAAAGCAGCACAGCCTTTCTCCAGAGCACAGCACTGCCTGCCTGGTGTTCAGTTACACAAAGCAGCCTGCTCTGTTCAGCACAGTGCCTCAGCCGTGGGGCACAGTGTGTGAGTTACCCTGTGCTGTACTGCACACATCCATCCCAGTGTTATACAGACACAGAGTTAACTCCTGCTGTACAGCACAAACCCATGGCTGCAGTTTACAGCTGTATGAAAATTGCTGACACCAGACTGAGGTGGCTCCCACAGAGTTTGGTTATACACTGCAAGAACTGTACTTTGCTGCTCTAATTTCCTTCCTACAGTTTACCTCCCCCTCCTCCAAACCAACCAGCTCTGAGGAATGGACTATGTGACTGGCAAATCAAACATTATTATTAATCACTGTGATTACTTTTCTTGGCCCAATTGCAGAGCCTGGGAAGCTAACCACAGTCTCTAGAGTGCAACCTTAACTACAACATGTTTCTGAGCCACCATTACCTCATTGTTAGTCATGTTTAACCAGAAAGAATTGTGAAACTTTTTTTCCCTGAAACCTCTCAAATCACGTATGCTGCACAGACCAGCGTGAGAATCTCTACATATATATCTCTGTGCTTCCATCAAACCACTGGCTTTGCCAAAACCTCAAGTGTCTGTTTCAGGCTGAGGGATAGAGAAATATTCTTTCTTCCCCTAGTCACAAGCAGTGTGAATGGTTTAACAACAGCAAGGATAATTTTCTATCTTTGAATGCACACATAAGGAAAAATGTCCTCTTCTGAAAAGCATTGGTTACAGGGTAATTAATTGATGACTGCGAGGTCACTGACCAGAAAATGTATTGAAAAATACTGTGCCTCTCAGTACAGTCCCAGCTCCTCATACTCAACATGAGAGGCCAGGGCATGGTCCCAGCACTTGTTCCTTGTCCCAAGCATTCCTGCTTGACCCATGCATCATTCTGAACAAGCATATAACTATCCCAAAACCTAGTATTTTTGAAAATTGTCTCGACTCAGTGATTTGATCTCACCTACCACCATACACGTGCTAGTATCAGCAAGAGGTGAAGAGCAGGAGTAAATCCAGGTGAGAGTGAGGTGGAGGAGATGTTTTGTTTCAGGCCTCATTTATGCATTGTTTTGCTTCTGTATTTACTACACTGTGTATTACTTAAAAGTAAACACACAGTAAAAAAGAAAACTTTTGTGACTGTACCTTTTACCCCTAGAACATCAGAATCTCTTCTTAGATCAGTCTCATTTCCTTTCTGCAGGGACTCACAAAACTGCTTTACAGGCAGAAATGCATCTACATTTTTCTACTGCACTGAGACAGATGAAGAAACACTCAAACCTGCCTTTGGCTTAAGCTACAATTGTACCTGAGGTTGTCCACATTATAACAGAAAAATTACAGACATGTGGTAACATCACAGCCTTTCTCAGCCACCCAATGAATGTGTTTGCCATATGGTTATGAAAGTGACTGGCACTTTTCATAGACCTCTGCTCTTCAGCAAAGTGCTACTTCACAGTCTGAGTGGAAAGGGCCAATGATTATAGAGCCAGCTGGGTGAGGGAGAGGGAGGGAATAGCTCAGACACATTTTAGCCAGCCTTTCTTAGCAATCATCATCAGCAAGCAGAAGGAATTGTATTTCTCATTGGCTTTGTACAGGCAGGGGTAGGCAGGTTAGTGGTAATTGCCAGCTACCTGTGAACACTCAAATTAAAACTCAGCAGCCACTTCAGGGTTTTTCAGGACTTGAGTGAAATGGCAGGAGAACGCTGCAGAGGCAGAGGACTGCTCACTGTCCATGGGTAAAACCATCTGACAGGAGGGCAGAAAAACATCCTGGCCAAAGCAGCAGGGCAAGAACAGCTTAGTCCTTCCTGTGGCACTGCCTTACACCCATGGCCAGACACCCTGAGAGAGAAGCCTTGGGCTTTGCAATTGTTTGAATGGCAGAAGAGCTACACCTTCAGCTTTAGGGCTAACATGTAGGAGAAATACAGCCACCATCACCAAAGAGTTACGAGCAGAGAAAAGGCACACGGTTCTGTGCTCAGTATAGTGAACTCATTCATGCACTTGCTAAAGGTGCCTCTGTCGGGGACTCTCAACTCAGTGCAAAAGGTTGTTACTGTTTTCCCAGTTACAGAGAGCTCTGCTGAGCAATCAGCTATTCAAAACAGTTCTCACTGCCATGCTTGTGTACTGTGCTGCCAGGCACAACTGATGCCATGGTGGCATGGGATGTATGTAAAAGTGGTGGACAATCATCCCTCCATAAGAAAGATGTATCCATAGAGGAGACAGAGCAGTAGTTGTTCCTGTGTGCATAAGGGACTCTGAAAAGACTTGGACTAATCATTGCCAAAGAGCAGGTAAGTGACAATAGAATTTTCATGACTACTTAAATAGGACAAGAAAATATGCTAGTTTGACCTTTTGGAAAAAAACAATGTAGAGCTGAAAGTCTGGTAATGGTCCTTCTGGCCTTGACCTTTGTTTTACAGCTGTAAATATTACTATTTAGTTTCTAAAACTTGAATTAAAACACTATGATTGCTTACAGGAAAAATGTGTTTGTAATTATTTACAGGCAGGAAATTTTATATGCAAGAAGAGAACTTAATGCTGAAAATCTGGCCCTAGAAAAATTCGTAATGAATGCTCCAGTCAATATTTCCCAAACATTCTCTGCTGCAATGTTGGCCAAGCTTTTCTGTTTTAACAGTTGCATTTTGGTGAGGCACCTGTAGAACTACATTTTGCACTAAAATGGAACTTTTGCTATAGCACAGCAGAAGAAACCAGCTCTGACATTTTTATGATCCCCAAACACAGACAGCCATTCAGACTACACATAGAGGAGTTGTCATTCATATAGCCCTAGCTGCTGTTTTGGTTTGGTTTTCTGCCATGACTGTAAGGGGATCTTGCCTTTATCAAGTTCCCTGTCTAACAAGATTCCCAGCCAGGCCTTGACCATGGCTGGAAGAGCATTTTGTGTTCAGGCACCTCTGATTTGAAGAACCCTGTTGTAAATGCACAGCGTCCAATTCTTGACTATTTTTTTTTGCTCTTCCCAATCCTGACAGATCCTCAGTGAGAGGCTATGTGCATACACCTGGTGCACGCCTTAAGGAAGATTTCTCTCAATTTCTCTTCCTATTTTCCTTGAAATTCCTACTAGGATAAGTCAGTGGGAAGACTGACATAAGAGCACACCACCAGAAAAGAGTATTCTTTGTTCTTCCCTCAGCCAGTCATGTTGGCTGCCCTCGGTGTCTCCAGTGAAAGCACAAGGGAAGCTGCAGGCACCTTATGCTGCAACTTCTCCTCTCCTCTAAGGACTGTCACTTTCAGCAGCCCTATGCAGGGAAGGAATCCAGCCCATTAACTAATTTATCAACATTTACATTGCAAATATTATCTAATTAAATAACACCACTTCTTTAGCCTTTACTGCATATCTCTAGCAAGAGTTTACTAGCTGGATAAAGTATCTCAAAGGAGCTTAGGAGTTCAGCTTTCCAGTCACTCATTCCATTTGGTGTTATCTGTGTTTATTTTTTCTCCTCCACCAACAGATACACAAAGCAATGAAAACAAGCTGTAAATCCACGTACTTGCCTTTGGAGTCTCTGATCCTTAAGACAAATGTACAGTTATTAAAACAGTTAACAGTGATGAGTTATCAGACACTTACAATATAAGTGTTGATAATGGATTTTTTTTCTCCTTCTCCTTTTCACTCTTAATAATTTATGTAAATTTGTTCACAGAAGTGCAGCTCTGGCTGATGCAGCAGCATAAAGAAACTGACTTACCTGAAGCAAAACAATAATGGATCTTTGGGGAAATCCCACCATGAAAGGAGCCAAGAGTAAGGAAAGCAGAAGTTTAGAAAACTGGGCTGAAATGAATCCAAGCAAAACATGCACACACCAGCTACTTCGTTTCAAAGGAGGCAGGTGGCAGGCTTACGTCCTGTTCTTCAGCTACCCATTTCCTTTTGTGGTCATTTTTCATATGAGTCTCTTCCTTTTCTTGCAAGGCAAAATCTGAATATATTCTTTCTGTACTGTGCTTGCAGTTTCCAACTCAGCTTACACATAAAATAATTCAACCGCAGCTTCCTACATTCCAAGTTTATCTTGCTTCTGCAATCTCTTTCCTCTCCTCTCTTTTGGATACTTCGGCATCAGGAGGATGTGGGCAAATCAAAGGGAACTGAGACAAAACAAGCTGAAGGAATTAAGAGGCTGAATTGAAGGCGCATTAAAATCTGGGTAATTTATGACACAGTGAAATGCAGTATCTGTCCTACATTCATTTACTTGGCATGAAACAATAATTGAAAGATTCTATCCTAGACTCTCTGTGTCTTAGCATGCTGTTACCAGTACAACTCAATCACAGATGCATTGAACAATCAGTTCAGGAGAGTTCAGTCAGTCAAGCACATACGAACACCTTCTTCTGCTTTTCCAGTGCTAGGAAATACATGCTTATCTCTATTTTTTTTTTTTTTTTTAATTCTATCAAACTCTTCTTCTATGTGGCCAGAGGTGACCAAATTCCAATTATTTGAGACCACAGGAAAATGAAATGTACTGGCATTTAAATATTGCAAGAATTCAGGAGAGAGAACAAATACTGATGGTAGTAAGTGAAGGTATAGCTGGGGCTGGACTAAAGGGAAAGAGTGTCACATAAGAGTAACAGAAACTCAAATCTTAATGATGAGATAATCATCAAGAAAAGATGTGATTTGTCATGAAAATATTTTAAGCTTGAAAATTTTGAACTGGAAAAACTGAAATTCTAAATACAATGCAGGATTTGCTTTTACTTTACAATTATTTCTATTGTTTATAGCAGCACAAAGAAAGGTCAGGGTGGACAAACACTTAGGTCAGCATGATCATTCAAATGGCTGCTCCATATGCAATAAAAAATACGGTCCATAATTTGCCGAAGGATAAATTCAATGCCTTAAAAGTTGTTCTTAGTTCTAGGTCATTGGCTTTCCTATGACTGCATAATAGCAGGGGCAGAAATAGATGAGGCTCATGTCTTCAGACAGAGCACATATATTTTGGATATACATGTTCAGCTCCAAGGACAAGGAAGCTATAATGTTATTGTAATTATGGGTTGTGTAAGCCTTGTTCAGCTTTATGGTACAAAATATGCACTTTTGTAGTTGGATAATAAAAAGTTGTGTCCTATTTGTGAAAAACACCTTTTGCTTTAGCCTAGAGAGAGATACACAAGAACATCTTCTCAGGTGTTCTTGCAAGTAATCATGCTGCATCTCAGTGATAGCTCCTGCTGCATTATATCTTATGGCAGTGCCACTGCAGCACAGAAATCTCAAGGAAGAAATGAGTCATATCTAAAAAAAGCAAACCGAACCCGACTGTTCCATGTGTTGCACATCTAGTGAAGGCTTGTTGCCATTGAATTTGTATCCTGTATTCTCCAGTATAACCAGTAACTCTACATTTCTTCTTAATCTCACATTGTCACATCCCTAAATCTTCCCCACAAGTGCAAGCCCAGACCATTAGTGTGTGGTATCACCCAGTACTTCTGTGCCATGTTCCTGCATTAGCTGCAGCTGCTTTCCATGTCCCCGCACCTACTGAGATCCCTGGTGCTTCCAGAAGCTTTCCTCATCCTCTCCCCTTGATGCTGCTCTGTCTCTCCACCCTTGCCTCACAAAGTGGGGCTTGCCCACTACAACAGCCTGAGATCACTAAGGAGCCTTTATCAGACCTTGTAAGTAAGGCAGGGGATGGAGGAATTGATTGTGCAGGGCTTCATTCTCATTCACTGTCAGCACCTCTGTGGCCAAGAGCCCAGACAGGCAGGATGGCTCTCTCACTGCCACAGCACAGGTGGGAGCATGGTGGTCTGGACTGAACTCTCTCTTCTGAAGAGGATCTTTCTACACTGGCAAACATTAAATTTGAATACATTTGATATGTCTGAGACATTTAATCCTTTGTCAAATTTGCTAAACTTTCATCACAACTTCCAAAATTCCTGGGTGAAGACGAGTAGACAGACAGATGGACACAGACAAACTGCACTATTTGCACATCTCATCACATTTCATTAGACAACCAGGGTAAGAAACCAAGAAGTTGGAAAAGTAGCACTGCCTCTATCTCACCAAACCAGCTACTGAAACAATATAGGATTTGTCACCCCTGTTTCTCAGAAAAAAGGCTTACTTCCATAATTAGGTCTATGCTTGCTAGACCAAAGCATGAAATCATATTTTTCTGGTCCAACTTATCTGAAAATCATTGTCTCCTAATTTTCTTTTTCTAATTTTCTCTACTGAGGGAACTCAGATACACACACACACACACCTAAAATGCCTATGTCTCGCTTGGTCAGTAATTTAGCATAGTTATTTAAGAACTAATTGGAGATTATTTTTTTCCTCAGGAAAGCAAAACTATTTTCAACATCATAAAAATTTTAAATAATCCAGGTTGGCAATTTAAAGTTATTACTGGATTCATTAGAGCTTCAATATCCTACCTACTGCTGAGCTGCTGACAGGACGAGATTTAGCTGAAATCAGTGGATTCAATTAGAGCCAGGGGTTCACACATTGAGCACTTCCAGAGTACAAATTATTGGTGACATTTCTAAACAGTGATTGACACTGAAGCCAGCACAGGTTTCCTGTACTGCTATGGAGTGACATTATGAAAAGGAGTGAACTTTGTAACCTTTCCATAGTACTGGCAAAAAAAAGCAACTTCCACTTATTTGTTATGCTTCATTTTTCAGCATGGACTTTATTTTTTTTTTCCAGAACAATTGGACAGTCCCAACATAAATTAGGATTCTAAGTTGTATTAAAATTCATGAAGGCTGTGGTTGCAAAAGGGCCACCTTCAGACATGTGGATTGTTACATTTACCTTTGTGCAAAAAAAATCAGCCTACTACACAGATACTAATAGTTGCTTAAGTCTCCATTATCAACCCACTATTGTGAAAAAGAATAGTTGAGATGGTGTGTGTTTATTCATTTTCATCTCTTATACGATGATTTCTTTGGAATGTTTTTCTAATCTAATTAAAATTCATTTTGGTATGTCATTTATTAGCCCAACTGATTCCGAATTACATCTCCCTACAAACGTTGTCTCTGTTAGAATATTATAAGCTCATTTCAAATATAAATAATTAATAAGACAAGCATGCCTTTCTTATCGTGGGTTGTGTGTTATCAACAGACTCACCATTCACGTTTGGTGCTGCAATCACTTTGCTTCCAGCAGCCACTCAAGTATCAGTCCTCCTGGTTGCTATTGCAAGGGAACAGATTTAACCATCTTGGATGTTCTACATGGTAAGATAAGAAGGCATGCATGTGTGAGAAACCAAGGTCAATTATCTCAGTGTGGTTTTTCTGTTATTGGTATAACAAATTGTTAAAAATTTAGGCCCTGATCTTGTAATTATTTTGTGTGCAAAAATCATACTGACATCAAAGTGAATTAGTTCAGCACAGAGAGGGAGTGCAAGATCAGGCATCCAGCAAAATGTTTAATATTTCAAGTGTATCATTCTTCACAATACTGCTCTGTCAAAGTAAATGAAGCAGAGTAATGTACATTGGGAAAAAAAAATCAACCAATTCCATTTCTGCCTTCCCCATATAAATAAATACTAAAGAGTCCAAGACATGAAAGAAAGCCCTGAGGAATAAGACCTGATTGGTAAAATTTTGCCTAAGGTCGTGTAATAGACACCACAAAATACATGCTCGGTCACTGAGTTTCCACTACATTCCTCATTATAGCTGCAACTGGCTGAATTATTCATTAGAGATAACACATCCCGTGAATTTATCATAATATTATTTATACAGTAGAAATGATCACCTAAGGCTGATGGCATTTGTTTATGTTTTCCACTATATGGCCAAAACTTTATATAGCAGAGACATATTTCTCATTTTCAAACTGGCCAACAACAACAATATTAATAATAATAACAATAATAATAATAATACTTTCTGCTTTTATCTGCAAATGAAGTCTCATTCTGTCTGAGTCCATGAAAATATCACTCTTTGTGAGTATAAGCAAAGCAAAAAGTGGTTCTAAGTTGCATCAATGGCTGGTGTATTGCAACAGAAACACAAGGTAAGATGCCACTACCAAAGACATAATTGAAAACTGTGCAGAAAGGCTCAATAAACCTGAACATGCAATGCTGCTGTCAGTTGTTTACCCCAAGGGAAGTTGTGTCCTCCACCAACAACAGAGCTGAGGAACGTCTGTCAGTCACGCATAGGAGTCCCCATCTTCCCTGTCACTCACCTTCCCTATGTAGTCTGTAGTAATACACAAAAGGTTTCAGAAAACTCTGTTGGTCTGCTCCTAAAATACTTTGCTGAGTTAGTCCTAAAGTGTTTGCAGTGTGTCATCACAGTCTTTCTGGATCAGCCAGACCAATGATCCTGTCAGTGGAACAGCAATACTGATCAGGGTTCTAAGATGAGGTGGTTGGGTTCATACTTAGCTAAAGCCCAGGTTCAACAAATTCTTCCCCATTTTTGTAGCTCAGAGGCTTGGTCTCTCTGGCCTAGTGAGTCTCACAGAATTGTGTGTTCAATATCCCCTCCATAATGTTTCCTATTACAGCTTTCAAATGTATCAGAGAAAATACCTTTGGTTTTGTCTTCAAGCTTTTTGCAAATTTGACTGATTCCCAGTTCTCTCCTTCAACACTGATGTATTTCCTTCCTTATTCCCTTAAAGACTCTTATGTCCACACATTCCTAGCTTACAGATCCTGGCTACAAAGATCTCTCACATGATAGTTGACTGTAATCTTCTACATACAAATATCCTGAGAGGAAACAGAGGGAGGGCCACCAGGATCCTATTGCTCAATATCCACCATTCCATCTGGGATGCATAAAATTCCTAAACACTGTGTTTTGTTGCCTAAAGATGCTTCCAGTCCTCCTAGCTGTAGCTGCATTACTGAACAAACAAGTCCTTTACTGCCAAAAAGCCCAGCCAAAAGTAACTGTCCCACAGACTCTTGCTTGAACTTGGACCAAACAGTGGCCTGAGAACTTTAACAGAACTCTGCAACATCTGACCACTGCTGCAACTTTCAGAGGTTGTGTCTGTTAGATTATGTTTTCCTTCTCAGATCCCAGTAAGATGTGTATGTTTAAAAGATCTGTTGTTGTTACAAACTACCCTTAAGCTAGGTTATGTTACTCTACCACCTATTGCTGCTAAACAATTACTAACCCTAGAAGAAATACCCGCCAAGCTGCCAATAGGAAAAGAATATTTTTCTTAACCAGCTCTTTTCTCATATTCTGTCACATTAGAGTGGCTGCACAACACAGTCTCACTGAAGAGCTGTGATGGAGGCAATTGGATTCCTGAAGTGACCATCAAAATTGGCTTCAGCAAACTCCTGAAATGTCTGCCCTTTCTTCTCCCAGGAACCACCTGTGTTCAGTTGGACAGGCAGAGGTTTCTCAGGTTTGCTCAGGCGTGCACCCAGAAGACAATAAGGAAAGGGAGAAAATAGCCTTTGCTGGCTCACTTCCTTCCCCTAACACATTCCAGACCCCACCATTTTCATTTTACCACCACCTCCCTTCTCCTGATCCAGGCAACGGAAATAGATGCTGGACATTTCACATTCCTCTGGAGGCCTCTGCACCAAGGCTTCATGCACAGAAAGAAAATTCTACTCCAGGATAGAAGTAAAGTCCACAGGGCCAAAGAGATGTTCTGTTTGTCCAGTTTCTCTAAATTCTCAAAACACTTGGCCAATCTTCATCTCCTAGATTCTCTTTCTCCTTCCAACATGAGAGCTCATCTTTCCAGGTCACATACAGGAAAGCTCTGCTTACACCACAGAGACACTGTTACTGCTCCCATGGCAATGTTCTGCAGTCTTCTGAGAACAGATAGGCGCTCGCAGTGTACTCCAAGACAGCAGCTGCTTTTTTTATAGCAGAATGTATTTGCTTGGCTTTGGCACGGGACTAGCCACATCCTCAAAGCTCACAATCATTTTGGAGCAAAAGCAGAGTTTGTTCCCACAGACCTGCAGCAGATATTCTGGAAATATCCTTCTGATCTACTCATTCTCCCATGCTGTGTTTTCCTCAGTCTGTGTTTTTTCTCTGACAGTTTCATAATTCTTCTGTGGGAAACCTCCCAAGTCCTGAGACGTTGATTCCAGTTCCAGTATTTTTCCCAGATATAGTACAAACTAATGCCACAGTAAATAGGTTTGTGAAAGTCCAAAGACTTTCCTGCACTTCTTTGTTCTAGGCAATATATAACAAATAAAATCCATTTCTCCCTGGAGCTGCATCAGTCTTTAATGTTTTAGAGCATTTCAGTGACCAGAGCTTCAGTGTTGCACTTCTCTCCCTTTAAAGGAAAGCAGACAATTGACCTGAAAAAACTGTATTCCTTACTTAGAAGTCTGTCACATCCATAATTCCTACCCATCCCAAGAATCAGATATTACTACACCTTTAATTGTGTTTCTGGATAGCCCTCTCCTTTCCAGATCTGTTTCCCTTAGCTGTTAATCCAATAGCATCACACTCTGGTGTGCTTGATCCTCTCTCATCCTTATCCCCCCAGGCCACTTTCTGGACCTATGAAGGACAACATTCCCATGGCCCAGAGATTAGAAGATCCTTGCAGGGTACTTAGAGTCCTCTGGTTCAGGAAGAAAGAACTAAGGAATTAATTAGGAATTAAGTGTTTCTTCCTTGTACTCTCATTACAAGTACAGACACTTTTCCCTATGAATATTATTTCTAATCATACAATCATAGAATATCCTGAGTTGGAAGAGACCCACAAGGATCATCAAAGTCCAACTCCTATGCTTTCCTTCTCAGAAGTTACCACTTACATGGACAATCTTTCATTCAGTGATCTTCCTTGCTAGGTGTGTGATGGAAGAGTCTCTCTAGTCATTGCACACAAAAAAAATTTCACTAGTCAGACCAGTATGTTAAGAGAACTTCCATATCCAGGAGCTCTGGCACTCAGCAGATTCTTCTAAGCACTGACATAGCTCAGTAATTAGGCAGAATATTGAGGTAGCCAAAGAAAACCAGCAGTTTTGTGGGGGCTTTGTGAGTTAAACAGTCTCAGTGAAGAGCCCAGGGGTGCCAAAGTTTCCAAACTGGGGAAGAAGAAGGGAAGGATGTGCAAGGCACATGAGCCAGAAGCAGGGACAGGGGAGAATGCAGGGAAGTAGCATGTCCCTCTTGTAGCAGCAGGAGACAAGTCAGCCAGCTCTGTTGTCCTCTTATCTTCCTCTCTAGATGCATTTTCAGTGTGTTCACTACCAAGCCTCACTGGCTGAGGCACTGGGAACGGGTAGCTGAGGAAGACTGTATTAGTCAAGACAAAAGAAGTGTGCTTATAATCTAGCCCTGAGGTGGTCATTCAGCTGCCAGGAAATACCACCTCAGATGTTGTGATTTCACTGTTCATTAAAGCACTTGAAGGAATGGCCTACTTCTGAAGTTGTGAGTTAAGTTTCCTCTTGGACAAAAGGTCTGACTTCACTTAATTTGGACATGTTGAGGTAGGTAACTTGGGAAATGCATTTACACCCCTGTTCAGTGAGCTGTATTTAGGCAGTAACTGTGCCTTGCGCTGCGGAGGTGACTGGCCCTGTATCACACAGAGTAGACAGATTGCACAGCAGGATATTTCATTATATTGGAAAAGACTTCTGAATAACAAATACATTAATGGGATCCAGAATCAGATCTTAACTTGCAAACAAGGCAAAAAAGCTACATTTGCTAGGTAGTTTATTTCCAATAAATAATTTAACCTCTTCCAATAAAAAGTTCTGCATTCTGAAACAGAGAATTGGCTTTGCAGAAATTATTCCTGGTGCAGCATTTGTTCAAAGTCATCTCCACCAGATTCTGTAGGGCAGCATAAGTTTCAATAAAATAGTTTGGATGTCCTGTGAAATGTTAGCTGCAAAATCTCAGCTGCAAAATCTCCTCTGCTCTTTGAGCTCAAGCTGGTACATACAGTAATGAGAGCTTCATGCATCTCCTTCTCTCAAAGCTGTAATTTATGTCAATAGATAGGAGGGAATTAGCGCAAAGCATAAATTATCCCTTCACTACAATACTGCTTTCCAAAATTTGTATTTCAACAATCCCAGTACAATATGAAAGCAATATGAAAGACTTTTAAATTATATTGATCAACAAGTGATAAAAGAATCCTTAAAAAATAACAACATAAACCCAATGTTAAAAATATCCACAGGAAAGCACAAGACTTCTTGAATATATGCTTATCCTTTCCAACATTTATTTTTCTTTTGTCCTTAAAGAAATTCAAATTAATTATAAAAATGAGGACATTCCTAATGGGATTTTTACTGAAATGTTACAAGGCTTAATTTGTGTGAAAATACCAACAAGTTTATTCATTTTGTAGGAGTGTGGAATTTGCTTCACGTAATACTCAGGACTTAGCTACAGCTTTGATAGAAATGTTATTTGGTAATTATCTGCTCTTCCCTCGGGGACAAAGTAATTAATTCTGTTCTGCAGTTCACAGCATATTCTGGTTTTACACACATATGAAGGATGAATTTTGGAAGATTATGATCAATAGTTACTTTATTGACAACCAATAACTCATCATCCTGACAGCTCCATGACTTTTAAAGAAAATTCAGGAACACAGAAGTCAAACTCCACTTCTTAACCTTTTTATTTGTATATTGGGAGGGGGAGAGAATAAATCTAAAAGAAAATAAAAATTTAGAATTAGCTTTCATGAAAGAATTAGATGGCATTTTGTACATAAACAAAGAAAACACCCCCCAAAAATTTATCTTTTTAATAACTCACAGCCAAAGTAAAGCCCACATATTTTCCCCTATTTGTTGATTCTTTATTCCTTTCCTGTAGAGTAGAGAATAATTTAAAGTTCAGGTTAAATACAAGTTTGAACAATAAATTTTAGGCATAGGTGAGGAGCTGAACCTCCCCTAAGGTATAGTTAAAGGCACGTGACTTTTTGTCCATCACAGAGCAGCTCTCTGTGTTTGGAGTTAAGGTATTCATCTCAGCCTACCCTTAATCAGTGTGATGTGTTTCATACTTTGAAAGAATATGCACAGAAGAAGCACACACTAGCTGCTAAAAACCCAAATACAGAGATCCTGGAGATGCTGTCTTTGTGAAGAGCAAGACAAAAATGTTCCTATTGGTATTTTGGGCCCAAATATTACTTAGTGGAAGGCACTGCTTTCAAGAAAAAATGCTTTTAGTAATTGCTTTTGCAGATATTTTTTGCCTGAAATGAGGGAAGTCCCAGTTCAGCAAGGCTATGGGGGAAAGGGGTCACCTCTAGGGATTCTCAGATAAGATCTGACTCATTTTCCATCCCGGATACCACAGCCTGTGCAAGCCATTTTGGCTAGAGAGTTATGATTTCCTCCATGGATTTTCTATGAACAAAATCTTCTGGTAAAGATGCAAAAATACAACATGGAATTCCCCTTTTTCAGTCCAGCCTATCACTTGACAGATCCAATGAAAAGTTCATCACAAAAAGCACTCCTGTATAAACAACCGTCCCTTTCAGGAAAGGTCGCTTCTTCTCCTGCATGTATGTATTCTGTAATATAAACATGACTATAGTTTCTTGGGGTTCTGTTTTCCCAACTGAAAAATATTGATAAATGATTATGATAACAGCATTTCCTCCCCAACAGGAAAGTTGTGTCAACAAAAGTATTAAAATTGTCAAAGAATGGAGCTATAGGAACACAAATACCGATACTGTAGCAAGGAACTAGGAACTTAATGTTCTTAAGTTTTCATTGTCCAAAACCAGAGTCATCTCTGAAACAACTGAAATTCTCATTTATTCCATCAGCAACTAAGAGACTTGGCACCAGACATGTAATTGGTGCTGGCCTTAGTCAGTTTTTAAAAAGCTCGTGGATGCAATTTGCCAATAAGCCAACAATTAGATGTTTTACAGGAAACTATTCCATTGACAAAAATTAAGTTTAGGAAGAAGGAGCTGGAGGACTGAAACTGGATGCATTTCACAACAGCGCCGGTAGTAAATCTTGACAATAAAAGGGAATGAAATACTTAAGGCAGAAAAGTGAAATCACTAAAAATAAAACTAGAGACAAATTACATTCATCTCCCAGATCTCATTCGAATATCTGACTGGAAAAATTTCCTACCACAATAGCTGCAGTATCCGAAGAGATCCTCATCTGCCCTCACCCATGCAACTCTGCCAATCCAGAAGACAAATAATGAGTGATGTTCTTTTCCTCATTATGCGTGCTTCAGCTTGTGGCCAAGATAAAACACTCAATGTGGATAAGTAAACAGTAGTTATGTCCAACAAAGATGCCCCTCGAGGATGGTGTTCAGACTCAGAGCGACATTTGTGAAAGAAATAAAACCAACAATCAACAAATAAACCAGAACTACCATCAAGTATCTGAAAAAACCCTTCCAAGCCCAGACCACAGAACGCCTCCGTTTTTCCACACAAGGCACAGCCCAGCTCTGGCAGTGCAAACATCTACTCTTGCTTCAGACAGCCAGGGACTAGTCACAGGATGTGAGTACTCCTTGTACTCATCACAAGAGTATTAGCATCTTCTGGTAAAACAGGCCTGGTTCTTTCATCACAACCAGAAAATAAACATTGTGCCAATCAGCAGGAGAAACAGAGCATCAACCAGCCTCTATTTCTTTGCCCCTGTCTTCTGCCTGTCTTATCACATACCTCACCCAAGGCCAAAGCACATAACTTGCATTAAGATTGCAGCGTGAAGGTGGCCATGGTCTTCCTCTTCCTACTTTATCACTCCTTCTCCTGAACATGAGGTACCATGAAGTTTCTTCAAGCACAGCCCCTCCTGCAGCAGCCTGGCATGTACATTGCCCAGGATACACATCCTGCTGTGTGCTGGACCTCACTGTGCTGAACACACCCAGTTAACACCCCAGGATCTGATCCTCACAGAGCAGCCCAGCACAAAGCCAGTGTCTTACTTAGCTCACAGAGTAGCTTCCTCAGGATTAGTTATTACTGCACTCAGCCTCATTAACATGCCACTGAGAAGCAGGGCTAATTACTGTGGGTGCAACACTGGCTGATAAAGTCATAGTGTCTTGCTGTTCTGGTGCTATTTTAGTTGATACCAGTCTGAGATTATCCACAGCACCCTATGCTGAGTACAGTGAATGAAATGAGGAATAATGAGGTGAAAAAAACTTTCTTTGCCTTTTTTCATACTTCAGCAAAGGTTTGGGTCATACTCGATTTCAATACAGGTTGAAGGTTGGGGTCAAGTTTCACTGGGGACAACTCAGCTCTTCCTATCCTAATTACTCAAGCCTATTTTTCATGATTAATTCTCTCATCAGTGCTTCAAGGTCTTTAGGGATTTTGGCAAAGATGACTGTGTTATCAGCTGATCTTATGTGGCTTAGGTGTTCCCATTTATCATGATGCCCTTTCTCTCTCTATTCAAGGTTTTTATAAACTTTTCCAAGCACGAAGTGAATTGTTCCGGTGTGACAGTATCTTCTTGTCTATTCTATTCTTTCATTTGATCTCTTCACTTTTCTTGTCAATGTTTAAATGTCACTGCAACACACTGTTCACATGCCCTGGGATTCTGCGAAATCCTTCTTCTTATTCTGTGTTTCTCATGCTGACTGTGTCCAGGTTTTTTGTGTGTACACCGCTTCCATTACACACCTCATTAGGGGCGTGCACCTGCTCCCATCAAAGCCAATGGCAAAATTCCCACTTACTTCAGTAAAAGCAGGTTTGGACCCAGTGGTATGCCAACTGATAAATTAACTTTCAGACAAAACCCAAAGAGGTAGGAAATTTTCCAGGATTTTGATTTGCCATTTGAACAAAGGGAGATTTTTGTAATTGAAGCTGCCAATAATTTTCTGTATATAATAAATAGCTCTTTTGTCTAGCCACTGCTGAAGACCTGAATGAAAATACACTCTCTGACATTGTTAATAAATAAAATAGAGTCCAGTAGCTTTTTCATAAAGTGAACTACATTAATGTAGACACCATTAACACTGTACACTGCAATTGCTTAAGATGGAAAGTGATGCCTGCTTTTTGAAATGAATGGAAGCCCATTGGCAAATGACCAATATTCTCCAAGTAATGTTGTTGCAGTAAATTGCAACTAAATACAACAGAAAAACATAAAATATTACTTTGGTCTCTGTGACAAAGAAAGCATGGGGTTTTTATTTGGTTTTTTTTAAGAGTTTAGGGACATGGAATGAAAAATTGGGGTTGATATATCTTTAACATTATTCTACCATGATTACTATTCTGACATTGTGGAGATGCTTCTTCTATGAGAGATAGAGTGAGATTTTAGCATGCACTAGTTTAAAATAGAAGATAAGCTTAATATTCCTTTACAGTCAACATCAGTCTCATTTCTGTAGCTCAGCACTCAAACAAATCAGGATATATTTGAAGTTGGTGTACAAAATTAAACATAAGACGATCTACAGTTCTTCTAAATCCAAGTTATTATATGAAGTCAGAATTTTCAGTAAATCAGTATCTGGTCAGAATTTTCTGAAAGTCAAAAAAATTTTGTACTAGTTCTTGTTTGACTCCTGACTGGCTATATTGTCAGGTTTTGATCCCAAACATGAGCTTCTGCTTTCACTGGCTGCAGAACTGTAATATAGATTAATGTCCACTGAGCTATAGTTTGAGATGAAATTAATCTCTCTCATGATGTAAACCAAATTTAAGTCCTAGCCTCCAGAAATTGTTCCATTAATGAATTTCTTCACTAGTACTTCATCAGAAATAACGAACCCAGTCTGAAAATCTTTAATCAAATTCCCATGGAGCTCATTAAAGAAACTGGAAGTTTCTCTGAGTGAGCTATAGGATCAAATATATTCTCTGTATCACTGCTACTGCAGTGAGTTTTATCCATCAGCTTGCAGCTCCTTTGTGTTGATGATACCTGTGTTTTGCCCAGAGCATACCATGCACAGGCAAAAAAGGCAGCAGAGGTAGAACTGAAGGAAACTCTGCTTGGTGTTCAGAAAGTATCAGACAAAGCAGCATAATCTTATTCCTTGTCAGCATTGTACAAGCCCCAGGCTTCCCTCCACCAAGGAACTTTTCCCTCCAGACTGGCAGGTCAGTTGCCATGACTGCACACCATAGACCTTTTCTATTTGGTATCATGCTTCATAGTGTTTACTATGGAGTGATTCAGATATCAATTGCACCAGGTAAAAAAGTCTGAATCTTAGTCTTAATGATTTGAGAGGTCATAGCCATGGAAAGTATGAAACAAATCTTCAACCTCTCTGCTAGTCATACCTTTCATTAATGACATGATCAGTGCTCTGGGAGAGCAAAGGCTTTCAAAAGACTACAGCCCAGGTTCCTTAATTTGGTTTTCATAACAAAAGTCACTGAAGTCCCCTTCTCTTTACTAATAAATACTTGTGGGACATTAAAAACATGGAAGTCCCATGAATCCCCTCTGTAACGTTCTCCACTGTAAGGTTATGTTCCATATGAGGTTATTCACTTTGGCTATCAGCTGCACTGATCTTCCTGAGTAGCGCAGTCAATTTTACCATGCACTCGACACACAATACACTGATTCCTTGGCTCCTGAGAACAGACTAATTGAGAGGGTGTGCTGTATTACAGAACACGATTTGCTTAAAAAGATTACCATCTAGCTCATTAATTTTACATTACCGTACCATGCTTCTATTGACGTTATCACAATGCTTTCTACGACTACTAATAGTGATCAGAAAAATGCACAGAGATCTCATAGCCATTAAGGCAACGGAAAGATTTTTAGAGCTGTTATTATTTATTTATGTTATAGCAATGCCTCCTGGTCTTGGTCAAGATTGGGGCTCACTGTGCCAAGCCAGAAAATGTGTTCCCTTTCCTGAAAAACTTGGGAGTCTAATTACTCCTGGAAGCAACAAATATGACACTAACAAATTGAAAGCAGGAAAAAAAAGCAGTACTTACAACTTGCATTTAAACAAACCAAATATTTACACATCTGGAGACCTTATGTGCAATTTATAAATATACAATATAGAGCAACAACACAGTGGAAGTGATTGGCAAGGGGACAACAAAGAGAAGACCGGGCTGGTGAGAGTTTTCATCTGGAAGAGACAGCCTGGGATGGTATTTGAAGGAAAAGAATTCAAATGGATCAGACAGAATCCGATCTCATCAGTGAAGCCAGTGCTGCAGTGTTAGCATAATTAGATATAATATTTCTGACTAGTAATTGCAATATTACAATAATTTGTGACGTGTCTTAGACAAGGAACGAGATTAAATGAGTATGAAACAGTGCACGCGTGTGGAGGTTTGCACAACAGAAAGGAGCCCGGAGGTCTAGGCTGTAACCTCTCTGGAAGGCAGTACACACAAAAAGGAAAGGAAGAGCTCCTCACCCGAGGGAGCAATCTTCTCTGAAGCAGCTGTGAGGGCACTCAGGCAGAAGCAAAAAAAGAAGAAGAGAGGGGACTCTCTGTTACACTGCAGATACTGTAACACGCATATATCAAACCAGGAGTCCCGTGGAAAGGAAATATATACGGACAGACAGATTCTTGCTAGCTGTTTCAGAGATGTTTATTTCTCCAGCCGCATGGCCGGGGCTCTGCCGAGGAACTGTTCCAGTCACGGGCCCAAGGGTCCTTCTGCCCGCGCAGGAAACACAAACCAACCCATGGGAACGAGGCTGAGCAGGGGCAGGGAAACCCCGTGTCTGTGCCCTCAGGGCCCCTCTGCCAGGACCACACCGCAGGGGAGGAGACCCCAACAACTCTCCATATGGATTCCATGCCGAAACCTAGCCAGGTGAAGGGACAGCAACAAAGAGCCAGATTTTTGGTAGGGTTCAGGGATTTTTCTGGTGGGGATGGAAAAGGCGGTGAAAGGGATTACAGCCAATGAGATAAGGGCAAGTAGGCAGTGAGGGAACCAATGGGAATAACGCATAGGAGGGGCTGGGGGAAGGAACCAGTGGGGTGTCAAGTACCACAGAACTTTCTAGAACTAATACATATTAACTAAGGGAAATGAATATACATGAACTTATACATAAAACTGGGTGGGGAAATCATGAACCAATCATAGGGAAACATGTAAATCATAGAACTGGGGGATTGTGGGTTCTCACCCTCACCGCAGTGAGCTCCTTTAGACCTTGGTGCCTAACCAGCGCAACTTGGTGTTGGTGAGATCTTCAGTGGTCAGAGTGGGTGGCGTGACTTGCACCACCACATATGTGAGTGTCAGTATTCTAAGGGTTTTTTTGAGAGAAGCCAGGGAAATTCAATCAGCAGAGAGTTGAAAGAGCCAGAAGAGTTCCAGGTCTCTTCTCTTCAAATGCCAATGCTTACCTCGTCTAAATTAACTCTTTCCATTTTACAAAGTATTCTGAAATTCCAAATAATACAGCCTTTCATTTCAGAATGAAATGTTACGTAGAAGTTGCCGTTGAAAATTAATTGTGTTAAGATTCTTCTTGAAAGAATTAAAACATTCCATTGAAAGAAAATGACAGGAAATTCTGCAGCATAACCATATATGCCCGGTACCATCTGAGACACCCACAACAACATTTGGAAGAAGCACAAGCTGTGAGGTACCTGGCATGGCTCTTTTGACTGCAGGAAGTTATAGAAGTGCTGCAATTTACGGCTGAGTTTGGAAAACTGCTGCCTGCTCTTCCACAGCAATGGGTTTGAAGCCATGAGATCGCTGGCTCGGAGAGGAACCTACAAGGCTGCCAAACACAGTGTTGCAGGAGTGAATAACAGAGCTGAAGTCCTCAGGGTTTCCAGGCTGTGTACTGCAGAGGCAGGAGACTACAGCAGCAAGGTTTGCCTTTCCCCAGTTCATCACAGTAATCCTTCACAGGATTCTGTGCTAGAATCTCCCTGTTCTTCCCAGTTCATCTTTTCCCACTGGTTGTAACAATATCAAAAGGTCTGATGGGCAACACAATAGCTTTGAGCTTGGTTGTTGGCTGTCAGGGTATCATGGGAGAGCAGCACTGATGCAGAGGCGGTGCTGCTGGGATCCCCAGTTCGTGTTAGGAACTACTGCATGCTTCATGAAGAGTCTCAGCTGAAAAAGAAAACGAGCCCAGACTTCAGATCTCACCTGGAAAGCTGATCTGTAGCTCCTGTGGTTCATGCATGTATGGCAGGGAGTCTGCAGACTCACAGGAAATCAAGCCCCAGGGCACCAGCATGACAGAGTTTGTCAAAATGGCAGATTCTGCACAACACGGTTGCTTTGAAGCCTCTGGAAGCCCATAAGATGAGCTGGCAAGAACTCAAGCATGTTCCTATCAGAAACCCACCTGTGTTTCTCTTGTAGTTCATCAGAAACTACTTATTTCCAGAACACAATCTGGATTTCATAATAGAAACTTAGTTGGAAATACCCAATACACCCAAACAGGAAGGTCAAGCAGTGAAGATAGGAGATAAGGAAAAATTAGACCACTTAATCAGCTTTCCCCTGTGGCTAGACATAAGCAATAAAAATACAGTGAAATAACCTGTGAAGGACCAACAGAAAGGAAATACATATATTTAAAACTACTATTCATCCTTACAGCTTTTTATACTTACAAAAAAACCCAATAGCTTTATAGTTCTACCATAAATTCTTCTTGCAGTACAATCTGGGGCATTACACAACACTAGCTTACCCACAGTACCTTATATTGGGTTTTATTTTCCCCTTGTTAATGTGGTTTCTATTCAGAAGTGATGCAGCTGTAGTGATGCTCCTAAAGACATCTGTGCCTCTGTCTCACAGGCATGGTTTCAATTAAGTTTAATTACAGCCACTGCAGTTTCAGACCAAAGTCTACTTCACACCATGGGTAGCTTCTGTTGCAGGACAGCTCAAATCTGAAAGCTCTTCAAGAACAGAAAAACTGCTGCCACTCCAACAGTATTATTTGCAGTCACAATGGGTGAGTTTCCAAGTCTTTTTTTTTTTTAGTACTATTTGAGGCTTATTCGGGGCTTCACTGCTGCAACCTGTAAGCAAGAAAAAAGATGGAGAGAGTAAAAGATGAAAGCAGATCTCCTGAGGCAGACTTTTATCATGAATCTCACCATCTCTGATGCTTTTTTGGAAATCCCAGCTCCTGCTGTCAGTTGATTACAAATACCAGATTCCTTTTCTGTTAAAAAAAAAAAAAAAAAAAGTTATTATCACTGACAATTACAGAGAAAAGTCATGAAAAACATGACTGAAGTGTTCCTGCAGGGCTCCAAGGAGGAGGCAAAGAGTTGAGAAGTTATTTCTCTGAAACCTTATTCTAAGCAAAACTCAGGGTTTTGGAAGAACTTTGGACGGTAAACAGGCATGTACAAAGAGTGAAGCAGAGTGTAAACCTCATTCCTAGAGGTTTAAGAGTAGGGAAAGTCAATCCTTTAGCACTGAAAACAGAGGGTTTGGCACAGATGCTGGTACAATCCTGGTTGATTTGTACATCTCTTAGTCTGCTCCAAGCTTAACTTCTGCGCAGTAACCAGCTTAAGGCAAGGCTTGGTACTCTGGGTACTACTAGGTTTTATTCTCACACCAGATCTTTTTGTTCAGAACCCAGAATCTTCTAGGATGGGTTATGTGGATGTTGTGCTCTAACTCTGTGCTCAAACACAGAAAATGGCGTGCAAAAATCTGTGAAGGGAAGGCAAATCCACCTTCTGAATAGGCCAGACACATGGCTCTATTTCTCAGGCATCAGGCAAGTGATTTTTTTAATTTGTTGATGCCATGCACAGGATCCATATAAAGCCAGGCAGAGAATCCAAGAACAAACTGAAAAGGAAAAACAAGCAGCATTTTCTCCCAGCAGCGATTGCAGCCACATGGCAATCTTGGCTATTATGCAGAAACCATTCATTAGCCTATTTAACCAAAATTAACTATGAAAATGTACTCTTCATTTTCTTCCCTCATGTTGGTAAGGTGTCTTTTAACATAAGTGTTTTCTAACCAATTTAAAGCAATTTTTTGCCTGTAAATGGTATCATTATTATCATTATGTTGGAAAAGGTTAGGTCATGATTTTTTTGAGTTCTCGGAATCATATTTTACTTGCTAAAATGCCAGAAAAAAACCTCATACTTTAGATTCGCTAAGGTGCAGTAAATTAACATCAAGAAATAAAGCAGAGAGCATCCTAATGGACAAAACAGAAGCAATAAACTGTAGTTAGAGATAAAAACTCCCACAAATGCCTTTCTTCTCAGTGAAATCAAATCAATATCCCTGATTCAAGAGCAAATATTTCCAATGATCTGATCTGACCATGTCTCACACCATGGCCCTGGCTTTCTCAAAAATAGAAACAAAGGTGTTGTAAGTTGCAATCCTGAGTTAAAGTCACTGACTCAAAGTCCCTTTATGCCAGTGTTTGCACGCTTCCTCTCCATCTCTAAAATGTGATCAATCAATTCATCTCTCTTTGGGAGACTTAAAATCTGTATGTAAAACTGTATGTACCACCCTATGTACACTTCAGTTGCAAATACATATATACTTGAACGATGCCTTTTTATAAAAAGAGCCTTTGAATGATGTTTGTTTCACAACCCTGCCGAAGAGAGCTGAGATTTCTTGTTTCAACAGAGTTGGGGCTTCATCCTTTCCACTTTGACAACCCCACCTATGTCACAAAAGAACATTAAAACAGTTGTGCTGGACCAGACTGATGGTCTATATAGCTCAGCATCTTTTATCTAGCAGTCTAACAAGGCAAGCACCAAGTGACACTTGCCCAAAATACAATCCAGCAATTTGGAACACACAGCTTCCTTAGCTGCTGATGTCTTTGAACTTACTAGCCCTCTCACTATATATTTTTGTAGTTGCTTTTTGAACTCCATAAACTTTTATCATCTGCAATATCCTGTGGCAAGAAATTCCATAGCTTACGTACATGCCATGGGGACCTTCTCCTCTTTTATGGTGAACTTTTCAACTACTAACTTGTAGGTATAGCTGCTCTCCTCTCCTAGTGCTTGTGCTGCAGGAGATCCATGCCCACTTTTTCTATGCCTCTCATGATTTTATAGATGTTTGTCATAGTCGATCTGAGGTGGCTTTATTGCCATTCAAAGTGTTACATGGATTGGATACTTAGTTTAAACTTGAATGGGGGAGCTGAGATTGTACATATTACTCAAAGAGCAGATAAAAAATGAATATATACAGTAATCTTTTCTGGGTTTTTAAAAATCTTTTTCCTAGCATTTCTTAACACTTGATTTATTTTTGCTACTAATGAACACTAAGCTGATACCCCACAATTTCATTCCTAAAGTTTTCAGAGCTCATCGTTTTACAGGTGAAGTTAGATTTTTTTCTTTTGTACATCACTTTACATTAACTATATTGAATTCTTGTGCCATTTTATTGTCTAATCAGTCAGTATCATAAGGTCCTCTATGACACTTCATCCATGTGAGCTGTCATTTCTACTACCCTGAATAACAGCCCCATCAACAAGCTTTATCACCCCACTCTACTTCCTCAGAAACTGCTTATTGTTTAATCTCTGCTGCTTGCAGTTTCAAGTGGTAAGTGGCATGGCTTGTGTATGATTACAGCACAGTACATCAGAAAGGAAAGATTTAGAAAAATTACTGCACAATATTTCTACTTCTTTTACCACCTTTTCCTCTTCCCCATCTGTCCTATATTCTCCCTGTTTGCAACACTGCAGAGAAAAAAATGTGTTGTTCAAGGAAATTTCACTGGTAGCTGTTGTCTGAAAAGAACATTTGGATAATTAAAAGGCAAATTCTTTTTTCCTCAGCCTTTTCTAACTGAGCTAGAAGCAGGGGTAACTCTGAAAAAGAAGTTTGAATGTACATGTAGGGAGAATCATCACTTTCTTCATTTAGTGTGATGTTCTGACAGAATCAACTGCAGTTTTCTTCTTACTGTCTGGTGGGCTGACAAGAAGTCTTTCCAAGGCCAGAACAAAGAATGCTCCAGGGATCTGACAGCACACAGGATTTATGTAGCAGCAGACCATCATCCTATTCAGAAGCATTTAGCCAGAGTAGTTTGCCTTGCCTCTACATCCAATTTCCATCAGTCAGAAATGTCTAGGGACCAGAAGGATTTAAGAGCAGAGGGATAACCTTTGTTTGTGGGTTGGTTTATTCATTCACAACATGCAGGAAGTATGAGTATGTACTTAAGAAAGCAGAAGAAAATATAAAAAGTAGTGTTCAAATCTGACTGACAGCAGATTGTTGAAAGAACTCTCTTAATTAAAATCCTAAGAAATATGATCTTCAGGACTCCTGTGTTCCCTAGGACCAATGGCAATTAAAATGTTCCTCTTACATTTTGTCCTCCAAAGTCCTTTTTTTAAGTATGGGATTTTGACGAAACTTTAACCAGACAGAAAATCTGAGGATGCCACAACTAAGACAATTCATAGGACTCATTTTAGCACTCATCAGAATTTGAAGAAAATGGTGTCTGTCCTTATTTAACATGCAAAGATTTAGTTTCCTTTGGGTTTGGGGGGTTTTTTGCAAAGTCTTTGCTATCTCTTTAAGCTGTTTTCCTTCCAGTGAATCACATGTATTGAATGACTCCAAAGTTTTCTAAAGAAGAAACAATCATCCAATTATCCTACATGAATCAAGCCAGGATAAGGTCATTCCCTTCTTGTATAAGGGTTGTGTAAGCTTCATGTAAATAAGGCTGTATATGTACATATTATAAAGCCAGTTTATATTTGGAATAGTTCAATGTTGATTTATGATCTACTTAATTACTTACATTTTCTAAGAACAAACACCTTCATCTCAGTCACACTCACACACTCACCTAACTGGATAATGAATTTTTATATTATCAAAATTGAGAGAGACATCCCAGGAATTTCACTTGGCTGTGCAGTTTTGTCAGCAGTTACTCTCAGATACTGAGAACCTTGTGCTTTCCTTGAGCATCCCTATGAGTACTTACTGTAGCCTACATATCTTCACTGGAAACTAAGGCTGTGGGTATTAGAATTGAAAGCCTGAATTTTTTATTCATAAGAAGTTTTTGCAGTCAATGTTGAGCCTGAAAATGATACTGTTTGCCTTGAGAGCAGAAAATAGCAATTTAAGCAAAATCACTGACTGTCATGCACAAAAAAAACAAGTCAGAAATATATTTGCATGAATAGTCAATGAACTGAAATGAAGATTTCTCTTTTCATGCAGTAGACTTCTCAAAGATTGCCTAATGAAGATTATAGTGATTCCTTTTTAAAATTATGAATAGACACACTTCAAAAAATAGTTTTGCCATGTTTCTTTGCCAATAATGTTTGTGGACCACAGGATTCAGCAGCTACTTCTTTACCGTTTCAGCAGTCATCACATTTTAAATTTGCTTTCCATCCAAGAAAAGTCACTTGAGGAATGACTCTGTCAAAAATATTATTAAATTCACAAAAAGATGTCTCAAAATATGCATATAGGACTATGTAGAATAAATCCTTAAACTCACCTTTATGTTACGAAATCTCAGTGTTTTTTGCAGGTGGACAGACTAGACTTTTCCTTCTCTCCTTTGAGGACAAAGAGAAAAAAAATGGCATCTGTACCTAGCACAAGGCATTGCCATCTGTATGCATTAGAGTAAGCCAATTTAATTCTTAGGATGATGGGACTTTCAAGCTTCCAAAGCTACAGGCAAAAAAGAATATATTCCACTTTGTTTTCTCAGATCCTAAACATGATTTTTGCCCAAACTGAAAGGATTGCCTTAATGGTAAGTATTGATATTTGCATATTTGTTTTGTGAGCACAAGTTTTGAAACAATATTTGAATAAAAAATTCTGTAAAGGAAATAATGAAAGACAGGTAAGGTCATGTGTCACTTTTGAGCTCTAGAAAAGCATACACTTCTCAGAAAGTCAGCTTCTGTATTAAAAATGGGCACAAGAAAATGAATGACAGAGGAAGAGAGAAAAATCAGGGAAGAGCTACTTTGTGCTTCATTTTGATAGGAAAAAACTGTATCAACCAAATAAGGTTTTTTGCTGTAACATAATTCAGATGAGTCATAATGTTGATTCTTAAACCAAACGCATCAGAGTCTGTGAGATAGCAAGCTCAGACCCATAATTGAAAGAATTATTTATCAGTCTGAGTTGAATAAGACATCATTCATTTAACAGAAATTAGAAGTAGCTGCCATGGCAGAGTTTGCCTGTGAAATTACAAGAGGATGGGCAAGAATTCTTATAAAGCTGAAGAAGTCTGTTTACTGACTTGAGCAGACTTTGAAGGGAGTCTCTTTGCATTCTGCATGCAGTGCTCTGTGCACAGAGTTATCCTTATCTTTAAATGAACAAATGCTTAAAATCTTCTACCCTACCAGTCTGTCTCAGCAGAGCAGGATAAACGTGCTCAGCTGAATGCACAGTTAACTCTCTGCACTAGAGCTTTACATGTGGACCATTATTTTCATCTTTATTTTTAATGATTTGTTTCAGTTTAAAATTCTGGTTGCCTTTATCGGGAACTTAACTTTTTGTACTCTCCCTTTATCTTTTTTAAATCCAGATTAAACAACACATCCTTATTAAAAAGATAAATATGCTTTATTCTGTCCGTTCCCATTTTAAATGGCTGCAATCATAAGTCACTTTTTAAAAATGTAAGACTGAATTTGCATTATGACTGTTGCTACTTTTATTCCCCATGAAAATGTTATTCAGAAAAAAGCTCTATATTCTGGGCAGATAAGCACATCGTTTCATTTTATGGTGTTCATGGCAGCAGAAATTATACTTAACACTTCAGTCAGGCCTCTAATACAGTTCATTGTTTTCCCTCATTCATATTTTTTTGGAAAAAGACCCTGAGGACTTGATAATCTTAGTGCCTCCATTAAAACTTTTCCTAAGAAACATCCTTTCTTCCATTTTAAACTATGCATTTGCTGTTTTAACATAGCTTTAGCTACTATTGGATAAGCAATAAAGTGATAACCACTGTACTAAACACTTCTAAATTTGACATATTAACAGTCATGAGAAGAGTAGCTCTTTAAGTCCAAATTGCAGAAAAACATTTGAAGATAACGATGAATTTAAAAAATCAGATCTTGCATGAAGAGTGTCAGATAAGGATCAGCATGTCAGTCTTATCAATAACATTAGTTCTAGTACTTACAACACCTATTCATTCTACCAACATGCTTTGCACTCGGGTCAGGAGATGAGACAAGATCTTAGTGAGGATGCTTCACATCCACTAGGTGCTGGAGTCCATGTGTTTTTGCTGCTGTTGCAGTTAATCAGTATCTTTATTAAATTTTGCTGCATTTCAAGCCACTGATATGCCAACAATGGCAAAACCAATCCCATAGCCCACAATTTTATTGTTCCTCACTTGCCTTCTTCCTCTGGTGGCTCACTGTGCAAGTGAAAGAGATGTAAATTACCCATAAACACAGCTGTAGCTCCAAACAAACATCCCTCCTCTCCCTCTGTTGCCCCTTGGCCCCCCAGGACGGCTGGCAGTGCTGCCAGCAATGCCCACAGCCATGGGACAGAGAGGGGACACCAGGGGCAGAAAATGACTTAGAGGTCAGCAAAGACAGAGGTGACAAGAGGTAGAAAAGTGAGGAAGTGAGAACAAAACAGAGTGGTAATTGCTCAGGACATAGAATGTCCTGCTAAAACGGAAGGGGGAAAAAAGGAGATGCTGGGTTAACAGGAGTGGGCATGAGAGTTTCATCCTAATACGTACTGAGAGGAGTGGCTTTGTCAAAGCTCTTTATACTCTGCAAGGTATCCTCTCTTTAAGGGTGCTGAAACTCTGCTCAAGGCTCTGATTTTGAGTTTTAAAAAGTAATGTAGTAGGGAGAGAAGTGCAAGAGGACTAAGAACAGAAGGAAATACCCATATTGTGTCAGTCCCAGCCATAATATTCCACTGTGCTGTTTTAATAGGGCTTGAGCTCAGCCTGCAATCTGCTACCACTTATTCAAACAAGGCAGCTATTTCATCAATGAAGTCAGTAAAGAAGCAGCAAGCCAAAACCAAAAATGTCAGACTAAAAATCCTCTTCTCTCTCAGTCACTCAACGTTCCCTTCCCTGGTCCTGACAAGGTCAAAATTTCCCTAAGGTAGCTCCTGGGCAGGCAAGCCAACAAAAAGATCACATTTTAGGCATTAAATGTAATTGTGAGGGGAAAAAAATACCTCCATGAAGGCAGAACATGGTCCTTGGATTTATTTTAACATCAGACGTCATCTCTTTGTATCTACCAGCCACCTCTTTACTTGTTAAAGAGATCTGATCTTAAGAACTTATCCCACTCTTATATCATCGCTCTATAATTTTCATTCATTTATTTTGACTAAATAGTGGATAACCACATATTATGTTTTGTATGCAGTAACTTTCTCACCTGGTTAATTTTGACTAAAATTGTGGGAACTAATGGAACATATGATTCTGAAATATTAAAATTACTTTCATATCCTTAAACCAGTTGAATTCTTGACTTCTTGCAAGGGGTCATCCAGTGTGATTCAAGGTAAATATGACATTTCTTTTTCTCTTTAATGTTTGCTGTATCCAGCACAAAAGAAAAATGTTACTTGGCTATAAGCATCTTTCAGAACAGCCTAAGAAAGAAGACAACTTAGATCTTTGTTTCCCATAGCTGAATTTTGGTGCAAAATTGCATATGTTACTAAATTTTTCCAATGACAGATTGCTGATATTCAGACTGTTCAGCATAATATGTAGAGACTTTAAATAAGTTAATGAACTTTCCTATCAAAAGCAACTTCATTTTTGCAGGCTAATCAAAAGGACATTGTCAAGGTTGTTGATTATTAAAAATTCCATAAATTGGTAGTTGTTCCATTTGAAAGTACTTACCTTAAAGAGACATTGTCAGCCCAAAAAGAGTCACATTTAAATTTGATCTAAATGCAGTGTGCTTTTAATCAGTGAGTTTAAAGAGCTTAGGGATAATGTTTTATTTTCCTTTAATTTTTGGGAGGAACTGGAAGGCTTGTTTTCTCTCCTGGCTTTTGTGATATATCATCCTGTAAAGTTTTCAAAAGTCTAACTGGCAAGAGTGTAATCCTACCTAAAGCAACTTCAGACGTTTTCTAAGGTAATTTTTCCCTTAAAGATGCAGATTTCTGTGTCAGTGGAATGGATGCTTTTTGAAATGGCAGGATTTGCTTATCCAAATTTTAGATTTCTAAATACTTCTGCAAATTGGGCCATTGAGTGTTTAAGAACCTGTGCCACTGACAGACAGTGGGATTCGCATTCCTGAATTCTTTCACTGTCTTTATAGTTTTGTTCTCCTGAAAAATTCTTTTCCTCGTCATACTGTTGCAGCAGTGACTAAGACTTGACTGTGTCTCTGAGCAGTTGCATGCCTTCACATCCTGAGTGGAGTCAGTGAGTTACAGTATCCCTCTCTTTCACGTACGCTGTTTTTTAAGACCTAGACCTTAGCTATTCAATTTTAACAAAGGACACACGCTAGGCACTGCTACAAACTAGCTCTATCATACACCAACATATGTCAAAATAAAAATTGCCCAAATAAAATATGCAAAAAATATGCCAAACTAAAATATAAGTCATGTTCCCAAATCCTTTTCCCATGAAAATTCTGGCAAATTGCATACTGGTTTAAAGGTAAAGTACATGCTACTCTAAGATAAATGCTCTACTCAAATGATTACTTGTGCCTCTATTACACCCCACTGTATAGGTTCTCAGAGAGGAATTTTAGTTTGTGTTGACATTATTTTAAAGGAAGCTGATGCACACTGATGACCATTGATGCCGGGCTTCTTTTATGCCAGGTCAACAATATGGCTGGATCTGTGACAATTTTTGACACCTATTAAAAAGCAAGAGATTCCAGTAGGTAATTTAGGAGCTGAATGCATCCACCAGCTATTCTTTGCTGTTAGGAGTGGCTGACGGTTGTCTGCCTCTGCCCTTTACCGAGTGATGTTGTAGTTCTGGGAGACATTCTGTGAAAGCCCTAAATTACTTAAGAGGGAGTTACTGCAGAGGAGATGAAATTCATGCAATATGAACTCCAGCTCTATGTTCATTTTTGATGCCAGCTCTCCCAACAACCATTTACAGTTTCCCTTTTAGTCCCTTTTGGTATATTCTGTTCCTTCATGCAACTTTGCATTGTTATCAGTGCCATTCCATTGCCTTTAGTGCCTGTGAACTGCTGTTGGTCAGCAAAGTCACTGAGCCTGTCCAGAGACGGCTGCCAGGCAAGCAGCTCTATTTTGCGATAGATCAAGTCTCCTGTTTGACATGAATACTAGACTCAGGCTAACTATCATCAATTTTTTGGATATCTCCAGCTTACTTTGGAAAGAATCTGTGGTTTAGATGGCTACCAGCTCAGGACCTACTATGCTATTCCTAGTAGTACTGCTGAATTTAACCAGTTGGGTTGTTTATTATCCCATACATGTCTTGCAATGCTTAGCATGACAACAAACACTGAGGAAACTGAATTAAAAATCACAGACTATCAGCTCATTGTGTTTCATAAAATTTCTGCTGTTTCTGACATTGGTTTTGATGTTTTACTGAGCAGAGTCAGGCACCTGGTGTTTATCTACCCACTGCAGGAGAAATGTGGGCATATTTGACTATCTCATTTTCAGGCTAAATCTTTCTCAAATGACTGTCTAGTAACAATACATCAGGTTTTTAAGCTAGGCAGTTTTTCTGTCTCACACTCATGCTTTAAAATATGTTTTTCACATCAACAGTGTTACCACACTGTCCTTATTCCTGGTGATATATTATCTCCACTTCTCTCAGAATGAGGGGCCTTATAAATGATCAGCATCATCTCATATCTTCTAATAGTAATGTATGTTTCATTTGCCACACTGGAACAGAATTACCTCAACCCACTTCATCAAATCTCTTTGGAGAATCTGATTTTAACCTGACATGTTGGGTCCATTAGAGACTGTAATTATTTAGGGTTAATTGTACAGGTGTGGAAGTAGGAAGGATATTTTGACTTGTGACAGATAGTATCAGGTCAGACTCGAGGTTAAGAGAAGGAGGGTGTGCGGCATTTCTTTTCCCCTTTAATAGAACAATTAACACTTAGCCCAATCAATCTTCCATTTTTGAATGTTCTGCTGATAGGTCATGCACCATTACATCAGCATGTGAGAGATGGCCAATGCAAATAGGTCACTGGGTATCATCTCAATGGCAGCTTGCTGTAAATCTAATATGGTTTAAATGCAACAGAAGAGCACCAAAATGAACAACAGAGGAAGAATCACAGATTCAGAAAACTTTATTAGATAAAAGGAATGTTTTCTTAAGCAGGATAAGCAGAACAGCACTGACCCTACCACTGATGTCTGGGTACTGATATAGCTGGAGGTCTCTAAATCTGATAATAACTGTAGAAATATCTTTAGACACCAAATCTCATTTTGCAGTTTGCTGTGCATGGGTTAACAGAGGTTTTTCCCCTTTATTAAAGAACAAAGAGGCAGCAAGCCCAGCTTTATTTGTTCAAGCATTACTGGGTGGTGAATTTAAATGATGAACTTTTTGCACAGACACAGGCTCTTTGCCTCTCCATTCTTTCTTATGGAACAATATGAAAAAAGGCCACCCTTGTGGTTAAGGTGTGACTGCAAAGAAAGTGATCTGTTCCCAGTCAGGGCACAGGCATCCTGGCACATGGCTGAAGCACTGCCATGTAAGGAAGGCTGTGGGTCTGCTCAGGACCTAAGAGAAACCCCCTGAGTGCACGATCTTATTTCACAGTGACTTGCTGTGAATGCAAAACCCTTTCTCATGTCCCTATCCCACTGTGAGTCCCTCAAGGGTGTCCCTGATACTGGTTTTAGTGTTGAGCCTCAATAAGTGTGTGCTTCCAGTCCCCAGCACCTGCAAGATTTTTTATCATATGAGTTTGAATGTGTTCACCATGTGCTTCTTCTATGATTAAATGGCTAATTGATGCATGCAATCAGTGGTTAAATTTTGCTGCAAAGTGGGGTTTCTCCACTGTTTCACTCTGCCTCAGGGCATGCTATTCCACAGTGGTCCCTCCTGTCTCCACCCATACAGTGCTCACCACGGCCCCCACTGCTCATGTCCCACCTCATGTGGCTGAGCAACTCAAGTGGTCTCAGCTGAAAGGCAGCGAGATCACACCTTACCCACTCTGCTGTTAGGTCCTCAACTAAGATCAAGAGGTACACCCTTATAATGGGTGTAGGGAAATAACAAATTCCCAAAAGCTGATAAACAGCATAATCAACTTAATTTGAAGTGTGCATTATTCTCAACTCTAGAGTTCAGCTTCAGAACGAGAATGCTCAGAACTGCATCTTGTGCTGTAATTTTAGTTTCCTTCACTGCCATCACATGGAGGGACACGTTTGTCAGCTGCATCATTCACAGGAGTATTGCAAAATGTTTTATAGCTGAAATGTTCAAAGCTTAAAATTCCCATTCCATATGATTTTTTTTTTTTGTTAGCTAAAGCCAAATCCCCACATTTCATCCAGAATGAAATAACAATCTTTAAAATTTTCCAGGGGAATTAAAACCTTGTCTCCTGACTCTCACATCTCCTCAGCATGTTCCAGAAACCATGCAGGAGCATCAAACACTCAGACTGCCTGGCTCTGAGATTGCTTGGAGGCTTCCAGCTCAGACTGTCTGTTCAGACAGGTCTCTTAAGTCTTGAGACTTTCACCTCTCCTCTGCTGAGGGAACATCAAGGTGTCTGATGCAAGGGCAGGCTGCAATGCAGGACCCAGGCCTCTGGATTGGGTTTGGGAAATCAGGGGTTCAAACAGCATCCCAGGAGTCTGACAGAGACTTCCATGTCATTCTGTTGTCAGGATTTTTCACAAAACTTTTTTGGTATTTCAGGTTATCCCTGTTCTTAAGCGTTGGAAACTTTTTAGGGAAATATATTTTTTCCATCTGTGTCTGAAAAATAAAGGATGAGTTGCATGTGCAGCTTCCCTTCCTTTGATGTGTCAATCTTGAACTCCACTCAGAGGATGAATTGGTTCCTCTCTTTTCATTTATTATCATCTTCTGAAGAACACTTTTAATAACAACAGGCTATTTGCAGTGTCTCTGATTTAAGTAGCAACTATTGATTGACTAGTTAGAACTTCCGTGCTTTATGAATTGTTCTCTAGAGGTGACGAAATGGGGAAATCAATGCTTCAATTTGCTTTTATATTCCAACCCCTAGTGCAAGTTAAATTTTTTCTAAGCAAGCTTCAGAAGGTGAAGGAATATTTCAAAGTACAAGCAGATTTTGTGGGTGCAGAAGGGGCAAACATATCATCAGACATTCAGTTTATCAAACATGGTAATTGCAACAAAAAAAAATTACAACTTAAGCCAGTGATAGGAACTTACTCCAACTAGAGTTCCTTATTTAAGAAGTATACCATTTTATTGTATCTAAAATAACTTCTAAATCATTTTAGAAAGGCTCAAAACCAAATAGTTTGAATGGGTGGAGAAATACTCTCACTACTGTGACTGGCCTAAAGTACCAAGGCAAAATTTTCACTCCCTGATTGCTATTATTGCCATGGCAATAGTGGTTTACTCCATCAGCCCAAATTCATGCAGGGGGAAAATAGTATAGATTTACGCAGATTTTCAGTAAAAATACAATGGAAAGTCATGATGTACAGGCAGAGAAGCTGCTATTATTTGAGTCACTATTACATTTTCTGGGAGCCAGAGTAGTACCACATGATAATTCACCTACATTATCACTGCAGAAAACCTCTTTACACCAAGAATCAAGTCCAGGACAGGTTAATCTTAATGGCTTATATTGATAGATTAAGTGCACGTTTTGCCCATGCATCAGTTCTGAATTCAAAGAAATAGCTATATGCTATTAATTTTGTACATTTTGTTATAGAGTAGGTACTACATATGTTCACTACATTAAAAAAAAATATGTCATGCATAGTTTTCTGTCAGAAATGCAAACAATGCACTTTACGGTTTCTACATATTGCCAAGAATGCTTGGAATAAATGGACCTTCAACCTTATGAAATACAGCTTTTGCTAAAATAAGAGGCATGCATGAATAATAGCCATACCAGGTAGAAGAAAATTACTATTCTGGTTTCAGAATAGCCATAAAGTAATGATAATTTCCATATTTCTGAAAACAAAATGTTGAGAACACAGGTAATATGTACATGGCCATTATTTCAGCAGATGGGGCATATTATATTCATGGGTCAGATCTTACACTAATGAAAAAACAGTGTCTCCATCAGCTTTAAATGCTTAGTTCCACAACTTTTTAAGGCATTGTTTATCCTGAAAGATCAATAATTTAATCAGCTGTTCATTATTGTAATGATTAATATGAAAACATTTCCAGGTCTTGCTTAAATGAACACACCTTCTATTTATATCTGTGCTTATTCCAAGGAGTGTAAATGTTTGATACACTAATGAAGTAATAGGACTCTAAAAATCTTCATCATAAATCAAAAACTTAATAAGCTACCAAAACAAGAATTAAAAATATAAAATTTAAATGGTACAAGCAAAGAGGGCGTTTTAAAAAGCAAAATGAAAAAAATGCTCACCATGAATTACCTGAGAAGCAATCATGGACAATAAATATTGTGGGTAATAAAAAACCCCAGCATTTCCTTCTCCCCTGCCCAGTTCAGTTCAGAACTAATAATTACAATTTCAGCTGCCATCATAAAAAAGCTGGAAAAAAAAAATGGAATGTTGTATTCATAGCCAAAGTTAAACAGCAAATCTGTGGGTTGCTGGATCCATAGGCCAGGACTCAAGCTCACCAGATGTAGCTTCAGTTCCTGCCATGTACTTCTGATACAACCTTGAGAGGATTAGGGCCATATGCATAACTCCCTCTCCAAGCACTGAATCCCATGACAGGTAGGGTAGTGAAATGGTCCTGTTTCACAAGGAATATAAAAATGGTGAGATAAATTCCACAAGTTAGAATAAGCCTAATTTTCTCCTGTGACCTCTCCAGAAATCAGATGGATATTCAAGTATTCAAAGAACCATCTGTCCCCACAAGCAACCAGGGAGACTTGTCCTGGCTGTAGGAGGGTGTCAAGTAGGAAACCTAAAGCCAAAAAGGGTTCCCAGCCATATCTATATCCTTGAGATTAAAAACACTGTGTTTGTATTGTGCTCAGATATTTTTTCAAGCTGCAGGAAGGCAAGGTATCAGCTTCTCTTCTTCTATGTGCCAAGAGTGTCTGGCCTATGGCTCACGGCTTGATTTTATTTTGCATCATGGACATTGTGGAAACAAACTGTCCTCATGCTCAGGAGAGCAAACCACTCACATCATTCTGAGAAACAACATAATTATTCAAAACAGTGCAATACAAGCTCAGCATGACTGTTTTTTAAGGTCATTCTTATCATATTGCATGGTTGCTTAGGCACAGTGCCTCACCTCTCCTGCCAAGGCTTCTGACCAGGTGCAGAAGCCTCTGCCATGGTGCCTGAGGAATCTTTTCTAGCTCTAAAGTGTGTAGCTTTAGTAGGCCAGGCACTTTCAGGCTTTATGCAGAATGTTAGACTGTAATTTAAATTTTCCCTTGGTATTTCAGTGAAACTGCTCCCACAGATCTGTCTAGCACCTTTGGTGGGTGCCCACTCTCAGATGCTGCTCCAAAAGGTTATCAGATCTCTCACAGGTGCTGCATCTATAGCACTGTCTGATAACATACTGGATGCCTCTGCTTAGGCACTGAGCCAATGAAGTGTGATTAAATCTCAATTTAATTGGAATTTAGGCATGTGAATGAGAATAATAATTCCCAAACTGTAAGGAGGATTTGAGAATAAGCTTGCTAAGGTTTAGTTCATCCTCCAAAACTAGAGAGAGACAGTCACAGAAAACAGTTCTCTATTACTTTCACACATTATCTAACGAATCCTCACAGGGTCCTGGTGAAACCAGAATTATGATTAATCTATTTTTGTCCTCTTATGGTAACTAAGGCAGAAAAGATTAGCCAAACATATATAAATTGGCTGCCAAAAATGTCATCCATTTATTTATTCTTGCAAACACATGTTTTGCATGCATCTAATGATAACATTTTAGATATCTTTGTTAGAAAAGTTTGGAGTAAGAAACCTGTTTACACTCACATGGCTGACTGAAATACTGGAATATGCTGACCATGTAGGCTGGGCTGATTACCAACCTGTGTACTTCTACACTGGTCATCATGATGGTATGTGGGGCAAATGCGTAAGAATATCTTGCATCAGCTCCTGAAGCTAAGACAGTAGAAAGATAAAAAGCTAAACAACACAAAAATAGGGGGGCAAAAGATGCTGAAATTACACTAACTTTTCTTCTGTGATGTAGGAACATGCTCTTTCTCCTAGGAGCTTATTACCTATGTTTTGATCCCAGTGCTGTTATTACTGAGCCTGGGGAAAAAGGGGATTTGAGAGACTCGGGTAACTATCTCCATTAGAACTAAACATGTTCTAGGGTGCTTGTTTCTATTACAGAAACAAAAAGAGGGATTGTTTTGTCACATGGGAAGTGTTGAAAAGCAGGTCTGGTCTAACATGCGAAGTTGTATTTATGCCTACAGCTGGTCTGATGCTCTGCTGAGGAAGGCACAGAGAGCTGCAGCAGAGGCGGTGGAGCGGAGCTGTCTGTACAGCTGAGAAAGGCTCCTGAGCGTGTCTCCTGCTTTATTATGATCCAAGCAAACAAGGAATTTTTTTAACCTCTCATAGAAGTACCAGTCAAGTGGGGCACTTTTTTTTTTCCCCTCATAGGCAGAGACATGTATTAATGGAACAAGATTAATTTTCAGGCTGAAGTGTTGCAGAAGCATGAAGCCAGGCACCCCTTACGTTTGGTCCTACAAGGGTGACCCCCTCATCAAGGCCAGTCATGCCACTCTCAGGGTAGGTATGTCTCAGGGCTGGAGGGCCCACAGGTTTCTCTTGCTGAGGATCGCAGGTGAGGAGTCCAACATCTCGCAGAGTAAAATCAACTGTAGAGGGCTTTACAGCTCAGTTTTAGTGCTCCCTTTTTTCTGTGACCTCTGTTACCGTCAGTAGTTTAGTGGTTATGTTCAGTGATGCTCTAACAGCAAGAGATTAATTGCCCACTAAGATAGCTCAACAAGGAGCCACAGCCTTCAGTACAAGAATAACACCAGCAGTGAAAAGCAGATCCTTCCCATCTCTGTTCTCCCAGTTTCTTCCCTCCTTCCCACTCTCTGTTACTGTAAGATTTTTCACAGCCAGGTAATCTGCACAGCTACCTCAGCTTTAAAGTACTGAGGGTGGTATAGCAGAAGGAGGGCAGGCTATCTTTTAGCACATGACTATAGTCCAGCAGTGATAATCATTTCAAACTACCTATGAAAAAATAAGCAATATAATAATGTTAGTCAGGTAGCTTTTTCTACCTTATCAACACCTGCAGACACAAACCTGCACTGACAAATGCTACACCAGAGGGTAGGATAAGTGGAATTAGAAAATATTACCTTCAGGAGCTATTGGGCTCCCAAATGCGATATGCAACAGTAATGTAGATAGCATGGAAAAACAGACAATAAGTATAGCTTTGAATTCAAACATGACCTTCAAAGAGCTTTTTCTTAGAACACAGAGTAAAAGCCCTAAACCTTTGAAAGCACATGACCAAACAATAAGCCCCCAACTTCATGTACACCTCTGAGAATTCATTCTCAATAATGGACTCTCAGAAGTCCTTTATCACTATTTTAAAGACTTTATTTATCAAATTTGAAAGATATCTTCTCTTTGCCCCATTTTTATCACACTTTCAAGGTATCTTATCAATATTCACTCGGCAAGCACAAGCATATTTCTAAGTGACAGTGCAGAACAGTATGTGATAAACTGGAACATTTTTGCAGCTCAGACCAATGTGCAAGATAAAAGCATATAGGCTCCTGCAAGAGCAGCAGGGCTTTGGCTGGAATGTCAGAAGCAACTATTTTGTGGGGAATGATTCATTAAGCTGGCACTTCAAAAACTGGAGAAGCTGTTCTAGTGCTACAATCTAAGTTTGAAAAACCTAGACTCCCTTGAACTATAGGTTCAAAACTGGCAAGAGACTACTAACCCTACTCTTATTCTTCCAAGTAAGAAAAATTGTGCTCTAGGAAGCCTAGTACATGGTGCTTCATAGGCAAGATCTTCTGTAAAATGGAATTGTGTGGACAACAAAGGCCATGATACTTTCTATTAGAGAAACAGATGTTTCCAGAAATTCTTGGTCAAAGCTGAACATTATTATTCTCTTTCAACACTGAATTTTGAGAGTGGGCAAAAAAATTTCCTTTCTTAATGTATGTGAGAATTCCTTAACATGAAATGTGCTTAGGAGAAAAGAACCAGTTGTCATCATTAAATGCATCCTTCATTAAGCAGATAATTCAAGTAAACATATGAAGCTTTTAAAATGAAATAAACTACTCAAAAGATTTTGCAAATATAACTTGAGCATAGAAATTGTATAGTTGGTTCACAAATTATTACATTTCTAGTGAATCTTCATTGCCTTGGGCACCTACTGTGTAAACGTATATGAGCCATATAAAACATTTGTAGACTACATATGAGACAAATGAAAAAAAACTTGGAAGATGACCAAAATAAAAAAAAAACCAAACCAACCTGTGAATAAGCTATCAAATAACCATGTTGAAAAGACGAATTAAACTATGTAAGGCCTTGTTAGTGACCAAATATTAAAATCAGCCTGATAATTAATCCCACAGCAAATAAGGTATAGAGGAATAATGCTCTGTTCCCTCTAACTTGCTTTACAATAATATTCCACAATGGCTAGACAAGCAGCCAATCCAAGAAATGCAATACCAACAGTGAATTCTACAAAGTGGATGAAGTTTTACCTTGTATTAAAGCAGCAGACAGTTCTTTGATTTAAATATTCCTTTTGTTTATCTGTTACATAATAAAGGCAGACTATTACAAAATTGATCTAAGGCACATCATTATTAAGTAATATGATTATTTTTGAATGCACTGTTTATTACTCTTGCTAAATTACTGTGTGCTTCAAATGATAGAAATCATATGTGTACTGACCAAAAGAAAACAAGAATTATCCAAAGGCATATTATAGAACCAAAACTTGACTCTGAAATGCATTTAGTCCTTTACAATCAAGTGTTAGACAGCGTGTTTAAGTGTTTTGTCTATCATTAATGTGGTGGAAGTAGCAGTAATGTAACTCCTCTTGGCCTCATCAAAGTTAAGGATTAGTCCTAGATCCAATTACATAGTGCTAAACAGCTCAAAGTCCCCTGCTGAGAGGATATACAATATTTTTTCCCTGGTAGCGTGTCTTTTCTAAAGATAATATAAACCATACAGTATCGATGGATCACAGAACTTGTAGGGCTTTCTTATTCTGAGAAAAAACTCCAGCAATCACCTGTGAGCAGAATAACTTGTTTACTGCAAGCCTGTTAAATGCATGGGTTAACTCCTGTTCTTGGGAAAACTGGGGGTGGGGAGGAGGTGGCTTGCTGGCTGACCAATCTCTAAAAATCAATTGGTGTCATCAGCTTTAGAAAGGTAATCAAGTGTTACATCTACATTCCCCTAACCAGTTCTAATCTACTGAAGGTTTAACTACAGTTGATTTAATGAGGCTGCTCTGAGAACTGGAAGGAAGTTTGGGGATTTTACTTAAGAAACAGTAGATGCAGGAGCAGACACTTGGGATTTGATAACTGAGGATGAGAAGCCCTTGTTAATCATGTCTTCCTAGAAGTCAATAATTAAAATCTCATTTTTTCCTAAAGGAATTCTTACTTCACTGTGTCTACAAACACAGTCCCTGGCAATTGTCATATGACTTTCAAGTTAAATGTTTTAGTCTCTAGGACAATTATTCAGTAGGTCTTTTATTCTTTTCAAGTCTACCAAATTAATTGAGTTACGTGAAAAGGGGCATTTACTGCAGAATAAATCTGCTATAAACAGCTAGGACCTGTTACGTTGAATTTAACTCTCTCAGAGTGAAAAAGTGTTCTGTTCTTGCACACCAACATTTTAGAAAGGGGCAGGAAGAACATCAGAATAGCCAGCAAGTTTTAGTTTGGGGAATACATTGACTTATGGGTTTTGGTGACTGTGTAAATGCCTCTTTCAGAGAGCAAAACCCAAAACACACAAGAAACAGTGGTATCATGTATAACTTGAGTTTAGTGAGAACAGTTCCTGTAGAAATGTTTCCCATGTGAATTTCATTCTTAACCTGTTAAATATGTAAACAAATTTGTCAGGGTTGAGAGAAAGGAATAAAGGTGACTGAACCATCCAAGCACTGCACATACGCGACAATGCTTCACACTGCTTACCAAGATATAACAAATAGTTTAAAGACATTTTTTCTTCTTGCTCTTATCTTAAAATATGTCAGCTGTAGGAAGAAACAATAGGGGATTGTTGAATCATCAGTTTACCCAGCACTTTCTTGAAACTGTCCTGGGTTCTCACTGTAATACAGCTCACTTCTGAGCTGATGTCCAGGAACCAATATAATTACAACATAAAAAATAAAACAAATAAAATAATAAAACAAATAACAAATCAGTTTACCATGGGGAGCAATAAGCAAATATCTTTGTGCTATTTGAGATTCACTCATCATATCAGTCTGTGATTTGAAGACTACTTTTGAAAAGTTGCTAGTTATAAAGACAAGTCAAGCCATTTCTCATAAAGTCTGCTTTAAACTTCTTTTGGTTATCTGTGCAGGAAATAAAAATGCAATTTAAAAAAAAAAAAAAAAAAAGAAAAAAGGAAGGCCAGCCAAAGCAAACACATGCATTTTATCATTTTATTTTCCACTTCTCGCTTGTCATTTATTTCCCTTTATGAAGGCCACCAAGGTTTTTAATTTATTTGAATCTCATACTCAGAGTCCTCCAAGGTCATTAACCATTGAGGATTCATCTACTTCTATTCTCATATTGAATATGATAATGCACATGTAGATTTCTGGTACTGTCATTTCAGCCAACTTTGCTTTCAGACACACACTTGAAAACTAACACATAAAACACCTATCACCCCCATTAGGACAAATACACTGATCCAATAAGTTTACTTCCCACCTGGAGAAACTCTGGAGCTGTCAGAGACTGAAAATAGTTCATGCCTCAAACATTGGTATAAAGTTTTGCTCATTATAAAGAAGCTACAACCGAAGAAGCCTCCCTGAAGAGTGGGACTTTGAACTGAAAGTCAAATTGTTGATTAGATAAAGAGAAATGCATTGTTCAATCATCTCAGGCTGAGGGAAAGGTGTGCATCCACAAAAGGCCAAAGCCACCAGCTACAACTATTCCCAGCTGAGTTTTGGGTGGGGGGGAGAACACAGCTCACAGAAGCCAGGTTTACACAGACTCCCCCCAACCGAGGGGGGAGGAGGAGGTTTTGGGTGCATGGTGCAACCTCTGGTGAGAGGCAATAAACACCCATCCTCCGATTACACAAACCAGCCCAGCTGTGGAAGCCCCAACCCCACAGGGCACATCCACAGGACATTTATGTGAGAGGCTTGGCCCCACAGGACTGCACGTGGTGCAACAGACCCAGAGTCTGCTGTGAGAGACTGACCCCCCACCCCAGGGGACATGGCCAGGCATGCCTACCTAGCCTGAGCAGATATATCCATCGGACTCTGTGCCTTCTGGGGGGACCTTCACCACCAAGAGACCAGCTGGAGAGGATCAACGAACATCGTTGGGATCCACGGAGTGGTGATAGTTTACTTATTCTGTCCCTGTCACTCTTTCTGCTCCCCCCAACTATCTTCTACTTCTTTTTCTCTCTCTCTCTTTCTCTCTCTCTCTTTCTCTCTCTCTCTTTCTCTCTCTCTCTTTCTCTCTCTCTCTTTCTCTCTCTCTCTTTCTCTCTCTCTCTTTCTCATATTTACCATCAAATAAAACCCTTACTATCGTCACTGGCATATGGTCTTGTTTGCACCTTAATTTGGGCAGAGGCATTTCTAAGAACCTTAAAACTGGATCATAACAGGAACACACTGCATTAGATTCTTAGACTCTCCACTTCCCAAATGCTTTCTTTTTATATACTTTTTTTTTTAAATATTTTTTTGTACCTCTGACTTGGTTTTAGCTGGGATAGAGTTAACTTGCTGGTACAGTGCTGCATTTTTTGGATTTAATATGAGAATTATGTTGATAACCACTGATGGTTTAGTTCTTGTTGAGGAGTGCTTGTGCTAAGTCAAGGACTTTTTAGTGTCTCATGCTCTGCTAGCAAAGAGGTGCACAAGAAGCTGGAAGCCCACGGCCAGGAAAGCTGACCCAGACTATCCAAAGGGATATTCCATATCCCAGAAGGTGAGGTACATAAACTGTGGGAAGTTGGTCAGGAGATGCCAATTGCTGCTCAGAAGCCATCTGGGCATCAATCAGCAGGCAGTGAAAAACTGTGCCTCAATTGTCTTCCTTGGATTTTATCTCTCTCTCCCTCTCTCCTTCTGCACCCCCCTCCCCTTCATTGAATCCCTTTTCATTACACTATGATTTTATCATCATTAATATTACATTTCAATTATTAAACTGTTCTTATCTCAACCCATGGCTTTTACCTTTTTTTCCAATTCTCCTCCCCATCCCTTGGGGGCAGGGGAACAGGGTACTTAGTTGCTGGCTGTGATTAAACCATGACAACTTCCATCAAGAAAATAGCTTATATTGTAAGGATTCATGTCTCCCAATAGTAGTTAATTTAATGTATTCACATCAGCACATACCAGTGGGAAGTGTGTGGCCAATAAACACATAGGGTTAATACACACTGGTTTAAATCTCAAAGCCAGATATTCAGCTCATGTTCATTGGAATGCATCTCCATTCTATGAAGCAATACCAATCTGTATCAATGGAGAATTTGGCCTTTCATGTTCTTTCTTTTACAAAGCTAGAGCAGAAATATCTAGAATCAATTCTTGAAAAAGTTTTAATCTCAATGATATTAAATTTGATCCCTTATTCACAGATGCTTTTTGAATTCCAGATACTTAATCTTTGCTAAATACTTTTTCATCACTAAATTCTAATGGCTTTGTGAAGCAAGTAAGAAGATGAAAAAAAATATGCTCTTGCAAGGAAAAAGATGTGTTTGAAACACCAAATAAAAGAATTCTATCTTTTAAAATTATTCCTAACTTTTGATTTAACAATTAAGACAGTTACACGTCTTCTGCTCAGTGTGGAGGGAGAGAAATGCCTTCTACTACACCTCAGAGCTATTCAAAGTGATAGCCAGAAAAGAGGTTTTTAAGTTAAGGTTTACTTTACAAAAATGGCATTTTGGGCTCTGTGAGTCACTCACAGCACACTTCAGTTTACTTCTGGAATATTTAGAGATTTTTTTTCTTCGGGCTTAGGGAATTTGATGTGTGTAAGGCAGAGTGAAAATTAGTCTTGACTATGAGGTCCTACTTAATTCTGTGGAACTTCAAGAATGCTACTGGAAGCAGCTGTTGCAGGCTCCAGTGCTTCACAATGTTGAAATACTTGCAGTCACGAGAAATGGAAACTGTGGTATATGGAAATGTGAAAGACAAAGTAAAAGTGTTATTGTGCTATTTTGTTAAAGCCCTGGCAGTTTTGAAGAGGATCTCATAGTTGTTGCTACAGCTCTGGAAAAAAAAAGCATGGGAAATGATGAAAGGAATAAATAATGAGCAGTAACTGCTGGTCCGTGTTAGATACCACATAAGTACAGATGACATGGCAAGAGCCATGGGAGCCAATAAGAAAGTGTGAAGCAAACTAACCGTGCCATAAAGCTCAGGAATGACAAACTGAAAATAAACTCTCAGAGCAGAACCTCATGTCACTCTAAAAGATTGTTGAGAAAAAGGTGATTATGACGTTGGTCTGAATTCCCACAAAGAAAATATTATCCCATCAATTCTGTGTTAACCTGAATTCAAGGAACCAACTTGAATTCAACCAAGGTATGAGTTAGAAACCATTAGTTTGCTCTTGGATAGTGAGCTTGAAAGTAAAATATTTGCTTTTAATGTTGCAGTTGGAGGCAGGCTACAAACATAATGAGGGAAAGCAAAGAGAGAAGATCAATATTTTCAAGAGAGATCTTGTTCAGATTAAAAGATTTCAGAAATACAAGCAGATTCTGTGTGAATAAGCACAGAAGCAGCACAGTGTTTGCAGCCACATCATAAAGGAGCTGGGTACTGTACACCAAATTGGAGTATTCAACCCAAAAAATGTCTTCACCTCTGAAGTGCTCACTATTTACAAAGACTTAACTCATGGGCAAGGGTGTGTCATTTACTCCTGCAGATAAATTGACTCATCAGCTACAAAACTGCCCTTTGGCTGTGTTTAGTCATCACTATTGAAAGTACAGACATGGCAGGTGTCATGCATCTCAAGCAAGTACATTTAAGTAACAAGAAAGCGAACGAGTACTGAATATTGCTACTGAGTTATGCTGTAGAAGGAAAAACAATGATTCAAAAGATGAAAGAAATCAGAGAAGATAGTTGGGTGGGTGGATGGATGGATATAGTACACCAATAATTCCATCCTGCTACAGTAAAAAGATGGGAGTGACTAATAGAAGATGTAGATAGAAATTCAATTTCGTCTTCAACGTGACAAAGGCCTTGGAGACCTTACATTTAGCCCCTTCACAGTATAAACATGTTAAAGATAATTTTCTTTAAACATGTTGAATGTTTAACATGTTCTATAAACATGCTGAAAAGATAATGCATCTTCTCTTTTCCTGAAGTTTTAATTCTTGAGGTGAATGTTCTCATTCTTGATATTTCAACTTGGAGAGAGAATGAGGTACCAGATATTATCCTTCTAAAGACAAAGACAGATGGAAATGAGAGAACATAAAACTATTTATTACTAATGTCTGATCAGTTTCCACAAGTATCATTTGGCTTTTGAGTATCTGTCTGATATGGCAGTTTTTCTATTTATTTGCATGAATAATAGTGTAAGCACGACAGTCTCCAACATCCAGAGATGGCAATAAACACATAGACATCCTGTTTTGAGCCGGATTACTTTTCAAAAGGTTGTTTCCTTGTGAAAAAAAAAAAAAATTTGCTTTTATGAAGTGCTCAAATGACTGATGAAATTCATTTAAAATAATGTTACAAAGGTTCAGGAGAATTTGCAAGATTAAATGTGCCTTTTGTTAAGTACTGAAAGCAGAGTAAAGCATGTAAAGATGGGAGAAGCTTATGCAGATCAGCTTTAAGGTATCTTAATAAAGCTTGAATTGCTGCAAATGATTAAGCTAAATTCATGCCAACGTACTAATGGTTCTGCATATTAGCAGTGTTACCTACACACAAGATTGAGGAGGGATTATTACCTGACATTTTCATGTCCTTCCTGAACTCTGGAGTACGGCAGTTTGGCTTAAAATAAAGTTATCTCTGTCAGGAGAAGATGGAATTGAAGTGACAAATACTTAATCAAGCCAGAACCTGGGATGCTGAATTGGGGCTGAAGGTGATTATAGTCACTGGTGATGGAACATTATCCACCTATGTGCTATATCAGTGAAAAATAATAAGTTATTAGTTTGAAATTTGTGAAGTGATTCTTTCAAGAATCTTGCATTATGTTGACAGAGGAGACATTTACCGTATTTCTATTAGAAAAAGGCTGAACATCTCTGCTTGGACTCAGGAAAGCATCTTAACAAGAGATAAGAAAAGATAATGAGTTGAGAGGACATTCAAAAGCAGACCCTGGAGTTCAGGTTCAAGTTGAATCAGGACAAACACACAGATTGCAAAATTTTTGCAAGCTCTTTCAAACTGCCTTGGCGATAATCCTATCAGATGAACTGATTGTATGCTTTCTACATCTCTTAATTACCAGCAATCATCATATGAAACCAAGGAGTTTTGTGTTTTTATTAAAAAAAAAAAATCTCAAGAGAATGGCTATTCCATTACGTCTGAGCTAGAAAGTAGGTAACTCCTGTTTCTGGATCCAGTTCTGAACATAAAAAAAAAAAAAAATCTGTGTTTTTTTCTGAAGTGCTGGATATTTGAAATAAACAAATGAGTACCTGTGTGGATGTCCTTTTTCCCCCCATATATTAGTAATTTCCTATTAATCTGCAGAATAAAAAATATCTGAGGCATCCTTCCCATGTATTAAAATTCTATATCTCTATGCTTGGGTGATAAAGACTAGCTAATGGACGCTGAGGCTGGCACTAACAGCATTTGTTTCATGTCTTTTTTCCTCTTCAAATATGCCCATCAGGATTTTCTAACCTGACTTTTTTCTCTAATCCTGCCAAAAAATGCAACTCCTGTGGCTCACAGGAAATCCTGAGTGGTATATTCTGTCACAAAACTTCAGTCTTCGGCAGAGAGCTGTAGAAAGTGGGTGACCTCTCCCATGTAGCTGGAGTGCTGCTGACCAGATGACTCATGGAGGAAACACAGTGTTGACACAGACATGCAATGCTGTCGAAAAGATTTTGTTTAGCAACTGTTTATTTACTCAGGAACTTGGTACCACATTAGCACCTTTGTTCTGACTTCGGATTCACTGATTATTACCAGAAACCCTGACTGCTATCAGAGTAACAGCCGTAGCAATGCCTTAAAAACAAACATGCATTACAAAGTCCCATATACTGAGTACCCACATACAACCGGCTTGGCTGCTGGATAACTCTGCCATGCTGAGAATTTAGAGAGAATGAAGCTGGGAAAACGTCCTGGAGTTCAAAACATTTCAGCCACGAGTTTTTTATTGTCCTATCCACCAGTAAACACCTTCATCTGAACTTATCTACTGTGTCACTGTCAACTGGAATTTGGCACAACAGTGTAGGTGCAATAAAGTCCCTATTCACCAAGTGGTAATTTGTGAGTCAGTCATTGAAAGACTTTGTGTTTTAAGACATTCAGTTTGTCTTTCTAGTGAGGTGTAGGTGTTCCATGTGTTCTCACAGCATTTGGTAATAAGCCATAAGACACAGATGAAGGAACCTAGTAAGCTAAAGAGGGAGTCTAGTAGGATATTGTAAATACTGTTCCTCCCACTCAAGGATGGTTGTATGTGTCACTATGGGAAGAAATATTTCATTGGTATTCTGCCAGCATTGCAGGAAAATGCTGCTATTACAAAAGCCTGGATCATAAATATGAAGGGGGAGGGAGAAAAGTGTTTAGATCTCATTCTAAGTCTAAAGGATGTTTCTAAACAAAACTAGGAAATAAGGAAATACTGGTCTGATTAAAGCCTATTGATGTGAACTGAAAGATTTTCATTTGTGTCAAACGATGTTGGCCCTGTTCTTTTGTGATTCTGTTCTGCTGTTTGTAACTTTTTTTCTGGAACACAGCAACAATATCATATTTCCATTTGAAAAACATTTCTCTCTATCATATTTTAGAAAACATGGAGTTCAAGCCACAGGGGCACAGTATTTTGCCTTACCTAGAAGGTGCCCAGGGAAAAATGAAGGCAGAGTCGTCAAGACAAGCAGTAATACCCTCCTGTCATTGAGGTTTGACTTTCTAGCAAAGCATGAAAACTCAATTTTATTTATTAATATGAAGTTTTAACGAGAAAAAAAAGCCAGACGGAGCCTTTCTCAGGGGTTTGAAATTAACCTATGGAATGATCACATGGCCATTTATGTGCTTGTACAACTAAAATTAATGTGGCACAACATACTTTTTTCCCCTTCTGCTTGGCTGAACTTTATTTTCACAGCAAACATCAATTAAATATGAAAGATCAAGCTAATAAACTGTATCCGGCACACTCTGTGATTATTTGTAGAATTCAGTAATTTCCCTATAGCAAACTGTCATTTACTAAAAGACACAGCAGAACTCAAGGTTTCTCAAAATAAGAAAGTTGCCTACAGAAAAAAATTCTGTAATGTCATTACTTCTTTTTGTATATGTAACTTACCTAAGGGAAAGACCTCACATTTCATGCTACATGGGCAAAATTTAAAGTAGTGATACTTACATTTTCTCAGATAGTCCAAGTAAAGAAGGTAACACTCCCTGGTTTTTTTCCCTCCTATCACTTTTTCAATGGCTACATTCTCTTGAGGCTGGGAATGCTGTTCTCAGCTGGGGCTCTTTTTTTCTGCCAAGCCTGCAAGTTAGAGCAAAACTGCCTTGTGTCAGTGGCATACTCCAAGGTAAATAACTTGGAAGAGTCAGGTTGATAGCTTTTAAACACATTATGCTAATTATACCACTGAAAAGGAAAAGTATCAGGCAAAGTTAGACTTGTGTGCACTAAACTCATTGCCATTAGTGAGTGCATTCAAATCAAGGAATAAATCATCACTGAAGTAGAATAAAATGAGGATAAAACAGGTAGGAAATGTCCATGGATCATCTGGTTTCCTTGAGCATTTCTGCTAAGATTAAATACCAGTTCCCCAAGCATCTTGACAAACCCTGTTCAATTTGTCTACTGAAATCTAGAGATATAGGTTAAAAGACTACTAAATATCATAATTACCACTTAAAACTTAAGAGATTATTACAAATGTCTTCAAATGAGACTTGATGTTGTTATGTTGAATTGGATCTGTGTGTGCCAGAAGAAGCCACAGCATGGGCCATCTACTTATGTCAGTTTAAGATGTGCCTGTAAAGCCAAAAGCTCATGATAAATTGATTTGCTGAATGTTAAATATAAGCCCATCTAGAAGCTGCCCCCCTCTAACTGAATTGAATTAAGACAAATTAGTCTGACTTGTGTCTAGTCACAGGCTCTGAACACAAAGGCAAATGTGTATGCAGTGGAGGAATAGCCACCAGTGACCTGGCAGATTTCTTGGTCTGCTCCGATGTGGCAGCCAGGCTGTTGATTAACCTAGGTAGCCAAAGTTTTATTAGTGAGGGTTGGGGGAAGAGTCTAAAGACAATCAGTGTCTTGATCTGCAGTTATTTATTGGAATTTTGGGCTGGACCTTCCTTGAATTATTTTAACTGTTGAATGTCTTTTGTGAAGACTGGAAATGTCTGCAGGACACACTGCGATCTTCCTTAATAGCCCATTGAATACTTTTTTTTTAAAATTATACACCTAAAATTTAACAGACAAGAGAAATAGATGCATTTTGTTTGTTTGTTTTTAAAAACAAGAATGAGCCTACACAATGCAGAATTAAAATGTTTCCCTGTCTTTAGTGATTGCCATGGTCCTATCTATAATTGCAAAGGCGATCAATACAGGCTCCCTCCGGCAGTACTCCTGAAGGAAGATATCCCTTGCCAAAGCATCTGGATCTAGTATATAGCTATAGAAATTACACAACTTGCCAATAGATATGAGATTTCTATTGGCATGCCTTGTTCTATTAGATGCAAATAGGTTTTCCATTTACAGGGCACAATGGGATGAGTCAAGGAGAGATTTTCAGATGCTAAATTTCCTCACTGTTTGGAGGTTAAAGCAGATGGTGGCATTTCAATATAACTTTTTGGAACAAAAGACTTTATTTAATATTTTTTAATTTTTCTTTTTTTAAGATGGCTTCCTGCTGGAATTGTGTCATTTCTGTGATTGGGGCTGCATGGTTTGTCAGGCTGGTAATGATTTATGTTGGTTTTCTATCTCCTCCATAATACAGCAGTAGCAAGTATGATTAGGAGTAAGCTTTCAATGCTCACTTTTTAGGTGTTTGTTGTTAACAAACAGGGAGTTTTTCATACCTTCCACATAGGAAGCATTTAATAAATATTAATTACATTTCCAAAGTACCAGAGTTGTGAGGTAGATAAAGATCAGGAACAAATGTACCAAAAAGCAAGGTGACTTGCTTTTTCTCCCATTTAACACTAACCAGTGCAGCCCTTGCTAGTGTAACATGGGACATGGTTACAGGGACACGGGGAAGGTATTCCTCTGGATCTAGGGTCTCAGGGACTTTACTGTGCCTTCCTCTTGAAATGTGAGAAAGAAATGCTCTTAAAGAGACATGTAAAGGACACACCCTCATCCCACTGAAATACAAAGGAATCTTGGTTTAAATTTAAGTAGGACAAGATTTTGAGATTAAAAGGGTGAAATTCATCACACCTATCTTCAATACTCTAAAATTTAGCTGCCAATCATATAAGTTTTCCTTAAGGCTGGCCCAGTCTTAGCACCCAGTTTTGAACCCTTATTTAGGGCAGGCAGGAGTACTTTGTGTAGGCATTTCTCCCTCAGCTGATTTAGGATTACATTTATATGAGTAACTTATCCTACACACTTTTGACTAACTCAAGTTAGAGAATGTAAATCCCACCCTGAATGGAGTGCACATGACAGACACACCTCCTAGCGAGCAGCATGGCTGGGATAGGAATTTATGATTTCCTTTCTCTCAGTCGTACATTCAGTAAAATGTGTTATGAGGCACTAAATTCTTATACTAAAGATAATAGAAAAACTGCATTATTTTATTGCTTTCCATTCACTATGAAAAAAATCATACTGAACCACCAGAAATGGAAAAGAAAAAAAAAAATCAATGTAATATAAGACTGCAGATTCAATGTTGTTTCTGTTGATGTGTTCTTGGTAGCAGCCACAGCTCTGGGAGACCCTGTCCCCCCTGGCCTCTCTGACCCCGCTCTGTTTACCCCATTTGAGGCCAGCTGAGCTCACAGCAGAGCCAGCGCTGAGGGGCAGCAGCCTGTGGGAAGGGGCTGGAGGGAGGGAGGAGGGCAGGAAGGAACGGGCTCCGTCAGCTCCTTGCTGCAAAGCTCCTGTGTCGTAAAGCCGCATCCAAGTGCCGCTGGTATTTCCTCAGCCACCAGCTGCTTTTACCTCATAAAGGGGCTTGATTGCTTTGTTCGTGTAGCCTGGCCGATTGCTTGGCACACCCATTATTTTTAACAAGGATTGTTATTTTCGTTGGAGCCAGAACATCCCTGTTGGCAGCCACTAACACCTTTCAGCCTGACTGTATCCTGCTAATGTGTAGCTTTAAGCACACTGTACATGTAACAGGCGCGCACAGTCCCTTCCTCAAAATGTCTGCGCCCTCACCAATAAAGGGTACGAAAATCTGCGTGCGGCTCACACCCCGACTCGTGACGGTGGGAATGAGCACAGAAAGTGTGAGCATACGCCCAGCTCCTCCAGTCTCACGGGTGCTACAGAAAGGCTGGAATTCATGTGTGCTCTGGGCCTCTCGTATAATGAACATTCAAAGAGACTTGCAGAGGTCAAGCTTCAGGGCAGGCGAGTTCACAAAGATCTCAGAGCTTACATGTGCTGTGTTAGAGAGTGCTTTCTTAACATTCAAACCTTTCTCACCCCTATACCAGGGCCAAACCAAAACCAGCCAGAGAGACTGAGGGACTGAATTTGCAGCCCAGAAGTTGGGTGTTTGTTGCAATACAATTTAAATGGAGGCCAGAGGAGAGAGCGCCTGGCCCAGTCTTGGCCAGCCAGCAGCTCCAGGGTTTGGGCATTTCTCCAGCTGGGAGCAGGGACTTGCACTACCATGCTCTTGGGAGTGCTGTAAGTCCTGGGCTATTGATTATTCTGTAGGCTTTGTCCTCAATGCAAAGTTTTTCTTTTGACAGATGGGTTTTTTTCATGAAGATGAAAACCTCTCTGTCAAAAAACTTCCAACCAGTTCTTTCACTAAGACAATCAGTGACTCAAATCAAAAGAACTGCGATAACCCCAAACCTTAGGACTGAATTGCCTTAATTATATATTACACTTGATAGAGCAATCAGCGTTGCTTTGATTTGGGATATGAATAGATAAGATCTGTGTGAAAGATTTAAAAAGTCACTCTGTGCCTCTTTTTTCCCCTTTCTCTCTCTCTTTTTTTTTTTTTTTAATTGACATTACCTTGACAAGTTCATGTAAAGTATCATATTCTCTCCCTGGCGTGACTGAACTCTGCTGCTCACAGTTTTATCACTGCAATGGCAAATATTCCTCTTAGTTTAGAGAAAAAATACTTGGCAGCAAAGAAAAGGGAAAAATGGTTTTGGAGTACTGGCTTTGGTTTAGGCATTTATCTTGACTTTAATCTTCAAGCTGAAGTTCCTGTTCTCCTTTTTGTCCTCAGTACAAAAAAATAAAAATTTATTAGAATACAAAATATTTATATTAGGTTTTCAAATCAAATTTAAATTTTCAGTTACCAGATATGTTTCTTTCTTTGAAAACAGCTTCAGTCAGATCCTACGATTTGACTACAAAGGGATATGAGAATGTTCAACAGGAAAAATAAGATTAAAGCCCTTTATGAGAGGATGGTAGGTTCAAGGTGACAACACATTGTGATTTTATACCAAACAGAAATATCATTAAGAATTATCTCTAGGTCACAGTACTGACTAGAAGCCTGCAAACCATCTCTTTGTTACACAAGCCTGGTTTTAGTTACAGAAACATCAAAAAAACATTAAAAAGAAGATATTGAAGCATCAAGAGAATGCTAACCTGACAGCAGCCAATATCTTGAAAGTGTATTTCTTAGTTGTGGTATTTACAGGCCAGATTTTCAAAATTGGTCTCTATTTTTGACTGCATCCAGTTTGCAGATGGAAGTTTAGCATGTAACATCATACTGGGCTTTGCTCTTCCTGTCTTCCTCCCTCCTCTTATACCACCTGGGTGCTCAGGTTTTCCATGTTCAGAACTTCTGAGACTCAAGGCTAATGTTTCTCATTTGGAACCGAGGTCTTATTGAGTCATATTTGGTGTGTAAAATTATGTCTATGTAATTTTGCCTTTAACTGAGCAAACAAAAAGGCACAGCAAGATCATTAAAGATGAAGTTAGCAGACTCCAGACTGACGATAATATAAATTTTTATCAGTACAAGCAATTAAAAACTAAGGACATTGCCAAGGGATGTGGTGAATTCTCTGCCCCTTATCATCTTAAATATAAACTGGATGTCTTTCTGAAAGATTTTCTTGATTTCAGCCACAAACTGGTTTGATGTAGGAAGTATTGAATGAAATTCTACAGTCGGTGTTAAAAAGGAAGTTAGGTAATAAACTAGATTATTATAGCAGTCTCTTCTGACCTCAGAATCTCCCCAGAATCTATCTCTACCTTCAGGACTAATTTATTAAAAGCCTGGCTGGCAGTTGCGGGCAATGAAGTATTGCAATACTTCAAGGGTTCTGTGAAAAAGGACTGTTGCCAACATTGCTGACTGCAGTCAGCATTTTCTGAAGATCATAGGAAGTGAAAATACAAAATAAGCATCCTTCTGATTCATGTACATTTTCCCCAAAATGCTTGCTTCCAAGAATTTTTCATTATCCAGCAACTGCACACCTTAAAATTTGAAATAAAATATTAAAAATTAATAACTTCCACTAGCTTATGATGCTTCTTCTCTGTCACACAAAATAGATGTCCAGGAAATATTACTTCTGCACACTAAGTAGGGATGCAACTCTGGCTGTGAAGAACTTGTCTATAAAAGTCTACTTGCCAAGAAGCACAGCCTAATCTGAAAATACTAAAAGAATCAGCCAATTAGAAAGCTATCAGTACTAAAAATTTGGATAGTCATTCATTTCAAAAATAAAAAAAAAGTAACTAAAGTCTCCAGGCCATGATGCCAATACACAGTTGGTTAAGTTATTAGATCTAGGTCTAGTGCTAACACCATATATGGGACAGTCTGCTGCTTGCTGTTGTTTGGTACCATGCTCATAGGCTGACTTCTGTAATTCTCACATTTTGCTAATAAATGGGACAAATGGCATTTCTCAATTTTGGAGCCTCAGAATGTGTGTTTCTTAAGGTATCATTTTTTATACTCCTTGGGCAAAATGGTTGGGTAGGTAACCATCTTCACACCTTTATGAAAGAAGAGAAAAGGAAAAAAAAATATAAAAGGAATCCGAGATTTTTTTGTTGAGATGCTCTCTCTAAAAGAGCAGAAAATCTATAGTTAAAGTAAGTCAGCTCAGTACTTACTACTTAGTATTAAAACCCAGAAATCTGGAATGACTGTGGAGGAGCTCTATACTGTAACCTTCTGAGAAAACCTTGAGGGGACTCCTCATAGAAATTTTCCTGCTTTCTATGCCCAGAGACAAATAACCATAGAGATATGTGGGGCTTGCCAGGGCACCTGCTCTGGGACCCCTTTTGGTAGCGCAGTTTTCCTGGAGGTGTGAAACTAGCCCTTCTGTTTTCCCTTTCCAATCCACAAAAAGAGTATTATGTCTGTGTTGAGCTATGCTACTTTTTTGACTCAGTTAAGAGGGGAAAAAGGGAAACATACTGTATGGAAAAACATTTTGTCCCAGCTTGAGACAAATCATACAGTATCATCCAGTCACCCCAGAATGTATTTAAAAATAATCACTCCCTCATTTTTTACAAAATCTAGAGTTGGCTCTAAGGAGCAGAGTTTAGGTTTAGACTTAGCAACAGGAGAATGTGCCCTTTTGGCACCTCATATGACTTTCTCTGAACTTTGCCAAGCATTAATCCACTAAGTAATGTATTTGGAGGGGGAGAAGAAAAAAATTAAAGTTTTTTTCAATGGTGACAACATGGGACTATTTTTAAAGAAAATTCAGTGGTTCTTTCCATATATTGAATGACATTCAAGATCCAAATGAGCATTCATTTTTACCTTAGACATTCATCAGGAATGTGCTGGCAAATATCACAGGCAGAAAAATTTCTGCAAAAACTGGGCAGAAATTTCTATTATTCAAAATGCTTTCACTCTGCTGATGCTCTTTAAATTAAAGGCTATTTCTTTGGCATCAGGGTGCTTCAATTTTACTAGAAATCATGACACTAAATATACCATATATACTATAAGGGCACAATCTAAAACATATTAGCTCAATGGTTGTATTCTTAAATGTCTACAAGTTACAATGTGTCAGGAAATCTGGGTTAAAAGGGTGCCAGAACTGAAGCCTAGTCAAAGGGAAACAGCAAAAGAGTTTAATTTTACTGCCTGCTCTGACAGGTCACTGGATTTTGATTATGCAGTCAGATATGGTATTCATCCCCTTGATAATGAAAGTTGGGTGGCTGGCTGGAAAGAAAAGGCATGGAAAGATGGCTTTTGGTCATTGTCTGAGCTATTTCTGGTAATCCTCCTTACTGTCTAACTCATGTGTTCAGGAAGGATTTGGGCCCGTTGGGTAAATGGAATTGAAATCTCTCAAGAGGAAAAAATGATAAGGAAACAATGTGTACTTGCCAGCATTTTTAGGGGGAGATGTTTAACAAAAGAAGAAGCCTGTGTTCTGTATTAGGTTACTGCATTGCCAGCTCTACTGCTTTCATTGCTGCCTCACAACATCAGCTCAAGACAATAGAAGGACTGTTGCTGTTCTGTCAGCTCTTTGCTGAAACTGTATCAGCTGGATGCAAATATCACCTATCACATGTCATAATATTGAAAATTATTTACCACTTAAGAAATATACATAGTATTTAGAGGGCGATTAACCCTTAACCACACTTCACTTATGGTTTAGTGTGGACTGGAAGAACATGCATGGTGACACTAGGTCACACTAGCTGCTCTGTAACTTTCTTTTTTCATTTTTTCAATTGTTTTAATATCTTCAGAGCTTTAAGTCAGGTTTCCATGTGCTCCTTCTCAGCCTGAGTCCTGCATCTTAAACTGTGTGCAGCAGAGGACACTACTGTGAAATTCACAGCACACCAGTTGATTCAAGAGAAATATAAGAGCTAAGTAAATTAACATTACTGCAATGGTTTCTTCTGCAATAATGGCTCCCTCACGCACAGAGAGGGCAAGGTAGTTAGTTCCCTGCCCTGCTTTCCTCCATCCTGTTTGAAGGAAAGGTGTCCTGGCCACTATACACAGTGAGCTGCCAGCTTTTGAGTCAAAGCTTCTAAGAAGCAACTATGATGGTGCTGTTGGCACAGTGTGGTGGGGCAGAATTTTGTATCCACCTGCACCAAATTAAGAAAAAACACACCCCAATTGCCCACCTCTGGACAAACAAACCTGGCTTGGGAAATAAAGTGGGCCAGCCAAGGTACAAATGGCTCCCTTGTACTCAGAAGGAGCAAATGTGTTTCAGGCTCATGCTTACCTTGGTCCTGTACCCTCCACTTTCTCTCACCACCTTTCCAAGGGTGTGGCACCAGGTTCACATGGTTGCACTTGTTCTGCAATGCCAGAGGTGTAACATCAGGATATTCTTCCACCATGGCAGTGTGTGGAGTGCTGTGTGCCATTTGCATTTATCTGCCCAAACCTTCTCAATCAATTTTACAGTTTAGCTCCAATCACTGTAGACTGTGACATTTAATATCAAATACTCTTCCAATATTCCCACATTAATAAACACAAACAGTGAATCCTCTCTCTGTTGTAAGCATGATTTCTGGCAGCATTTAAAAGTGCATATTATTATGACAGTATTAAGAATTGGTACAGCTTCATGCAATGCTGGAATATATATCCAAAAACTAATTTACTTGAGTTGGAATGTTAGGATTATCCTTCTGTCTTTCATGACTGGTGCTTCATCTGGAGAATGCTTAATGTTTTCTTGTCAATGAGTGTTAACTCGAATTATTCCAATCTGTTTACTTTGTCCCTTTCTAACAAATGCAAATTATAATTAAAAAGGAAAAAAAAAGGAAAATGCAAACAGCATTGAAAACCTGGTATGACAACACTGCGTAGATTTTTCTACTCTTAAGTCCACATCAATAAGCAATTTAACAATAGAACTCTTAATGGGAGACCAACAAATGAAACTGTTGTAGAGCAGATCCTTGGATGAAATTTTTTCTTTGCCCACGTAATTGCATGCAGCCATCCTTGTGTGAAATCCCCCATCAGATCACAGGGTTTATTGTATGTAAATTGAAGACTAAATGCTTGGTGGCACCTTTCAGCGCTGCAATGCTGGAAATGAGTTTTTTAATAAGAAATTAGATTAGTAATATTTTAGTCAACAAAAATGCAGAAAATTTCTGCATAAAGATGAGAAAATTATTCATGCAAACTGACTTTAAAAAACAAGAATGAACAATTGTTAAATTCTGTATACTACTATTCATTAAAAAATCTGTGCATTATTTTGTAAACAAAGAATGAGATGTGCAAAGAAAAATTATTTCTACTTTGCTGGCTATAGTATTGACTTAGCTTTTGGCTAGCAACAGGTTGCATCATTTAGTGGTTTCAATTTTTAATATGATTTTATTCAGTTCTCAAAGTGAGGAAAAATATGTGGAAAATTACAATTAACTCAGTCAGATGATAAAATAGACTTTTGCAAACCATCAACCAGGCACCAAAACAAGACATAGCCATTTTCAGTCTTTGTTATGCTGCAATGGATTATATTAACCTTCAGTGAGTTACAGAAGCAAAAGTGAGAAAAGATTTCTCAGCCTTAAACTTCCTCTGCAAATGCAAAAGTGGTTCCTCTGGTGTAAATTTGCCTTTCATTGTAGCTGATAGGCCAGAAAACTACAACTGATCATGTAGTAATAAATTATCACAAATATTATTTATAAACACTTATTAAAATGGTTCTTGCAGTTTACGCTGGACCACAGAGCAGAGCCTGAATGTACCACACACTGAGAAAGCTGAGGAAGACGTGTGTCACCAGCAGGAAACAACAGATGGTTGGTAGAATGAAGCAAAACGTAAATCACCACCATTAGATGAAAAGTTTTAGGCAAAGACATTCCTGTTCCTAAGAACCTACTGGCTTTTAATAGCCTGGCTACAGCTGAGCAATTACAAAGCTTTGGCCTTGTCCTAAAGAAGATATAAAATGTGATGGGTACCCAGAAGGGGGTCTCAGACTTCAGCATATTCTAAGTGGGAATAAGAATTACATTGGTGGAGCAGTGAAAAGTAATGTCTTCTCCAGCTTTCTGAACACAGGTGATAACTGCTCTGGGCTCCTGGCAGAAGGCTGCAGCTCCTGCAAATCTCTTAAAATTCCTCTTGATGGCTTGTAATCTTCAAACAGTGAGCATGGGAATGTGTATTTCCACAAGAAAGAGGTCTTTCACTCTCTCTAAAAGCTTTAAAGAAGTAGTGCCTTAGATAAATGAAGAGACCTGAGGAACTCATTTTAACTGTAGCGAAGACCCCAGCAGTATGGTCTGTACTTATAAATGAGAATATTACCAGGACTAGGAATATATCATACACCTGCTGCAAAAGTCCAAATAACCAAATTTTAAAAACTCCTTTCATATCAGCTCCCCCTCCACCCCCAAATATTCACCAGCTTTTATTGCCAACAATACTATTCTGTTCTATAGGCGATAAAAAATAAACACAGTTCCTCGTCCCAAGGACTGACAATCTAAACACACCCCAGGGAAATCCACAGAGGAAATAACAGAGGGACAGTAAAGTTGTTTCCTTTGTTGCCTTGTTAACTCACATCTTATGTGCTACACAATAGAGTGAATCTCTAGGAGAGTCATGAGTTTTGTGCTGAGGTTACTGCTACCTAGTTTATTCCTTTTATGCCTTTGGGGCATAAAGGAGAAGAAAAGGCAACCAAATCCCAGTGGCTGTAATAGTGACAAGACTGTAAGGGGAGAACCTTTTTACTCACATTTTACACTTCTCCCTCACTCTTCATGTCTTTCCTTATTTTTCTAAGACAAGGATTATTCCAACAAAGAAGCAGATTAAAATTGGATACCTGAAGCTATTATCACCCGTGGCTGTCATCTCTCCCTCCCTGACAGATGTCAGTGCAGCCACTGCACTGAGAGCCCAATTTATGAATGTAAGCCCATCCCATCCATTAAGATGCCATCTGAAAACAGAATTTTGGGAAGCTGTTTGCAAGGAAAGTGGGTCCTGGCATCATCTGGAAGGGTGCAAACAGATTCCTCTTCCATCCATCTGCCTTTAAACCAGTCTTCCAAACTTCTCTCAATTTTTTTTCTTCCAAAGCTCCTGGGCTTGATGTTTTTCTTCATCTCATTCAGAGAGTATTCTGTCCAGCCCTCAGAAGTGCCTAGAAAGTGTGCACTGCACACAGAAAAGAAATTAAAGCAATGTCTTTAGTCTGATTTTGTGTAATCCCAACTCAAGCTTCCAGTCTCAATTTTTAAAATTGATTAAAGTGTAAATTACAAAAGATAATACTACACCCAAGGTCAGAAAAATATTAAAATTAGGTTTACAAATCTAAGAGAGAAAAATCAATCACTGGCAAGAAGCAGCCTAGGATATGAATGAATTGAATTCCATTTAGAGAAACAAATAAATGCAACAGAATTAATCAGCAGATGTAAAAGAGAAAGTGTGACGTTGATACAAAATAGAAGAGATTACAAGAGGGCATGAAAAAATGACTGTGCACCAAATGATAGCTGCTTTCTGCACACATAGAAAAAACACTTAAATGATGCAAGTTACTTTTTGAAAAGGGGCATGAATTAAAGGCAAATAAACCCAGTCTGTGCCTCTCTCATGTACCCGCACACACACAAACCCTACTTTCACAAAGTCAGTCCCATTGTGGATTTCTGACCCTCACCCTTCCTCTACCAAGCTAAAGCTGAATTTTAAATTGTGTCTGGAAGGCCAGGGTGTGCTGGTACAACAGCAGCATAAGAAATAGATGAGGTTTTTTCTGTGTCTGCATTCCTCACAGATTCCTCACAACTCTTATTAACTAGACTGAGGACTTGGGAGAGAAAGATGTAGAAACAGTCAGGCACAGTAAATAGAATTAGGAAATATTTTGAAAACATTCCTGCAAGCCAGGACATGCAATAGCCAAATTCACTTTAAGTCTCAACAACCCAAGTTCAGAGGTTTGAATCACTCAAGAATATCCTATGTTTAGCAAACACTGCTAATCTGGCACATCTCTTCCTTGTCTGGCCAAACCCTTCCTTTCTCAAAATACCCAGAACAGATAAATGCAGTGTTACAGATACTCATTAGAGAGAACGTGACCAAAACATCAGTGCAGCTTTGAAAGGCAGGCCATATATCTACAGTCATGGCCACATATCTACAGTCATGATGGGCTTAAATTTGGTTTTGTTTTACTTCCAGATGTTTGCCAGCAATAAATGGCAACTGTACTTTCCAACTGTGTTCAGCTGGGCTCTACGCCATTTTTCGCTGTTTTTGATGGCAGAGTTCTCAAAGACATGCATTAAACTATCTGGCCCATGCAATAACTCACTAGGGTTGCACTCATGCTTCCAAGGAGGCTCAAAAGAAGAGGGAAAGTAGTCTTTTTTGAGAAAGGCAGCAGTCTTCTGCATTAGTAATATTAAACTTTCCCAAGGAATTTCAATAGCATTAACAAATTATTTTGATGAAATACAGGAGACTTTGCAGATAGTTTTCTCAGGGTTTCAACAGAGCAAAATGTGCAAGCTGTACACCCACTCCTTGATGTTGTAAGCTCCCTTACAGTCTGTCCTGTAACCATTCTCAAATATACTAATGTTACAGAGTTAATCTCATAATGGTAATGCGTTCACAAACAAATTACTGCAGTAATGCAGTTAGCTCAATTAACTTTTGAATCTATTCACTAGGCAGAAATAAAGGTCATTTTCTATTAAAATATCTCCCTCCCACTTCCTTATCACCCCTTGCAACTTATGGGAGTTAATATTAGAAATCCTGTCTACGCTATGTCAGGAAGAAGACAGGATGACGAAGCCAGAAAAAGACCTTATTCTTTACTAACATAACACAGACATGGCCCGAAGAGAACATCTGCCTTCTTTCATGAACACATCTAATTATGGCAAATTGTTAACACCTTGAAGAGGAGTTTCATAGAAGGGTAAACTTTAACATATGCCATTCTCACACATAAAGCATCCTGTACTTCATACTCTTCCAAACACATGCCCTTTTTCCTACAACAGTTTATCAAAGGCCTTGTTTTGAAAAGGACTTCAACCTGTTTTCCATTCCCGTGGATGCATTTTTTTAGTGCTTGAAATTATTTGCCAGTGCAAATAAATCCATAGAAATGTCAAACTATGTAATCTGGGAATGCAGTCAGGAGATGAGACAGCAAGGCCTGCAAAACTGCAAATGAAATTATTTCCCCATGCACAAATGTGAGACACTACAATTTAAATCTTTTGGAAAATTCTGTCTTTATTTGAGCACTGAAAACTGCCTGTCCACCCTACAGTGCTTGCTACTCTTCCCCTTGAAATCCCACACTCAAGTGACAGTGAATAATTTGACACTGTTATTGCCATGGCAACACCTTGATGTCATGCATACACAGAATCATGATTGACATTCCTGCAGTAACCAACAAAAGGAGAAATGAGGGGAAGAAGGAGAAAACCAGACTTGGCTCCAATACTAATGGGGGAAACAGAGTATCATTGGCACTGTAAATATTGCTTTATTCATAAATCTGCTTTCTCCCATTTTTCACCATGCCAATGTTCCTGTGAAGAGCTCCCATCATACCCCAAAACACACACAAAGTGCAGAGGGGGATTCCTAACATACACCTGGATTTGGCCAGATTGCAGTGGGTGTCCTTCTGACAGTGCTCTCCTTGGGCTGAGGACTCCATGCTACAGCACGGAAGATTTTTGCCTCAGAGGTTAGTCTTAAAAATGTGCCTCTTAAATGTCATAGGTATGGCCTAAAATAACACAACACATTAAACAATGTGGGTTTTGCCTCTGAGGATAGTCTTCAGGTGTTCAGCTGGACTGTAGATCTTTCTCCTTTTCTTTTATTTTTTCTTCCACTCTCCTCTCCTCTCCTCTCCTCTCCTCTCCTCTCCTCTCCTCTCCTCTCCTCTCCTCTCCTCTCCTCTCCTCTCCTCTCCTCTCCTCTCCTCTCCTCTCCTCTCCTCTCCTCTCCTCTCCGATGTTTGTAAGTGTTCACAGGAAGACACACACAGACCACAAGGAATAGTATAAAATAACATGGTAAGTATTTTTTAAACAGTGTCTGCAGCAGTTCTCATACGGGTCTACAGGCAATACCAAGACAAGGATGGAAACAGCCTTTTATTCTAAATTTCATATGTACAAGGAAAGCCATTTTACACAGTTTTGTAAATTCTGCGTAAAAAAAGCTATTGTCATACAATGTCACTGTGCTTACACTAATAAGAACTTTTAAACACGGAGTACATTATTAACAACAAAAACTGTTAACAAACAGGCATAAAAGACACAGATATGTGTGCTGATATTTCACATATATTCTAGAAACGAGTTGGCGCAAAAATAAAATGTGCCAGTAAAAAAAAATAGGCTTTTTTTTTTTTTTTTAAATCATGCAATACATGATTTTCTTTCTTGCTTTCTCTCCTTTTTGTACACCATATGCTGAGATCCATTCTCAAGCCTTTTCACATCAGGATTTGCAGGCACTTCAGAAACCAGCTATTTTTACAATACATGAAGTTCAGACCAACAAACACAAAAACAGCTGCTTGCAAAAGAAATTCTCATATCCCATATGCACATTCAAATATTACTCTCTGCTACAGCAATCTTTTTTGCTTTAGTAATTTTTGGATACTGACATGTTTTCAGGAAGATGTATAACAGTTTGTCTCTATTCATGTACTTAAAGGTTTCTTTTTAATGTAGCATCACGATGAAACAATATGGAAGCACAAAGGAAATTGTCCATAAAGCTCCACAATTTCTAAAAAGAAGGAGTTGTTCTCTTTACAGCTATTTGATCCAAAGAAAAATTTTGATTTCCTCTGCTCTTGCTTTGAGCTATTTCCAAAATTTGCCCAAAGTCTACTGTGTATCAGATGACCATAAGCTGACACCCTCCCTAGTTCTCTTCCTAGATACAAGTGTCATATGACCAATTTAATTTAGAAGCAAAGCAAAGCAGAACTGAATTGTATGTTTGTTCATAATTTCCCATCTTTAATAAATATACTTATCAAAGGTTTGGCTGTGTCTTTATAAATAATCTCTCTCCAGTTATTTCATTTGTAATGGACTGTGCATTAAGATTATAAGGCAATTGCAACAGAATTCTCAGGATAACTGAAAGCTTAATATTGTTTTCCTCGTGAGTCAGGAAAAAGGCTTTTTTAATAAGCTCAGAGTGGGGAGAGAGAGAAAAAAAAGAGTGCACATGTGCATAATAGAAGAAGGATAGTTTTTCAGCATATAGACATTAAAATATTGATCAACAAAGACTGGTAATGACTCCACCATAAAACATAGCACAACTCCAACTGCAATCCAGAGCAGACCTCAGCCTCATCCACTCAGGAGTGATATCTACACCTCCATCTGACCCGAGAGAAATAATAAAGGACATGTCAATGCTTCCTTCAAACTCAAATTAATTAATTTTGTGCCACAAAGCTGCATGTTGGTGTAATAAGTCACTGCAAAGTAAAACACGTTACAACAAATCCTAGTGAAAAGCCATTGACAACTAGTGGGCTGGGCTACGGAACTTGGAATGCAGAGGCAGCGCTGCTCACTTCCACTATGATTGTCAAATGGTGGAACGTCCTTCCATGGACTCAACACTTGGGACACAATAGCAAAGACATAAGGCCCACCAATGCTTTGCCCATATTTTCAAAGGCACTGAAATAGAAAACAGGTATGTTCCTTAGTACCATCAGTTTAAAATGTTTGCAAAATATAAGTCTTTATATGAAAATGTTCCTTATTGCATGGTAAGTTGATCCTCATTTTCTTCACCTCAAGAATAAAACGGTCTTCCCTTTTCTGGTATTTGCAATCTGTTTAGCCTCGCTACCTGAGATGGTGAAGGCGGTACATCTTGTCTGAAAGGACCTTTAGGAGGGGTATAGTTAGGGTCCTGAATTTTCTTATATGAGTCATAGTTGCTAGGTCCTTCAGAAGAAGTTTTTTTTTTCAGTTGTTGTTCTTTCCGCCTCTGCTCTTGACGGAGCAGTTCTTGTGTTTCTAGCATTACCCTGGCATTAAAGCCATGTCCCCCCATATAGCCATTCCTTGATCCCTGGTAGCTGGAATATCTGGGATTTTCCTTCGCAGTCTGGAACCCTTCTCCAGGGGAATAACTCTGCTCCCAGGAGTCTTGAGATACAGAACTGGCATTTTTCCGGCTTTGCCTGAAAAGAAAAGCGAAAGAGGTTTATAAGACAAATGTTCCGGTTTCCCTTCAACTGTTACTGACAATAATCACTGGAAAGAAGGAGGCTTCTGCCATACCATCAGCTTTTCCCCAGCTATGGCATTCTCCAGAAGTCACTTTCTAGAGTTAAAGTCCTCCTCTGCCCCAAAGTGATGTCTTGTCTCTTTTGTTAGGAGAACATTTCCTAGAGAGTTGAACTACATTTCTAGGCCTCTGCAAGAGGAATATTCCATGAAAACCCATTCAGTGCTACAATTACCCTCATGTTCTCAAGAAAAAAGTGTTACAATTCAGTTGCAGACTTGGAAAGACCATACATGTTGCTGTGCTTCCTACGAATGAAGGTAATAGCCAGCAATTGTAAAGTCACTCATGAAAGATTTGAATCTAGACTGACACTTGATAAAAAATGTAACAGGCAGATCCGTAAAACACTTGCCCTAACACTGCACAAGTCAGAAGATAAAGCTCGTTACTGATAGGTAGTTCCAGTTTCTTCCTCCCATTTCCTGAACTAAGAATTTCATGCTATAAGGACTATTTCCCAATCTGCTATAGCTTTCATAAAAGAAAAGGCAGAGATAACCTTTTTTGCTCATTTTTTGGCTCCAGGGAGTAGATAAATAGGCCAAATACATATAGGAATTACAAATTCTTATCTCTTTTCACAATAAATCACCACATTATTTTGAAGACAGATTATGGTTTTGAAATAACTTTAATTTACTATCAAACTGCTAGATGCTTGTATGAATTTAAAATAAGATCCGTGGTGATAAAGTAAAACAATTTTGTGCTGCAGCAAAAGAGATACCTACTTTAAGATTAAAATTAGAGTATGAGAATCAAGCAATAAAATAAAATATATTGTGGCATAAATCAATAAGAAAATAATTTAGTTGTTTATATATGGCTTGGTTTTTCATATCATCACATATGACAATGTGGCCTCATCCAATGAATATACAGTGGAGATACAGGAGACCTGGAAAATTTTCCTACCATTACTAAAAGTAAAAAGTCACCTAATGTTTTTGCAATCTTCCTTCCACATGAATAATTTGAAAATTACCATATCCACCTTATTTCATAACTGATTCCGAGACCTCTGGATGAAAAATTTTACGCAGGATGAATGTAAATTATTGCAGCAAAAATTACAACATAATGTAAATTCTTACAAAAAATTTTATAGCTGTTATTGGTATTCTCATATCCAACTCTGCCAAAGGAACAATGCTTCTGAGTCATGTTTTATCACTCCCTGGAACAAGAGCAAATTGAAGGAACCTCTGTAGGCTACGAAACTGTCAAGTCTCTGATCTAGAGCAAGATAAATTTTAAGTAGTAGAAAATCAACGTGGAGTTAAACCTTGCTCTTACAGTTTCACTTGGGACAAGAGGATGACTAGTTGAACCAATTTAATTTACTGACTGTTTTCTGGTACTTGTTCAAAATTACTTGGCACATTTTCCCCGTTTTTCTGGGAAGATCCTTTAAAATTGACTCAAGAGTTTATTTGCCTTCAGTACTAAAGATTTGAATGTGCAAAGGAAAAAAAAAAGGAGGCTTGTAAAGAATACACAAGATGAAAGGCAGCAAAGCTCAAGAATGAAGCCAGGGCACAAACTTCAATCATTACAAAGTCATGGTTGCAACATTAAGCTTGGGACCTAGGTTTCAGACTAACAGAAAGATTTCTTTAAAGATCAGCCACAGCATTAGGAACAGTTTGTAAAGATGGAGAACTGGATGCCCCAGGTTGTTGTAGGAATATTGTGGTATTTACAGCGCTGAACTTTAGCCCTGCAGTTCTGTCTGCTCTCAGCACAGCTGAAATACTCAGAGTGCTCAAACTAAGCCATTAAATTATCATTAATTACTCAGTAACATGCACTGCTAGATTGCTAGCAATTGCTAGATTTTTATTTCTCATGTTGAAAACCACCTTGAGCAAAGTTCTCAGTAACTCTTTTCAAAAAAAGCATTTCTATGAGCTGTTCTGTGATCTATTTTTCATATTTCTTGTAGATTAATTTTCTTGTAGATTAATTTTCACTTTAGAGTTATTAATTTCTGCCACTGGAACAGCCTTGCAACTGATTCCAACTTTTAAATGCTACCAGAGATTGTGAAGAGGGGAAGTGAGTTTTAAGAATCATAGTTTTAAAATATAAATAAGCGTGGTTGAGTGGGGGCAGCAGAAATGAAAGAGAATTTCTCAGGAGAAACAATATGACATTAATAGGTGTGGTCAATTACAAAGGAAGGCAGAGATAAAAAGAAGAGAGGATATAAAGATTTGCAAGATGAGAAACTAACGATCTCAGAAAACACAGGAACTTTACATTTCTCTTTCCCACCTTCCAAACTTAACAGAAAAATTCTACACTGAAAGGTGTAAAAGCATTTGAAAATCTGAAACTGTTTTATTTTCAAAGATGTTGCTAAGATAAGAGTTCATGGTTAGATAACTTTGCTATGAGGCTTATATTTGTTTCCAAAAAAAGAGTTATAATATTCCCAGTAAAACATATCTTGTCACAACAAATTTTTTTTCCACACCATTTCCACACAAGTCATGAAAAGTAATACAGCCTTATTGGAAAGCAATTTGACACCAAGCTCCAGTGTAAATTATTCTCCATTCAACCATTGCTGCTGATATTTCAAAATGCAAAGACTATTTGCATAATGCTTAACTATGAGAGTTAATTTGAAACACAAGCTGGCAAAACTTCTATTAATTCTTAAAACTAAATATCATGTAAAAGACATTTTGCCCAAACAACTAATCTTTAAAAAACCTACCACTTAAAAAAATAGGTTTGTTTACACAAAAAAATGTATTAATTTTCAGTATTATATATATATATATATATATATATTAAAAAAGGTATATATGTAAACTTGAAGAGCCCTTGAAGATTTCTTGGATAATTTTCTCAGTTCCATATTTTTCTGCTGGAGGTCTTGAAACTTTTTTCCCTTTTAATTTTTCTCCTGTATTAACATCGCAAAGATAGAATTTCTACCCAGTAAAGAATTAGGCAACAGAAAAAAAATCATCTGACATGTCAAAAGGGGACAACTCATGTCATGCTCAGGAGACTTTCATAATTGCAGAAAATTAAACTGGATGTGTCCCACAAAGAATAGATTTGTTTTAATATTTCAATTCTGCTGGGTGCTGAATGTCATCAAATTCCCCTGAAATCAGCTCTGAAGCAATTCTCTGAAGCAATTCTCAGCTACCACATGCTCTCACTTAAGAAATTCTATGCTTCTTCCACAGTGAATACATTCTGCCTTATATCAATGCTGAACAAAAGTGTCTGCACTAAGTAGGACATTTTCCTCCACAAATGGAATTAGCTCCAGGCTCCTATGCATGGAACAGCTTCAGACAGTTCCCATACCTGGGCAAGGAGCTGTACTGGCGCTGAGCTTGCTGGAAACTCTCTCGCTCTTCTTGCCGCTGCCGCTGCATTTGGACCTCTACTGAAACAGAGTGCCTGCCACTCTGTGAGTATGTCTTGGTGTTTGGCTACAAAACAAAATTGAAAATGTCTTAAACAAAGCAGAAAAATACCCACAAAAGAGCCATCATTTAAGTTGCTCTTGTACAAATACAGCAATATTTGTTTCAACATGCAGTTCAAGTAGCTCTTTCACAATAATTAGGTTAAATTCTGACCTGTAACAGTGGCTTGTGTGACAAATTCTGTTTATGACCCACCATTTCTGAGATGTATCAGGCAAACAATCATCCAGAATGGGTTATGCTTTTCTGGCAATGCTGTAATTTAAATTAAGTCAGTGGAACAGATTTTCAGACTCTCTAAGTTAGCCAAGCCATGGTAATGCTAAGTTCTACACTCCACTGAGGATTTGAGGGGGGAACGAGCACAGCAGCTCCTTTGAACATCACCAATACACTCAAGTGATGCTCTCCCTTAGTGGAACCATCCTATTTTGCTGTAGGCCCAGAGACAGGGAAAACATCTTCTGGTTCAATATGATCAAGTAGATAAATTCAGCAAGTCTCTTGTGGACAATGAGGACTCCTGTATCTCTGAGAAGGATCTTAATGAGGTGACAATTTGAAACGTTGAAGCCAATACTAAGAGCAAGTGAAAATGGATGGTCTTTCTGGGAATAGAGAGTATTACTAGTCAAGATCTGACAGAATGGATGGATCCAAACTTTGGAACAAGGAAAAGTTCACTTTTGTAGAGATACCACTTTTCATTTCACCATACTACTTTCTTCAGATTTTGTGATTTCATTTTGCAAAATAGAGTGTCACAAAAATCAAAGAATGCTATGGGCTTTTCTTGTTGTTTTACTAATAAGGTTTTGCCTACAAAGAAACCGAGCATTATTTTTTTTCCTTCTTAAAATTACCAGTACTATTCAAAACATGTAAGTTTAATCATGGGGAAGTTAGGGAGCATAACCACTTGTCTGAGCTTGGAACTGAAAGAGCTTGTCTCAGACTTGCTTTTAAAAGCATGTTTTGCCTTTTTATCTCTGCTTTTCCTCAAAACAAACATCTCTTGTTTTTTTCCATTATAATTTCTGCAGCAGAAAGAGATCCTAATGGCTCACAAATATATGCAAGATAAAAGGCTTTTCAAAACCTTTGCACATTGAAGACAAGTTTTAGAAACTAGAAAGTTGTCATTTGTGACATAAATGTCTTACTGTAGTCATGTACCTGCAGGTAGCCAGAAACAAGTTTTAAACAGGTGTACAACTTTTAGAAACTTTGTTGTCAATGAGAATACACTTCAGACAGAGCATCAGCCTCAGCTCAGAATTTAACAGATCAATTTTCCCATTAGAAGATTACTGGGTGAAAGAATCAGAATGTGAAAGCACAGACTAGGAGTAACAGCGAACTTATTTAAGAGAATCCTGAATGCAACAGTAATGTCTATTTCAGAATAGGTTTACTCTGTAGAAACCTCAGTAAAACAGCATTTCTAATGAAAAATGCTTTAGGAATGGTGAGATGAAGCAACAAATTGAGAAAACAGAATCATGTGTCAGCCTTGTGGGAAATTTTCTTAGAGATGAGTAAGCTGTACATATGTATGTCCAAACCAACAACCCCCACAGAGATTTCCTACTATATTGAATAAGGGCAACACATACAGAGCAGCATTTCAGTTATTGCATATGTCAACATTTCTAACTTTCTTGACTTTATTGAGAGTCTTCTGACATTTGGTATTTTACTGAAGGGCTCAGCTTATGGAAGGGAGTGATTACCTGAAAATCACAAGGTTTATTTGTGAATTCTCTCCTGTGTGGTTATAAGCAGCTTACAGCAAACCAGAGGGAAACTCAAAAGTTCCCATATCAACTTCCCCATAAAGAATAAAAACATTTAAACTAAGATCTTACAGCCAATCTCCTCATTTCATGGGTTTCACTTCAACAACATTGGAAAGCTTGCAGCTACATTATGTCATATGTGAGAAAGTAGTTATCACAGATAAGACATGAAATCAGAATTGCTTCTCTTTATTTGAAAACAGTTTCACTTTTTTCAGTTGGCTGTAAATATTAAGGAATGTGACAGTACAGAGAATGGTTAAATCACCAAACAGGTGGAGATAGGATTGAGCTGCTGCTCAGTTTAGGTTTATACAAGACAATAAAATGCATCATCTAGAAAGCACACACACATGTGGAGAGATGAAGTTACCACAAAAACCTGTAGTAAAGTGCCAGAGGCTCTGAAAGTCCTAATGGAGTATGAATGGACTAAGATCAAAATGTAACTTCAGAGATATTTCTTTTTAATGCACAGAGGAACCAATGGTTCAATAGAGGGAGGAGCTGTCACTCCTGTCTGCCTGCTGTAGTGCATGCCCAGAATGACAGGATCTGAGGAGTCAGGTCTGGATTCTCTGGCAGTTCACAAAGAATTTCATCTAATGGACGGCATTTATAATTTGATGGGTCTAAAGGCAAACATCTCAAATCCACTATCTGATTTACTGAAGGTATGAGTACCTGTATGCCCTGTTAAACTAAGAGGATTTGCAATACTTAATTAATCTGGAAAGGACACATATTTAGTCTGAATGTTGTTCACATCTACCATAAGCTGTTCATATAATTGAATCTATTATCTCATTTCAAGTATCCAAAAATACATCAATGAGACATAAAAATACTCTCTTTGTATGTAATCACATATTCCATAACATAACATATATACACACAGACAGGTACATTCAACCATCTTATTAATGACAAGGCTTTTCTTTCCAACTTTTGCATTCAAAACCTCAGTGATACCATTGTGAATGCCCTTGATATATGGTTACAATGATAAAAAGACTTAATGTAGTCCATTTTGGACCCTTAACTTGCTCAGTAAAATGCAAATCTCCATACAGTGATGTAACTTTTCAATGTGCTGTTGACTGAAGTAACTAAACAAAAAATATTTATATAATAAGTAATTTTAGTCTTCAAAAACTAATAGGTAATTTTGTCTCAGTTCTCATAGTATGCTTTTATACACATATATTTTTATAAAATATATTCCTAAACACACATCTATATAAATGCCTAGCCCATTTATGTTAGCATAAAATGGAGAAAATTAAGAAAAAAAATGTTGCATTATTTTCAGGTCTTTCAATGGCAACAAAAATACGTGTACAAGGAACACACGTAACACAGTAATTTTAATACTGATATCAACACAAGGCTAAGTACAATTATAACAACCTGAAATCATCCAACAAAGCTGGCAACAGCTCAGTCCTCACTGAACAGATTGATAAGAACTCTGGCCTCGCTTGCAATGAGATGTATGGCAAGCACTGACCTTTTAAATTAGGATGTGGTCAAGGCCACAACAACAACCAAGTCTGAGTTATACAAATAAATGTATGTTCAAGTCTTCCACAATACATTTAAGTGGCAATGACAGTGCATTCAGCATTGTTAAACAATATTCAGCATGTAAAATTGTGCTTTAAGATAGATGAAATTACATGGCTCTCTACTCAAAGAGGCATTAATTTAAAACCAGGGCTGCAAAGTTAAAAGTTTCTACGTTCTCACTTTATGCGAACAACATTTTTTCATGTTACAGAGAATGTACCCCCATGGTTCACATTGCAGTGACTACTATCAGCAGTCCAGGCCAACATATTTTAGGGATAAAGGTCCATCCTCTCTTTTCCTACCTATCCCAGGGGCTGCCCACACAGCTTCTGTCCCCACAGAGTGGCATAGCTACCCACACAGGGTAGTTTTGCATGGCGGCAGCATGGATGCCTCAGGAATGGCACAGACCAAAGCTGCTGCTGACTTACAGCATGGGGGCTATCCAGGGCACTGGTTTTTCAGGGAGATCCAACCAGTTCAAGTGATAGGAGATCTACCAACGTCAGTAACATACCTATCTGACAGCCTACAGCCACAGGGACAAGCTGGGAGAAGTGCTTACTCAGAACATTTTGGGTTAATAAAGAAATAGTTAACAGGGAAATTACTAAAGGAGCAATTCCCTTAGTATTTTCCCAGTTATTAAAAAAGGCCATTATTTAATAATAAAATAAATGTGTTAATTTTTTTTTTTCCAGATAAAGCTCTGTGTTTGACCAAGAAGTTTCAAGTTCACCTGGGAAGTTGGCAGGAACAAGGCCCCCCCCCAAAGTCCATGGTTCTCATAGTGCAGCACTAATTAGAAATAGATAAGATTAAATGACCTTGCCTGCTTTATGTGTAAATGTACTTGGCACAGATGACAGACAATCCAGTAACTGTGTATATCAAAATTCAGAATGATAAAAAACGTTCAGTGTTTCTGGGAGATGTCCTTGAAAACTATTTTTACTTCCATCTTTGTGTTTATGTTGCTATGGTGAACAGAACGTATAGCAATAAGTCTTTTAAAAATTGCCAACAGGTGTATGTATTAACTCTAACAACATATAATAGGAAAAAACCCATCCCTTTCTGTACCTTTCTGTGGTGTAGGAACACTGAGCAGTATGGAACAAAGATTTCTGTTTTGTCTTAGGAGCAGCAGAAAGAAAATCTTCAGTATGTCAGAAACAAACCACTAAGCCCTGAAATTCTGCTTGAGGTATTTATGTTCACCGTATGCCTGTGAACTATAAATATGTTTGTTTGCTAACTAAAATAACTTAATTTCTTTTTAAAATCTTATATCTTCATTTTTTAACTTCAAATATATTAGTAGATTAAAGCTAGTGGGTAAGAAAAGGTTAAAAATACAAAATATTAAAGTTTGAGCCTATATCTTCGCAAAAAATGCTGGTATTTTATTAAATCCTTTGCAAATTTGATAAAAGGGATATTAACTACATGGTTAAAGAGAAACTACCTGTGAAGACACTGCCCTGCATAACTTTGGTTTCCTCTCTGAAACAGATTGTGGGATAGGAGAAACTGCAATTTAGCTTCTAGGGTTTTTGTCTACTGCGATACTCCATTAGATATTGCCTAATATCTTGTATAAAGTATCCTAAAATAGATGCTTGAAATGGATTAATAATAGAAAGAATTACTCCACTACTTCTCTTTCTCATTAATGTGTTGAGTAATTCTACATACTTTACAGCCTGATATAAACTTTACAATGTTTGTATTGAATAAAGTCTGTTACTGATTTTTTCAGGTAATATTAATATGCTATGGTTGAAGTTACACCAAACAAAATTAGACTTTTGTTTTTCCTAAAGAATTTTAGATTATTTAAAATTTAGTATGGCTTTGAGAAGGTCAAGGACTTGAGTACAGGGATAAGAAACAAGTATTTTAAACGGACAAAAAAGATTTTTTTTTTTCCTATAGAGACAAGACCTACACACCAACAAAAAGCAGAAAAAACTTAAGCATAGTCCCCAAATTTTCTGAGCCTTTATTTATCAGGCCATGTATAAATATATTATTAGGACTCCTAAAGTCTTTCCTTTATGAAAATCATGTAATTATTTACTTTTCACAAATCTGTGCATGCAACTAAAGCTACACTCAGACAAGTCAGGTAATGTATATATTATGACCCAGTTAGCTGTTATCTTTAGAAAATAAACGGTCTTTTTATTTGACTCCTAAATATTTAAAGTACAGTTTGCTCAGCTGCTCTCTCAATGCCAATTTTTTCCCCATCATTCAAATAGATCCAGGATGACTGGAGAGGAATGTATTTGTGAATGGAATTTGCCACTTCCCATTTTCAGCACCAACTATTGTATTGAATACGATGAAATAAAGCACCAACTTTTGTCCCTCAAGAATCTTTGTGGGCTTTTCTGGATCACTGGTGCGCTTCTACAAGCAGGACTGGCAAGCAGCTGTAATGTTTTCCATGGATTTAAAATGCTCTTTTTTTAAATTGGATTGTTCACTTCCATGGCATTTAGGGCTATAGAGCTGTGATTTTGTTGTTGAAGCAGAGGGGTGTGTCTGTTACTCAAGATGTGACTTGGCAAAAATACAAGATATGGAACAAATTACAGCGAAAGTCGCCCAAAGCCCGGGACTGGTACAAGGTAAACCTCAGCAGACCTAACACAAGCCAGAAAAGCACAGAAAACAGAGGCTCAAGTTTGGTACCAAACAGAAAAATCAGCCCCAGAAGAATCCTCATTGGTATAAAAATGTCATAGCAACAGCAAGGGCCTTAAATATTAGCAGACATACCATGCAATTCTACATGCCCAGATACATATTTCTGCAAACTTTGACTGGAATTAACACCAGCAGGATTAAAATGGATTAATCAAATTTTATGTTATTTTTATCTTTTTTTTCCATGCAACATCAGGCCTGTAGTACTGCCCCTGAAAGCCTCTTGTACCTTGCTTTTTGAAATACGTACAATAAAAAGTGCTATATGAAAGAAAAAAAAAACCTGCTATGAAGCCTGAGAAAGTCATCTTAAAATAAACAAATGCAAAAATCTCTTCCATTAAGCTTCGAATCAGCTGCAGAACTAGTGAATTTTAGAGTGGGCTTGATGTTGCAACACTTAGGCAGTTATTTAAACCCTAACAGTATGTCATTCAAATGGCCTTGAGCAGAAATGTTATGCTGCTTAATAGACAGTGTCATCTCATTCCAGCGCTATCACATTTTGTGTCTGTTAAGCTGCTTGATGCTGTGTGAACACTCACAGGCACTCAAGTACTTTGTTTACTGGTAGGACAAATACAGTGGGTCAAAAAGTCCAGCGCTGTTGCATTGCTCATGGACAGAGAAACGACCTTCACCTGATGAGCACCAGCAGAAAGGGATGGACCAGGCACCCACAAGTACCCACAGAGCCAGCATGATGTAGTGCTCCATAGAATGAGATCTGCCTCCAACTCAGGGAGGAGACTGAATGTATCTGTCACAGGTAACCGGACTCCTGTGTCACAGGCCATTAATAATAGGGGAGGAATTGGAGTTGGTGAGGTTTACAGGACCATTTTGATAATATATTAGTGGGTTTCTGAGGCATTGAGCTCCTCTGGATATCCTCAGAGCTGCCAGATTTCCACCAGCATCCATACTTACACTGCAAACTTCATGTTCATTTATACTTCCTTAAAGTAACCGAGAGTCCCACATCACATCAGCACTTTGTTCCCTATCCTCAACCATCCCATCAGCTTGTTAATGAGAAATGCAAACTACTTATCACCTCGTAGTACACACTTCTCTAAGGACGGGTTTTTCCTCTCTTTCTATTCAAACCAGGTCAGAGCTGGCTGCTGTCTTGTGGCTCAGAGGCTTCTCTGTATGCAAAGCTTTTTGTTTATATAGTCTGCACAACCCATCTCCCTCAGATGAAAACACTCTTTTCAACAATGGCCCACGTACAGGTGCACTTTGCACTGCTGTGGTTTGGAACCAACAGCTCACAGATGGAGAAGACTGAAAAGACACTGATGAATGTATCTAAGTATTTTCCTACATGTGTATTATAAACCAATTTTGCAAATTTTTTTTGTGACATTGGTATTTAATAATACATCTGGATCTGTTTTGAGAGGTTGTCTTAAGAAAGTCCATCATTTTAGACTAACATGTTAAAGTAGTACAACACACTCCTGAAGAGAGAGGGTTACGGCTCTCTAATACTGAAATGACTGTAAACTGCTGAAATGGATGAGATCATTGCTTTATCTTTTCCAAGCATTGTGATCTTGAAAGGTTGGAGTACACAATGGAAAAATAAAATTTTAAGTCAAATAGACTCTGGGTAACTTTTTTTTAAAGTGCTTATCTAAAATAAAACATTTGGTCACCTATGTATTTAGCAACAGAGCAGCTCTCACAAAAGCAACAATAAGCTTCAGAATTAATATTAATACATTAAGCTGAATTAGTCACTTTGAGCTCATTTGCATGATCTGTAGAAGGGGAGTAAACAGAGAGATACCATTTGTTTGAATAAGAGAAAATAGGAAGGTCAGTGTTCTGACCCACAATTTAGGAAATTATTCCATTCCTAAGGTAATCAGTCTGTCATCCAAATAATTCCCTTCTCACACATTACAAGAAACTATAATAAAAGCCAAGCTGACTGCCTAAAGTTGCTATGGCATTTAGATACACAACAATTTGGCCCATGACCTTCAGTAGTTAAGTTCCCAAGTCTTCAAGAGTGCAAGCTCTTCTCATACACAGTTTTCCCAAGAATGTTGCTCAAATCTCTCATTTGGAAACTTAACAGTAGCTGATATGGATAACAGAAGGTATCAACTACACCCAGCCCCAAGCTACCCCAAATGGGTAAACTATCCCTGTGACGAGCTATCACATTATCTTCCACACCTCAAATTGAAAGAGTCTGGTAATAAAATTATGTTTATATTACTTATCCAATTTCAGAGAAAGTTAGATGTTTTCTAGTACAGGAAAAGAGAAGCCTATATCCTGATACTGTTTTTCTCAGTAACTTCATACATAGACATGTGGCTCTTTGGCTATTCTCACCTTAGTCTCATGTGCATGGCAAGGCTGAGTAACAATAACTCATCACCCTCACCCGCTTCAGAGGAAGCTGTGAGAGATTCTACTGTTGTCATCATACAGTTCCCACTTTTTTGGAACACAAGCAAGTTGTTCAATGTCTTTATCATGGAATTTTCAACAAAGTTACAGGTTTTGTCCCGTATTTAAAGGATCCTAATTTAGGATATGTAATTGATTAAAAAGCAGCACTAATTCATTCAATTATGTTAATCAAGATAAGCATAGGAATTTAAATAATTGTATCACATCGCTAGATCAGTTTGAACAGGATTTAAAAGATCAATTATGACATATATCTCAACACAGAACTGTCTCAGCTAAAGTGTCAGAGTGATACTATTGTAAAGCAGGCTCTCTTTTACTGTGAAAAGACCTACCTCTACCTTTTAAGAAAATAACTAAACACAGTGATGCTTCAGAAAATACCATTTACAAGGTTGTATCTTCTATTATTTATTGTTAGTATGTATTTTATTCTGGTTTTCCTTGAAAATTTCAGATCAATAGATACTGCCTTTGAGACAAAAAATCCAACCAGTAACTCAAAAAGTCAAGGGTCTAAACAAAGAGCAAATAATGCTATCTGCACACATGACAGATGGCTGAAGAAATTTAGCTATGAAAGCAAACATCAATGAACCAAAAACGGGGATCACAGCAAGGGCAGAAGCGTGGAGGCAGAGGACCCTGCCTCTTTTTTGGTCTGCTCCCAACCAGCCCAGGAACAGCAGGAGTCAGCCAAGCTTCCCAGATTTGACAGGCCCTGCACACTTACCCACGGCTGCTCAAAACTGTACGTGCGTCTCCTGTCTTCCACGTCCTCGTCTTGCTTTGCTTGCTGGAACTCCTGTCTCAGGCGCTGTATCCGGTCGTGATTGTTGGGGGTTGATCTGTTGCTAAAAGAGGAAGGATGAAAATGATCAATATGCTTGGGAACTGCCACCTTTGACTGGGACTGCAACTGCAGTGTGGGACTACAGACCCAAAAATAATTTACAAGCATTTAGTACAAAGAGCTTTTGGTTTCTTAAGATTATTAATGCTGTTTGTCTTATAAAGAAACTTCAGATGTTGCACGGACAAGACAAATAAGGGTATTTCTAATAAGTTATTGGCACCTTTTCAGTATATGTCACTCCTAGAGAATGAAGAGGAATAGATATACTAGTGTCAGACCTAACATAAAGGGGAATTAAAAGTCCTAATGATCTCTGCTACTAAATAAACAAGAAAGATACTTTCCCCCAATCAATAAACCGTAGTACTGTCCGATCTTTATTCACATCAAATTAATTACAATGTCTGAAGGCTCTACCTATATAAAATTTGGTTTTCCCCAATCAATAAGAACCTGTCATCCCTTACTTCTGTTTTTAACAAGTCTTTTAAATTGATCAGTCTGAAAGCATTAAAAGGCTTGGGGGCCAATAAAAAGCCATCCATTTGACAGGGCCATAGGCAGAATGGATCCAGGCAGCAGACAAGAGCTGGCTTCACTCGGCCCCACAGACACTGGTGGGCTGGGGAGGGCTCAGTCCCAGAGGCACTGATACAAACCAGCATACCCAAAACCTTCAATCCTTCAAACCCACCCATCAATTTTTCCACAATGCCTGGTAATCCATGCTCCATGGTGCAGGTGTATATGAAACCATAATGAAATATGTGCAGGAATGGCTTTTTTCATGGGGCAGAGGGAAAGTGGGTATTTATCAATCTTGTTGACATTTTTCCAGCTGTGCAGCTCCTACCTGACCCTACAACCCCACTCTTTCAAAGATGTTAACGTGGGAATCACAGAAAACCTGACAAACAAATACGTTATATCAAGACTAACCAGAAGCATTTTAATCTCTTCTTGTGGATTTCTTGTGCCCTGCATTTTGTTGCTTATTTCAAAAGAGCTGATGAGGAATGGCCAGCTATTACTTTGTTTCAAAAGAGAAATCTGCAGAGAGACAATGGAAAGCAATTCCACAGATTTCTTTTCTTGGACACAGGGTACAATAAAACACAGTGAATTTATATCCTGTGTCTTTTCTTGTATGAAAAGAGACAATTCTACAGTCCATTTGTGACTGTTTTCCATGTCTTTAGGGACTGGTAGGTGCAGGGGATTGGATGTTGTAGATGTTTGAGACATTACCTCCCACTCTTTTCAGTGCCAATAAATAATGTTTATCAGTGCTTGGTTGGCCAGACAGAAAAATTAGTATGGTTCTGGCAAAGACTAATTTTTGAAGTGGTTTGGGTCGATTTTTTTAAAATTTATTTGAAACCAAAGGCAAAGAAAAGGAAGGTATTTAGAGAAGTGTTTTCTTTCATGTTTTTTTTTAACCCAAATGGGAGCTTTAGGAAATGCTTTATTTGTAGGGTAAGTCAACTTCTATGTGCAAATTACCCTTTTGAAAAGTACAATTAAAAGAAAGCTTAATTTAGAACAGGTGGAAACACTGGTATTTTCAAAATTTCCACTTCATTGTAGGTGTGTTGCTAATTTTATTTCCTTAATTCGACTTCATTTTGTGAAACAGCTTATCTCCATTTGCAGTTTTATTTTATGTAAATTTATTCCTTATTGTCAAATTCTGCCCAGCTTTACTATATAACCACTTGTTTTTTTCCCATGCATTGCTATACACTTCACATTTTAAAGGGATTCATCACAATCCAATACAAGACATACAAAATATTTTTAAATGGTCTGTTGATTTTTTAAACTGGTATTGTTAATCCAACAAACAAGTAGTCCACTGCTTTCTACACAGACAAGTGTTTTCTGCATGATAAATTGCAAAAGTATAGTAAATATTAGTATTTCAGGTATAAGAATATACGTTGGAAAGACAAAAGTCATTTAACTTCTGTGCAAAAATTGCTAGAAAAGTGCCACCCATAGATACCTTGCAGTACTCAAGATGATGGGCAAATAATCAGTGTTCCATAATCAAGGTTGTTTCACGCTCTAAGGCATCACAGTGCAAAAGTGACACTGAAGCAGTTTATCCAATGGCAATCAGAAGGTAAACCACAAAAGTACTGCACTAAACCTTGTGCATTATACAGGATACACTATACCAGCCCCAAAAATGGGCTGCTGGAAGGGTTATTACAGATCTGAGGGCTTCTGCACATTTTGTGATAGTTATTCATTAAAACAATTACATTATCAGAGGAATACCAAGAAAATGCATAGTGCCCATGCCATAAAGCCAAAATGTGTCTTTTCCCAAATAGCAAATGCATGAACTTGACACTCTCTACACTGCAGAGAGGAATAACAAAGGACAAGGAGGATCCTGGGATTTATGGTCAACTTGTTTCCAGACCTAATTTTAATGCCAAAGAAAATCCCAAGAAAAAACACACACCAAAAAAAAAAAAAAAAAAAAAAAAGAAGTCAAGCTGATTTAAGAAAAGTTATTCAAACTTACTAAAGGTTTCATAATGGCAGAGAAGATAAATCTTTTAACAATATTTCTATTTTGTCTGAAAAGCAAAGGACATGACCCAAATTTAGAAAACTGCAAAAGAAGTGAATTATAAAAAGGACTATTTCACAGAAAAGAAAGAGCAAAATTAGAGAAAGGCATTTCTGTATCTACTCAAATTTCTTTTGTGCTCAAAAAGTCTCTAAGAAACAGAAAGCAAGATCAAGACAGTGGGTTTATAATAATAACAAAAATTAAATATTTTTATTTAGAAGAGGAAAAGACAGACAGCAAAGGAGGCACTAAGACACATTTCTTAAAAGATCATTTGAGGGCTTAGACTATATCTTAGATTGGCCTCCTTTGGCTTCCATTTTCATTTCAACCTTGTTCTGATTCTCTAGGTTAAATTATAGCTGCCTTAATCTTCTCACCTGAGGGCTTGCACATCTCTGTCCTGTCCTGCCATGCTGTCACCTCTTTCTTTTCATGCCTCTCTTCATCCAGTTAATCTTATCATTGGTGCTTTTTTTGGTGGTTTTTATGTCTCCCACTGCACTCCCTCTGCACTCAGGGAACACTTGGTACACCCACTTAGTATCTCATTCAACTCCCAATTAGTACTTCCAGAAGGAGGGAAATGCAAAAATCATAATCACAAGAGAAAACTGTCACCAATAAAATTTTGGAGTCAACAGTGCAAACCTAATTTTATTCATTTTTAGGTCCCAAGATGTTCTGTTTTATCTACAAATCTTTATGTAAGTCACATCTGTCCCTTGGGACAGAGCTAAACAGCTTATATCCAGTGTGAAGTGTCCTCAGCCAGTCTAAAGCAAAATGAATTTTGAGTTATCCGATGAATTGACCCAAGAGAGGCAGGGTCATATCAACACACTACTAGGATGCAGGCTGCAGATGTTCTTGCTGCTTAAATTCCCATTTGTGGGTGTATGGTGCAAGTCCTCAAAAGTTCAATTAAATGTGCCATGTTTTGTTTGAGTCCTTCATTCAAATGCACTGAAAACCTGAAGGCAGATCCACCTCAAAGAATTTAGGCCTATTAGCAGGAAGGAAGGAGTTTAACTTGAAATCCATTCAAAGTCTGTTGAAGATTTGACCTATGCTAGCTTTAAAATTTTTAGCAAAACTGGAATTACAACTCTCTACAGTAACCACAGCTTGCCCAGACAGCCTTCCCTTATGCCTAGTTAACAGGATGGCTGTGAATTTACAGAAGACAATTAGCACCTCCTAGCATCAGAAACCAGTGATGTTCTTTCTATCAAAGTGCTCTCAATATCAAATGTTCTTAAAATAAATAAAATTCAAGGAAAGGCTTTTAGGGCCAAAGTTTACTTGGGTTGCAAAGCATCTGTGCTTTCCTGTATCACAGCTCTACTTGGCACCCCATTGCCTTCCATCTGCAGATGGCAAATTTCACAATCAGTTATTTTGTGAGTGCTGCTTCAAAACACACCACCACCAGCACAGACTAAAAATGCAACGGTAAGCAAGGCTTAGATAGGCCAGGGCTGTCACATATTTCTAGAAACAAGCAGTTGCAGCAATGGCCATCCGAGTCTCAGATCATTAAACAATGTCTCAGTGTGATGTCATGCACTGATGTGCAGAGCTGTATTCCTTTCAAAAGTCAGATTTTCAGTGTGATAAAGTAGATACAATGTGCCACTGAACAGGGATGACTAAAGCTTTGAGAAAAAAATTTATTGGCCTGAAAAAGCATGGAAAAGGGTCTTAACACCACCACCAGGCAGTTGCAACTTGACTAGAGTAACCAAAAGGTTGGTAAACAAACAGTGTTCTTTACACCTTGAAATCTTCTATCACACAATTGAGCTGCTGGGGCCTCGCTGGCCTGACCGGCTGCTTAGATCTCTGGATAGCAGTAATAAAACACAGATGGGTTCTTATCTGCTTCAAGCTGGCAAGCAACTATCACCCACTTGTATGATATAAATTCCTTTTCATTTGAACAGATTATTTGTGTCATATTAAAAACCAAGGTCTGAATTTGTATCTACGTCTGTTTACACACAGAGAAGAGCAGGCAACGAGTTTATTTCCATCACACTGAGGATTGACAATGTCCGTGCTCTGGTGGCCATGCCATGGTTGGTGGCACACATCCTCACCAGAGTACAGGACTAATGGAACATCTACAAAATTGTCCCCTTTCTTCATCACTTGAGCAGGATCAAACAGCCCAACAGAAAGCAGAGTGATGATAATCTAATATAAAAGCTTCTGCTACGTTTACTGGAACTTGGGCACCCTCTCACCACAGCACCTAACCTCAAGCAGATGGATTTGTCTGTTTCGGATGGCCCTTGAGGGTGAATAAGAGGAAACTGTCAAGTTATTTCAAAAAGCCATGGACATAAAATAAAATGAAAGTGTGCCCTTTACCAGCCTTAAAGTTACCACCACATCCCAATGCACAGTCTGCTGGTTTGTTCACTTTAAGCAGATTTGCTAATCATCAGTGGCACAGATGACTGTGCCCACACAGCGCAGGGCGATGGGGGCTGAGGAGCAGCACAGTTTGTACAGTCTCCCTCCTGCCACCAGCTTGCCAGAGCAGGTTGGTCTTTTCCTCTCATTTTGTTCTGTGGTTTACTTTTTGACATCTAAATGCCACTCCTCAGGCTTAAGTTAGTGTAATCGATTTGGCTGCTCCTCTCCTTCCATTGTGCCCTACACACGGTCCTTTTCTGAGACACCAGGGAATAGGTTTTTCATGAACACAATGGATATTTACACACAGAGACATGGTACACAAACAGGAGCAACCATGGACGGTACCGTATCAAAGAGCTATTTACAGAATTGCTACAGTCTGGGAAAAAAATTAGCTGAGCAAGAGATCAAATTTGTTAGACTACAAATGTACTTATAGCGTGGTTGTAACATGGAAAGAGGCATAAAAAGCCTTATTCCACACTACTTTTGTTTTTCTCAAGTGTCAAAGAATTTATTGCAAATAAGGCATAAAAAGGTAGGGAAGAGGTGTTAAAAACCAAAAAATGTATGAATTACAAAACTGTAAATAAAAATAGTTTCTCTGCACAAGCTTCATTAAGTTTTATCAGCTAGTATCTTGGGTTTTTGCACTCAGACCACAGGTCATAAATTCACAGTAAATCCCCCATATGTTCACCAAACACCTGAATTCAATTTCTCTTCTAGTTGTAAGAAATGAAATGTGCAGCTCAAATTAATTATGCATGCAAAGTTAGTTTCTAACAAGGGCAGCTTCTTGCATGCTGAAGGGTATACATTCTATCCAAATATTTTTTCCCCCAGATCTCTTCCAATTTTGGCTTATTCTACTGTTCACAAGGTTATAAAAATCATCCTCTCTTGCCATTTCATATTTGCTAAATGAACACAGAGCATTATATATCCTTTAAAGTCTGCAGATTTTGAAGGCAGTTAAATTCAGCGATTGGCTTAATGTGACAAGCAAGATATCTCATGTTACCTGTACACATACCTACACTGTGGTGTACACTTCAGCATAGTAATTCCATCAAAACAGGATTTAAACTTTAGGATTTATGTCAATATGTATGCATGTGAAATCAGCTCATTGGGAATTTTAATGTCATTCCAGTTTACCTTCACAGTGGAAGTTCATCAAGTGCAATACCATGTAGAAGTACGTAAGTCTCCTAATGCACTCGTTTTCTTCAGTGAATAAAACTAATTTCCAAATTTTGACACTGTGTTTAGATGATAATTTTACAGAATTTCAACAGAGTAAATAACTAAAAATTAGTAACGTACATCTCTCTTCTCTGGATTAAAAAGGTAACCTCAAATGCTCTAAATTCAGCACTCGCTTCTGATGTGATGGCCATAAACAGTGTGGTGTAGCTCATGGGGAGGTCACTTCACCACAACAGCCTCTTCAAACTTTCCAGACTAGATTTCACTTTGAGTCCTTCTGTGGCCCTTCTGTAGCAGGGCCATCATTTTACAACCAGTGAAATACGAAGAATGCACCCAAGACCCTTTTTATTGCCACCATCACTCTTGCTTATTAGCCTGTCAGAGCCTGCACACCGGAGACTGAAATCCAGTCTTACTTTTCAGTGGAATTCTTCTACTAAAAGGAAAAGCAGAAATTTTAGGAGCTTGCTATAAACATCTGAAAACAGATACTCAGCTACCGGGTTATCACACAGTCTAAGCCTTACTTTAAAGCTGTTGGATTTTGCAGATATAAGCCAAGCCAATTTTCAGCCACACACAACTTGTTACAGCCGTTGTCATAGGGTAATGCATTTTCCGAGTTAGAAAAGGAAAAAAAGGAAAAGAAAAAAGAGAATACCACAAAACCTAAAAGAAAATACTAGGCATCTCACTGTGAATTTCTAATGAGAATGTTAGAGAAATAGCAGAAATACACAGGGAAAGATTTAATAGATCATTAAAAAAAGCAAATTAAAAAAATACTAGTGATCAAGCAAGGGAGAAATTTGCAGTTTTGATTCTAGATGAAATACAAAATTACTTCAGAGTCAGGTGGGGAGAAATGGGCTCTGACCTAAGAATATTCCTATCCTAACTGGAACAGACAGTTGATGGCTCCAGTGCTGTTAGGTCTGATGAACATCCACAATTAGGCATCTCAGGCTATTCTATGTCAATGTGAGAGTTGCCTGGCACAGTAATACAAAAACATTTAACAAAGACCACAGAGAAGAAATCCCCTCCAACACCTAGCTGGCCATTCCTGTGCCAGCAGAAGGGATCATCCAGAAGATCCCTAGTAGGCTTCAGGCCATGTCAGCTGTTGTTTCCATTTCAGCAAATCCAGCTGCTTTGCTAGAAGCTGTTTAGGAAGAGCTCCCTCTGAGCTCTCTGAATGAGATGTGGGGGCAGAAACCTTCAGTAGAGGGGCAGCAGCAAGAAGCTAGGGAACGGTCATTTGTTAAAGCACAGCAGGATTTGCAAAAAGGAACATCTGTCTGTGGCCAGCACCACCTGTGAGGTGCGAATGTTGTGACGTAGGTACAGAGCAGCTCCCTCCAGCACACCTTACACAACTCAGCTTCTGCTCTGTGCGGACACTGGGCTTTACACTATAAAATCTGACTCAGAGCCCAACTCTAGCCAACACTGGAGTGCAGAAAAAGCATGCGTCTTTTCATGGGAGGAGTCTAGCAGCATTAAAAAACAGAAAAAAAATCCTGATTGTAGCATTTGATTTAAAGGATGCACCAAGAGTGATATTCAAATTATTCAAATTATTCAAATTTTTCAAATTTACAAATTTGAAAAAAAGTTTGGAAAAAAGAGATTATTTAAATAATGCACCACTTACAAATGTCGTGTAAATGGTGAAATTTAGCTCTGTTTCAATGCAGAACCTCACTTTAGAACTATTTAGATCTTGCTTAATGCATTGACATAAGTTATACTGCAAACCCAAAAAATATTTTATGTTGTTTATTTCCCTTTAATCACAGAAAACACTTAGTAAATAGGTACCAGGGTGTTGCAACTAACAAAACAAAACAGAATGGTTTTGACTGTTGTGAACACTTGCCCTTACTGAAAAAGACATCTTGTTTTAAAGTATTCATTAAACTACAGTATCAAGCAATGCATTGCTAGACAAACACTGATCTATGGACTAAGACATCTCTTTAAAATGCCTGAACATTAAAAAAGGTAATACATTACACCAAGTCCATGTGTCTTCCCCTGTCCTTACCAGCCTCTAACATAGTTATAGTATAATTATCTGTCTGTACTTTGACAGAGGAGCTATTACATTATAAATCTCCAAATAATATTTTGATTGATTTTACATTATATCTTACTCTAACTATAGGCTAATTTCAAACTGCAGAATGAGACATTTTCCATTGAAAACAAACAAACAAACAAAAATGACTTGGCCTAAGGATATCAAATCCAGGTGAAAGTTTGACACAGGCTCCAAAATCTGAAACTTGAGGAGACTCCCTTTGACAGGAGTAGATCATTATATAGAGAAATTCTATATAAAACACAGAAAAATGTGGGATGATTGTTTTATTTTTCAAATTAGATAACTTGCAATCTCGAAATTAAACTTCAAATCTGAACTTACTGTTAAGCATTTCATCATTCAGTGCCTGTGCACACATGATGACTCAACCAAGAAAAAAATAAAATCAAAGCTAGATTCATTACTTGAATTGATGCCTAAATTCACCCGACTGTTGCCTTCTTATGAAGTTTATCACTAAGATTTACACTGATTAGCATAAAAACTAATTAAGATTTTTAAATTAAATATTATATGCATATGGAGAGTAGAAACAAATCTCAGTATTATATTTTGCAAAATAAATTATTTCTGGATAAGTCCTTTCAGCATTGTACTTTAAAGATGAAGATTTTAGTAAATAGATGTTTTAATCATGGTTTGCCACCACACTGTCTTGATTAACTCTAAAACTAGAAATTGCTGTAAAATTGCAATTGTATTTAAAAAAAAAATCAATTTCAGATAAGGACAGACAAAAACAGCACTTACCTATTATCCAGAAATTCACTTGGTTATTCAGTGAGTTAGGTGCAACTCAACTTTTACTACTTATGATATTTTCAAGTTATTTCACTTACTTTTCCTCTTGGAAATGCTAAAAAAGTCTTTTCCTCAGGAATTCTTTTTCAGGTGTATTGTGTAGGATGCCCAGTAATTGCTGAGGGTCTTGCTAGCTTTGAAACACTGGATTCGAAATCCTGAATTCTAATATTTCCTGCCATTGGGCTGTTTAGTCTCAATCCAAGTGCAGATCTCAGAAACCCAAAAGTGTGTATTTGCCTTACTGCAGAAAAAACATGACATTTACTTGTAACACCACTTCAATATTTTGCCAAGACAATTAGCCTGATAAAGGCTATAGAAAAGCGAATTAATATACCAAAAGGCAAGGTGCGATTTTTTGCAACCAACTGTAATCATTTAAAAGGCAAGTATGTAGTTCAAACTACTTACCTAGACCGTTTCTAAGTGAAATACAGAGAAATAAGTTATTCCAGAGTGCAATTGCAGTATTTGTCTTTGGATGCAGTTATTACTCTCAAGAGCTCATGACTTTTTTTCATTGACAAGAGTAGAGGGGTGAGCTCAGGACAGTTTTAGACAGCTATATTATGGCAGATGAATCCACTCTAGATGGCTAAGCTGTGCTCAAGGTAGGTGGAAAACAAATCATCCTAAGAAATCTAGTACTAGGAATGCTTGGTAGAGGTGATGGTCAACTGGCATAGCAGTATAACCCAACATTTTAATCTTTTGGCAGAAAAACTCATTAGAATAAACTAAGTCGCTCAGCCTCTCTGCGTTTGTATTCATATAACCACCAATGGGCAAGAGCCTTTTTTAAAGCCCTATATAAAGTTCATACAATAAACAGATCTCATTTACTTCAGTATAATTTTAAGGGCTCTGTACAGAGTACACTATGCTACTGTTTGCAATTCTCTTTTATGAAAAAGAAAGCCCTAAATTTTAAGTTTGTTAAGCATATAGTGTATTGTCATGCCTGAGATAAGCCAAGGAGTGCAACACAACAGTTTTTGTGATCAAGGTCTCATCAGTATGGCTAATTTGTATCTCAACTTTTACACTACTTCAGCAAATGCTACGCAAATGCTGTAAGGTTTTCTTGGGCAACATAATTGCCATATGGTTTTCAGTTAACAGGAAGAAATGAAACATATATAATAAGTAATTCCACTTAGTACATCAAATTTATTTTGTGTGATATTGGCAGTACATTACAACGCTACAGTAATATTATTTCTCCTTGTTATTCTTGTAGTCTTAGGTTGATAACGTTTCATTTTGACACCATAATGGTGTCTCTGGGGATTTTGATGACAATGTGTTTTGACATCATGTTAAAAAATACATCCAAACTGATATCACTTTATTTTGTCATCATTACCTAGTTGGATTTCTAAGATACTGCTTTTTCCTGACATCTTTAATCAGAAAGATTTCAGTCCAAGTGGCAAGTGCTAAAAAAGAAAGTTTTGCAAATGTTAAACATGACTGTGTAGCACACATTACTGCTGCTCAAACTTGCACTGGCCAGATATCCCAAAATATAACAGATTAGTCACACTGTACAGGGCCTCAGATCATAAAACATGAAAATGCCTTTTCTTCTACAGCATGATAATAAATGTAATAAATTGTACTGTAATTCTATTTCAGACACTTGAGGCAGGAGGCCCAGCAGCGAAAACACTGCTGTAAACCAGAACCTTCTGCTGCCGTTGGAGCGTCTGACGTGCACTCGCTTCATGGGTCCCTGTATAGAAACCAGAAAATATTTCCTGAACGCTATTAAAAAAGTGAGATTTCTAATTCGCAAGCTTCACTGAAATGGAAATTGCCACATATGTGATTCTAACTGAAGAACAGCAATGCCAGTTCCTGTACAGAGCTCTAAAATGCATATCTGGGCTTGAGCTTTAACTAGTGCAAATCTGTCTAAACCCATTGAATCCAACAGAGCTTTGAGAATTTATGGACATGTGAAGATCTCACCAAGGTTTAGGGGGCCAGAAATAATGAATAATTTTCAGCTCTAAGCTTCTTGTTACCAGTATGAAATTCAGGGGTTGATTCTGAAACAATTTGCTATAGAAATGATCTGGTAAACTATCCCTGGCTGCCAGAAAGATACACATCATACCAATTGGAACACGTCCACTTACAGCTATATCACTCAGTTTCTTCTTTTTGTTATTTACTATTTCTTCATTCTTTCTCTACAATGAATTACAGAGCAACTCCAGGGAAATCAACCCATTACATGTACTAAGAAGTATATTTATTCAGTACAGCAGCTCAAGTTCTACTTACTAAAATGATTGCTGATAAAATCTCTAATTTTAAGCATTAATGCATAGATTTTTCTGCCATTCAAATCTGATCAAAGAGATTAAAGAATATTTTCTTTTCCTCGCACTCTCCTAAACCATAATGCTTAACAGAAATTGCTTGTATTATCTTATTTCAGAGAGCAGGCTAGAACTGAGACAATCCCTTGATCCCAGCTCATGAATAAAGCATTTAATGGACTGCACTTGTCAAAGGACACACTAAGCATTTGATCTATACAGTAAACAAATATCTATGAAGAACAAACCCCCAAAACAAAAAAAATTGCCATTGCAACTCATTATTTAAGATATTTTCCTTCCTTCCTCTCTTATTTCAGGATTAAGACTCTGAAGGCATTGATGGGATGCCAGACTCACATTGAGATAAAAACAGAATTTTTCAAACAACTGATTGCAACAATTAATATTACAGGGAAATGGCTAATCAGGCCACCTGTAGTTCATACATAGCCACTCTCCAATAGAAGGAATTAATTGTTACAACACCAGAAAATGTATAATTATTAAAGAAGTGACAGAAGGCTAAGTTGTACCCTGACATTCCAATGCTCTCTGCATCTTTTTTAGGAGTTTCCTTTGGGTATTTCCAGCAAAGGAGAACTTCTGCCAGCAGAAGAAAATTAAGCTACAGAAATGTGAGCCTACATAACGATGAACCTAGCTGACCTGAAGAATGTGATACATACCTACAAAACACTCTTTCATGCTCTCAGAAGACAAGATGAAATATTACAAGCAAGTAACTGCAGCTATTACCATAAGCAATACTGCACAGCCAGTTCCATTTAATGCAAATTATAGACTTGTTTCTACTGGCATTGACCATTCTTCACTAGCCAAAATCCTAGAAGGCTGAAATGTCTGAGAGGCGCATATATAAGACTATGTTAATTTTAACAAATATATTTATTTTTTGAAGTTATTAAACTATTTTTTCTACCACATTTTTTCTACCTCGATTTTAAAGCTCAGTACAACTTCTTATCTTAAAAATAAGAATTTCAATTAATTTTTAAAAAATATTTTTCAATACAATGAGCCTTATTAATGCAATGAGCTGTTAAGTGACAGACTAATGAAACATCAGCACAAAATTGCACTGGTATTTAAGATTAATCTCTGAAATAAGTTCATAGTGTAGTACTGACTTTGTAATTCAAGGGTTATATTGTAACAGGTCACACTATTTTTTTTTGTCATGTGTGACTGCCATGATCCTGTAAAGAGGGAAGCAGTACCAGACATTGCACATCACTTGTGAGCACCAGCCTCCTTTACGAATTGCTTCTACAATACAAATGATAGGAGAAACTCCATGATTATCTGTTGGAATTTTCAAAAAGAACTAAGGCAAGACATGGCTTCCAGAGAGCAGTTTACATTTCTATGCTGCTCAGATTAAGTTCAGTTCCCATGAATTTTGCCATTTGAGCTACACAGTAATTTGCTTTCCAGGGAAACCAAAACCAGGAATTAGAGGCTATGTAAGGAAAGAATGATAAATATCCTTAGTAAGTAAGACCCACAAAGATCTGATTTTGCTGCACTTTTGCTATTTACTTTTTTACTATTATTTTTGCCAGATTTCTGCATCATTAAGCACTACTCAAATAGCAGGACCCTATCTGCAGCAGACACCACACAGACTGCCTACAACCACTCCTTAGCCAAAGATTTTACAGTTTAAGAACAGATTTGGTCTTGCACAATGGAGGCACACACACATTTGTGAAATGTTCCTTTTCCCCAGAAAAAAGGCATGTGGTGAGGGCTCAGGTCAGTGACTGACTGACTGACTGCAAAAGGAGCCAAGCTATACAGGACTACCCTGGAGACACATAAAACCAGATGAATTAGATATTAGAGCAAGCTGCTAAAGTCAGAGTACCTGAATGAGAACAATCACCTTAGTAATGATACTTGAAAAAATTCTGTGGGATTTAGATATCATCCAAACGAATGGAGAGGGTCACATTGAAGTTGCTCACTAGGTCAGGAGCTGCTAAGCACACAAGCTGGTGATGGTATCACCGTGACTATGAAAAGAGCTGGCAGAAAAAATTGTGAGTGAGGTAACTACAAACTCACTTTTCCTATATTGAGGCTGAGTAGATGCTTTTTACAATCCATCATGATCGTTAAAAAGGAGAATCCTTCAGGAGACAGTTCAACCCCTCCCTCTATTCACAGTAGGCAATACTTACTCCAGGCACCCCTACACACATGGGAAGGGAGGTCATGGAAGTCACAGCACCTGGGGAATTGACTTCATTTGCATCATTTTTACTGCCACTCTGATTAAGAGAAAATGTAGAAGTATAAGCAACTCCCAGAAACCATTCTGGGCATTTTTTTAATCAAATGATATTTCCCTTTGTTGAGTACAGCTAAATGCTTCTTTTGCAGGGCTGTAAAAGCTGGTATTGAGAGAACAGTGCAACTCTTTAGCTCATGGTACTTATTTAAAACAAACCAAATGGCATGTTATATTGCAGTTATGCCTCTATTACTAGTGACCAATTCAGGTTGCATTTTTCCAGTTTCATCACTCCTAGTAAATTACTTGTACTTGATGTAGACCAGGCATAAAATGAGCAGAAAACAAAACTTTGGCCATTTTAATTTAAATTCTCATAATGGCAGGTCAAATTTATGTGAACTCTTTGGTGAATTGGTTCCTTTATTAGTACCCAGTTTAATTCAAATCAGAGTCTTCTACAGAAGATTAATTAAATATTAATCAAAAGTCCAGGGCAGTCTAAGCTTCTGTTCCATTAACCTAAATGTGACTCCACACAGAGCCACAATGCCTTTTTTTCCCCCCTGCCCTATCTTAAAAAAGACTTTTCGTTTTTTTCCATTATGGTGCAACTCCTTGTAAATGCAGACATGCTATTTGCAGTGTATGTTTAAAGGTCGTGATTCTTTTTCCTTTTCCAATTAAAGCTGCTCTTAGTCACAATTAAGCTTTCAAGAAACAATTAATAGAAGTCAAAACTTTTTTCCATCAATATGTTTAAGAGATGTACAGTGTATACCCTCTATTACCACTGGTGTCACTGAACTAATTATGTGATGTTAAGGTTCACCTTCTCGGGTGTAAATTTTGGTTTGAGTTGACACTAAAAAGAAACATCAATTTATTAGGAGATAAAACTTGTTCCACAGTAATGGAACAGCTGTGTATATAAATTTATTGCAGCTTAATGTTCTCACACATAAAGCAATTAGAGCTTTCTGACAGACAGACTTGCTAAGTATAGTGTGGAGCATATAGTAATATGCAGTTACAGGCACAACATACTTAAGAGTGATCATATATATTCTGTACAGTAATATCAATTTCTCAAGCCTTCCAACCCTAGAAGTGTCCTTAATTAACATAAATGTATGCTTATAATCATGTGAAATTTTCCTTTTCTGAGGAGGAACTTTTTCATGCCACGTCATTTTATTCATAGACACCTCTTGTGCTTAATTTGGCTTCTCCTGCAGGAATAGATACAGCCTAGCCCTGGTTCCTTTAGGTGGGCTTAATTTTTTTCCACACAAAGGATAAAGGAGGCAATAATGTTGCCATGAGATTGCTTAAAAAAAGATCCAAAAGTAAAACCATATACATGATGTTTGGGATAAGTATATTTATTTCTGGAACCATAAAGTATGAACTCATGGAACAAGCTGTGTTCATCTAGCATCATTTCCCCTCATCATCTGCTCCCAGCTAGCTGTAGCTGCCTTCCAATAGCTTCCAGGATACTTTTCCTTCCTTTCTATCTTTCCTATAGGACAATTATATTTAACTTAAGCTAAGGATTGTGGTTTTAAGGATATTGATCAGCAACACTAGCAATGGGAACTGAGCATTATGGAGCAGTGTTCCCAACTAATGGTATTTGATACATTTTTGTAGTATATTGGAAGCTTGAGAAATATTAGATCTTGGACAAGGATACATGAGTAATTGAGATGATAATCTTCCAGCTGATGGACTAAGTGGTTAGACTAAATGGAGTTTTTCAAAAGACAGTCCTGAAGAAAAATCAGAGTTTCATTATGTGTGGGGGTACAGACATGTTGGTTTATTTTAAATTAAGGATTAAATTAAGTGACAGGGAGATTATTGCTATAAAATAACCATCACTTTTTTAGGCTAAGATTCTCAAAACTGTCTAAGACAACTGCAGTGTGTTTCACACTTTCTTTGAACTGATGCTGAAGTTCTGCTCTCCGAGCAGAATATTTCTGTCCCAACCTTTGAGCCACAAAGAACTTGTGAAATTACAGTTATCCAAACCAAGGAGCTGAATGAAAAATCATTTTATTTCTTCTTTCTTTTCTATTCTTTTCTTAAACAGGATTTGCTTTCAGGAAGATCAGTGCCCAGATCCTTCTGTGAGCTCTACTACGGTCAGGGACACACGATGTGGGGCAGAGGAAAAGGCAGGAGTCTGTCTTTTTCAATGGAAATTGGTCCCTAGGGTCTCCTGCACTCGCTGTGTATCAACACAAGAAGCATTTAGATCCTCAGGCAGCCTTAAGGAAAACAGGGTAAGCTAGAAGACAAATCTAAAAAAGTATCTGTACTGGTTTGGCACGGCCTGGTTTTAGGTAACAGGGGGGCCACAAAGACGGCTCCTGTCAGGAAGCTGCTGGAAGCTTTCCTGCCATGTCCAGCAGAGCCAATGGCAGATGGCTCTGAAGATGGGCATGCTGCTGGCCAAAACCAGGCCAATGAGAGAGGTTGGTAACGCCTCTGTGATGACATATTTAGGAAGAAAATCGAAACAAAGTCACAAGATTTTGGATTCTGGTCAGAGAAGAGGAGGAGGTGAGAACATGTGAGGGACACAACATGGCAACAGCAATGTCAGTGAAGAAGAAGGGGGAGGAAGTGCTCCAGGTGCCAGAGCCAAGACTCCTCTGCAGGCCGTGGTGCAGACCATGGTGCAGCAGCTGTGCCCCTGCAGCCCATGGGTCCATAGGGGATGCAGAGATCCACCCACAGCCTGTGGGGAAGGTGCCCATGCCAGAGTGAGTGGATGCCTGGAGGAGGCTGTGATCCAGTGGGAGACCCGGTGGAGAGAGAGGGCCCTGCTTCCAGGCGGGAGCAGCCTGCCCTTGGAGCACTGCACCCCGTGGGAAGAGAGAGCCCCAACACAGCAGCTCTGGGAGGGCTGTGTGCCCGTGGGAGGGGCTCAGGCTGCAGCAGGGGCGGTGGGGCTGCTGCTCCTGAGAGGGGACCCACGCCAGGGAAGTTCAGGAGAACTGTCTCCCATGGGAGGGACCCCACGGCCTCACAGGGCAAGAGTCCTCTCCCAGAGCAGCGGAAGGAAATCTCGGTGATGAGCTGACCACAAACGCCCATGCCCATGTCCCTGCACTGTCGGTGGGAAGAAGGGAGGGGCTGGGTAGGGGAAGGTGTTCTAAGGGCTTATTTTACTTCTCATTATCCTCCTCTGATTCTGTTAGTAATAAATTCACTTCACAACTTAAGTTGAGCCTGTTTCACCCTTGAAGTGTTTCTCCCAGTCCTTATCTCAGTCATGAAGCCTTTGTTAACTTTTTTTTCCTTTTCCCTCCTCTGCCCAGCTGTGGCAGGGGAGGTGAGCGAGTTGCTCTCGTGGGTGCCTGGTGCTGGGCACTCTGAAATATGAGTCTGGAAATCCACTTGGTCACATGAGGTAGACAAATCAGTGGTGAGATGTTTAGAGTCCTTCTCATATTGAAACATTAACAAATAAAGCAAAAATTTATGAACAAAGGAGATAGACAGGCACATGCTTTTTATCTGTTTTATAGTTTAAAGAGATGTGGTTATCATCTGCCAAACAGCAGCATGAAACCCCCTCTAAAAAGAGGGAAACTGCACAACAATACAGGTAACAACTTGAGCTTTGATGGTGCTGTTATCATTAGGCCATCAGAAATGCATAAGTGGTGCCAAGATACCCAGCATCTTCATTTCACTGTCTTTTCTGCTTTTGTCGTTGAGCTGTGACATGGGTCAGTGACACTGAGCACAGAGCAGAAGCCAGGAATTCTTAACTCTCACAACTTTGGAAAAGCTATTCTTAACCTGTCTCTGCTGCAGGTGCAGGAAACACTGTCTGAAGAATTCAACAATATTTAACTTCAGTGGAGGACTGATCTAAAGACTAGTGCTTCTGGAAGAACCCTGAAGATAAAAAATGTCAATAACTTAACCAAATAGTCTCCATTATGGTATCTTTGCAGCACACTAATTGAAAATAACTCACAAATAAAGAAATGTTACTTTTAGTATTTTTGTTACAAACAAAATTTGAGCTACTACTGAAATTTAAATCCCTTATAAAAACACTCTTCCCAGTAATTAAACATTTCTGCAGTTCCAGACTATTCAGTTCAGGGAATAATTTATTCTTAACAAACTTAAAAAGGACACCCTATCTCCTATTTCTTTCATGATACACTTAAAAACCTAAATTATGGAGCAGTGGAGGGGCTTTTTGCTGTTTTTCTTTTTTTTGAAAACCGTCACCTATCCACCAGACTAAATAGATTCCTTTCCACTGTGCTGACAGCTGTTTCCCAGGTAACCAACCTAGCTAGAAGTTGACTTCAAGCAGTGTAGGGGAACCAGTACTCACATCCCTGCATTTGCATGTTTTGAGGAGCCCTTTTTAACACCTGCAGTGTCCCCAGTGCCCCCAGCAGTCAACAAGAGGTGGAAGTATCCAGAAAGTAATTGAATAAAGCTCATCAGCAGTCAAAAAATACCAGCTAAGGGCAATTTTATGTGCAGAATAATAAATGTCATTGGCAGTTGGAAATTAAAATTATCCTCAGTGGTAAACCAGCAGGATTAGACTTCACACGAGCTGTCACTTTTCACAGGTTCTGCCTGATTCTTCCATTTTCCATAAGGGAACTGGGAGAAAAGCGGCAGGCGTTTTGTTGCTTCTTTCTATAATCAGGAATCATTGTCCCCCCAACTTCTGAAAGCAACTGTTTAATACACCTTACTTCATAAATCAGATTTCATCTGCTGTGTCTGGATTTCATGGTGATTGAAGTACATGCAATTCTAGTCATTTTTTGTCCGTCTGTGCTTTACTGCTATGTATTAATTGAAGACTGAATTACTCTATAAGGCATTGGCTACATTTGAAAGTATCTGTTACACTTCTCTGTTATTCTCGTTCAGGCACTTACTTTTTAGATCCATAGCATCCAATGCTGCAGTGTAGAGTGCTAACAGAAAAGATTATATATTGAACAATTGAACAGTGCACTAAAGGAGCAGGATTTACCCTATAAGCATACAGGGTTGTTTTTTCTTTCTCCCTAAGATAATGAAAAAGCTATATCTTTGGGAAATTCAATGCCAGATGTAAGTGGGTAGTACTGCTGATCAGTCAGTTCCTAATAATGCTTGTTAAGGAAACCCTATTGAGCTTAGGTAGGTTTATTTTTATGAAGAGAGGAATAAACTTCTTTCAGTTCCCCCACCCCCCTGAGACTCCCCTTTTATTATGCTGGAGTATGGGGTTACAGATCCAACAAATGGTATGATCTCAACAATTATGTAGGAAATGTACAATGCCATACATGAATGAGCATATGCACACCTGGCCTGTCACATGAAGACAGCTGAGTCTTGAACAATCATTGCACTCTGTTTTAAAATAAAATCAGGCTTTGGCTTGTGGAACACAAAGCTATTTGCTCACATTGTGCTCAACTGTTCAGATATTCAGTCATCCAAGAATTTCCTATTCACAATTTCATTTCAGACACTGTTTTTTTTTCCAGTGTTAACAGAATGGTCCCCTACAGTTAGCTGCAATTTAATTTTCTTGTTCTCCTAGTAGTTTGGATCTGACTGCTGTCCAAATAGACCTGCTTTGAAAACTGACATTGTCTTCTCCCTTTAATATTCCATGAAAGACAGACTGACCACTTTGCACAGTGAAACAAATGTCATCACAACTATTCTAGTTTCATCTAGAAAGACTCAATGGTGCCTCTTATCTAAATAAGCATATCTAGCAAATAATCTACCACGCTCTGAAATTCCTGCTTTGCCACAAGCTCTGAGGTCAGACCTCCTCAGCCAGGGTCCAAGAAGCAAACAGTGATGAATGGAATCAGCCTGCTTTGTGGTTTCTTAGTGCCTGTGGTGGAAGATACACCAGGACATCCCAAATCTGGCCCATTTGCCTGTGGAACACAGTGAGTCTCTGTGAGACGGTCACTGCCACCCTAGAGCAGTAAAACAGGAGCAGCATGTGGAAGAGAGTAAGAGAAATTCTTTTTTCTTTATGTCCTCATATGGGCATGGAAGAGGGCAGAATACTATGTATTTCAGTACTGTACCACAGTTTCTTCATCCAACATCTATTATGTTGGTTTTAATAATTTACGGGAACTTCTTTTGCATAATCTAATCAAGTTTCTTAAAATGACATTGTATTAACAATAGATCATATTGAGGGCTACACATACCATTTTCCTAAAGATAGTGCTTTCAGTATATTTCCTGCCTCTGAAATATGCACTGGAGGTTACTGATTTCTAAGACCAGTTAAGAATTGGAATTTCCATGAAGTACAAAATTCAGACTCGGGTGAAAAGTCAGATACTAAATTCTTCCATGAAAGGAGCAGCTATGGAAAAAGCTAGGATGCAGAAATGGTGGAAAATATTGCTCTAAAATTATCTACCAAAATGAAATACTTCATTATTCCTTAAATCATAGCATTCTTTTTAATTCACCTGAACTGTACATGTTCCATTTGGGATCATGTCAAGAAACACCTGTGCTGTTCCCAAATTGCTACAGGCTCTCATGGACTGCAATTAAAGTGGTTTATGCAGCTATTATCCAATACAGGATTTTTCAGCAAAACAAGGTATTTCACGAAGTACACCACAAAAATTCAAGCAGAAGTAAGAATATATTGCTTTATGAGAGACAACATTCAGTAATAAGTTGCCACAGAAGACCATACCCATGCTACGTGGTGATATTAACAAGAAAAAATATTGTTTAACACATTAAAATATTTTATTGTGGATTGAATTGCATGATCTGAAATTATAATATGTTACAATCACACCTTCATAACGAAATATTTTTAATGCAGAAAAATTAAAATCTATATTTTAGGAGGTTCCAATGGTTTACTAAACTTTGCTTATCAACAAATTTTATCATAAAATAATTAAGTTTAAAATTTAAAAAATGTGAGAAATAGAAATATTTTATTTCTTATTTGTACAACTCTGTGGAAGCCATATAAAAATCTATTGGAAAAGCATCCACTTTCAGTACCACTGGTGACAAAAACCCCAATCCTCTTCAGGAATAATGGGCAATTTATGCTTTCTGAAATTAGCTACAACAGCATAATTGCTGGGTGAGGCATACAACATTTTACAGGCTGAGTTTTTCCTCAGAATGAGATCCTGAGGCTGGTTTTTATGGTGTCATCTTCTGTAATCACTTCTGGTGCTCAAAGTAATTACTTTTCAATGGGAAAAGCAAGCAAGAGAACAATAGTATACAAGAACAGAGTTCAGTAGTTTGTAAACCTTGACCCTTCATATCATTCGTTTATTGACCAAATTGAAAGAAGAAGTGTGTTACAATTAAAGGACCACAGCCCTCATCTCAGATGGCACATAGAGCACCATGAAGCTGGTGAATTTAGAGAAGAAACTTGTTTCAGATCTGATGCCTTCACAAGGACCTTTCCTTCCTCTGTTCAAACAATGTGAGAGTTTTGTACAAGTAAAATGCATGTAAGGGAGATGAGAAACGAGAAAGAAACACTTCAGCTCCTGCTTTATTCTCCATTAGCAAGCAAAGGGTGTCCGAGACGGAGGGTGGATGAGGCAGAGATGATTAAGAGTGTTCATGGGAAGTCTGGGAGAGGCAGGTGCTGCTGCTGCAACAACGGCGTTTAAAGTCAGGAAAAGGAGCTGCCAAGTAAAAACATATGGTAATAGACCAAACTTGCTCAATGGAATGTATATTTTTCCCCTGCTTACTCCCTCCCAAAGAAAGACTTTGGTTTTATGTGTCAGAGACTTCAAACAATAATAGGCCATTGCAGGAAGCAAATGTTAATGACCAGAGTGTGAAAGAGCTGTTTCTGAATAAAGGGAAAGGATTTCTAGAGGTTTTAGGCTATTACTGCAGGTCAATACACACATCTGCTCTTCAAGACTTTAGCTCCATGGTTTTTCCTTTCAAGGCATCCAACCACCTGGCTTCTGCAGGAAGAAAGTCAATGGAACTGGGTCGTGAGGATGCTGGGGAGGGGAAAAAACAAGGGGAGCACAGCAGTGAAAATAGGCTGAGTACTCCTTGATCCTGTTTTAGCTGGCACAAAAGCAAGAAAGAAGACATCATCCAAGACACCTCTGCTTCTCAGCTCTTATTTTCTTCTGCAGATTAGCTAGTAAAGAAATGAAGTGAAAAGGATTGTGGAGAACTCATATGGGAGAAAACAATTTTTTGAGAAGCAAATTTAAAATAGAGGAGAGCTAAGGGAACTTCAAGGAGGGAGGAAGGGGAACAAACATATGTTTATGGAGATACCAGGAGATTTAAAGGTTGATGAAGTACTTATGCATAAATCTGAAGGGGAGAGAGAGAATAGCACAATAAAATGTGACAATATTACTGGAGAAGGTACTGGAAAAAGATGGAAAAAAGAACAGGGTTTAGAGACTCCATAAAGAAGCTATAAATAATAATGTGAGGATCATCTCACTTAAATTTCAGATGTCTAAAGATAAATGTCTGAGTGAAAGCTTGTCAGTTTTTACTCTAGGGAGAAAAATCAGTACACAGAGACTATGAATGATGGGTGTAAAACTTACCTTAGACACCTAAGGATCCCAGAGGACTTGAGCCCTAGAGGCTTACTTCTACTTGATATAAGAGGACTTTGGTAGAAGCCAAACTTTAGAAAAGACTCCCAACTCTATGAGAATGAGACTAAGAAGGTGAAGACAAATGGTTTAACTGACTGAGAACCAGACTCAGGCAAGTGAAGGCAGTAGAGAGAAGACAAATCACTGGACAAATCACACAAGTGCGCAGAGACGGAAAAGTTAATGGAGGAAAGAAACACTTGAGAAGCAGAAAGCTAACAGAAAGTTGCTTTCATTCAACCTTTGGGTATGCAGTGAAATAAAGAAAGTTTGACCTCTGAGATCACAGCCTTTATACTTGGAAGTACAGTGTTCCTTTGGTTTTAGTCTGAAAACAGTATGGGCATAAAAGTAATTTTCCTTTTCAGAAGATGAACATCTAACAGCATAGGACTGGAAGGTCAGCAAAATCCACCAATCCCTGCACCCTGTAGGCTCAGGCTTAGCAAGACTGTACTCCAGAAAAGTCCTTCTTTTCCACCTCCTAGCCAGGAACAGTGCAAAGCTACAAAATACTCTGAGAAAAAAATTAAAACTCCACATACAATAGACAATAAAGCATATGAAACTCATTGTGTCAGACAGAGAAAGACTAGAGGCAGACCTAGGCTACATAAAATGCCTACGTGGGTCCTTTGAGAACTACATTTCACCTTATAAAGTAAACAAACCTGTCCGTTTCATGTCTCCAATAACAAGACATTAGGAAAACGTGTCCTGACTTCAAAAGGGGTGTCCAGCCCATCCTTGAGTTTTAGTGGAAGTACCCAAGCAGTGTTTGTCAGTGCAACAAGGAGCATCATCATTTCCCAAGACGTGATTAAGCTCTGAAATTTCAGACAAAAGCCCTGTCCCCCAGCCACCTGCCTTGCAAAGTCAAAGTAATTCTGGCCTTTTCAGGTGACTAATGGATGACATGAGGCATGGGATTAATTAAATACAACATAAATTCAGAACAACAGATACAAACAACAAACTGTGATCTTGTCTGCTTTCAACTTCCTCTTGGCAATACCAACAAATCAAATATCCAAAGGTTAATATCACATACTTTATTTTCAAGACAACAGCATGGAAACAGCATGACTGGGCAGTCACAGGAAAGGTAAACTAGATATGATTAAAGAAATGTTACGACCTTTGTGAGACTTTGAGGACTGCTGAGCAGCCTGCGAGTTACTGTGACAGATGAGAGAGATTGGTGTTTGTTTACAGCATGTCTAAAGGCAATAAAAGAAACTACAGAGGAAGAAAGTAACAAAGAACAATTCTGCCCAGCTGAGTGCCCCTTCCCCGAGTCTGCTTCCCTGTTTTCAAGAGAGGAAATGCAATGCATCCATGCTCTGAGCCCCTGAGTCATGTATTTATAATTTTTTAAGAGGTCAAAAATGGCATTTGTGTTCAAAACTCCTTGAATTGCTCTAAGAACCGAGACTCTGTGTTTAAATTCAATAACCAGAGTTTATTGAACACATCCATTATGACAGGAAGTTCACCTGCAGCAAAACTACAAATTCCTACCCAGTCTGTGCTGCACCTTGTTCAAGACCCAGGATCAGATTCTCTACAAGAAGCTTCAGCATTAGGTATTTCCTGTCAGTCATACCAGGAGACATGAGCTCAGAGAACGCCCTTTGATCCAGTTTTCTCTTTTTCCCTCCTTCCTTTTATCCATGTACAGTATTCTAAACAGGCTTTGCCAAAATATGAAGTACTTTGCATGTCTTTTGTGTTTGACTGGTCTTCTTAGATTAAAATAAAAGCTTAATGAAAGTCGACAAAGAACAGCCTGTAACATTTTAAAAGATATGTTCAAACATTAAGTGATTCATCCTCACTGGCTCATTAAGAAGAGGAAATTGCAGCAGAATTCAGTGTTAAAACCACTCAGAGAGTAGATGACAGATCCAAGATCAGTTCTTATAAATTACTGTCTCTCACCCTCACTCTCAGGCCCAGCCCTGCAATAAACCTCTGTGGGAAAGTTTCCTGGGCCAGCTCAGAGCCATCACGTACTCAGACTAGGCTGTCACAAGTTGAGAAATGTGCTCAATCCTTTCTTCTTAGCATTTCACCAAAGTCTCAGCCCTTTCAAACACCAGGCTTATGATTTCAATAATCCACCACGGTAAAAGTAATTTGTGGAATTAGATATATTGCTAGCTACTGAAGTATTTTCTATTATCTATTAGTGCACTGTGGAGCACATCAATACAGAGCCCAGATATTACAGCAAGGGACACTCTGGAAATGCCTAAGCAGACTGATCAATTTAATCTCTGTTGCAATACAGTGCATTAGCGGGATGGCTAATTTTTTATTCTTTTTCTTGGCACAGCTTAGGGAGCTCAGAATTAGGACAAATATTCTCTTTCCTCCTCAACAAATGCTTAACAAATGACAAAAGTGACAGCTTTGAAAGATTGATTTTTTAAAAGTGAGGTTCTGTATGGTAGCTTATGAAAGGACTTCAATTTAGAATGATTATTAATCAGCCATCCGTTCAGATAATTTTCTAATTTAGGGGAAAAAAAAAATCTATATTCTGTCTCTTACATCCCCATCAGGTACTAAAGTATGAATGTCTGCACTTATAAATAAATACAAATAAGAGAGCATTATCTGATGCAGAGAGACAGAGTTAATGCTGAGATGTAATACTTCTACCTGACAGAAGATGTTCTGAATTTTAGTACAGAAGAGTTACAATCTGAACTTTAAATATTTTATTATATTGCAGTCATAAATACCATACATATATAAAATGGCAAACCTATTCTGACAAACTGGAAAATAACTGCTTGTTCTGGATGCTCTCTCTGGTTAATTCTACACAGAACAGAGACTTAATTTCCTATTAAAAAACCATGAGATAATAAAACAGCAAGTGCAACTAAGGACAAAAAGATAAGAGTACAATACAAACAGCAGAATTGGCAAATAAAATTTGAAACCTGAAGAATTAAAAGATATTTTGACTGACACATTTATAAGCCTGTCCTTACACTGATTTATTGTTGTGTGGTCTATCTACTTTGTTTGCCCAGCATGAATACTATGAAAATTGGAAATATAATGTGAATATTTATCACCACAACATTATTCTGAAACAACCCAAAGCACTCAAGTAGCATGCAAATACCATAAATTAGTTTTCTAAACAAAGTGCATTTAAAACTCAGTCCAGAGGAGTTATGTGCCTAAATCGGATGAGGACAGAAAAGTATCTACAAAGTAGGTATTCTGTTTCCTGGCCAACTTTTCTTACTGACTGACTGCCAAATCAAAGAGGAATGCTACCCTTTCTGCAGCCATGCTTAACAGAATAAAACCTGACTTGGAAACAATAGTTGCACGTCTGGGGTACTGTTCTCCCTTGAATTCCATAGGAAGTTTCAGAAGGAAAACCAAAATAAATGTATGACTCCAACAAAATATTCTTGGAGGCAGCCACTATTGACTTGGAGGCTACATCACCTTTAGGTGTGACTCATAATCCTTTCTAAATGGACCTTGGAATCGTGTCTGGTTGAAAAATCCAAGTTTATTGTGACATATATATACATAGGCATAATTTATGAAGGAAGACATGGAAACACAATTGTAACACAAAATATGTGGCAAGGGAGTCATTTACTAGGCTTTCATACAAAATACAAATTTATTACTAAATGTCTATGCCTAAAACTCAGTATGTAGTACATCATATTTTAAATTATTAACATCTCTGCTGGAGAAGCTTCCTTCATAAAATATTTACACAGCACGTCTCAGGACTCTGTATTTTGCCAGCAGTTACTCAAAGTGTAAGATAAATATAGTTAGCAGGTCATTCTTTCCCTTGATAAGCTATTCTTTTCACTAAAAAAACCACCCAAATGTTTAAACTATGCTACTGCTATGGCCTTTGTTATGAAATACTGCACTCCAATATAATGATATATTTTGACCCCTGAGAGCAGTCAGGGTCAGAGGGCATCACTTTTGCTAATGACAGGGCATGGCTGTAAAACACAAGAGGCAGGCATGTTCCAATTACTTTTCCAATTAGTAGCAACAATCAATGCAGCTGCAAAAAGCCTTAAGGAAACTGGCAAAATGTTGCAAAGTATGGATATGATTCTCCTTTAAGGAACAAGCTCAAGAACAATAAAAGTATTAGTAGTCCCTTGATTATTTTTTCAATACTACAAGAGCTTTATTACCCTTTCTTTCAAACCAAGCAGTCTGGAAGTGTTGCCTTTTCAAAATCCAGCTCTTCAAAACAAACAAGAATTACACAACTTACGCTTTTCTAACCTAGGCAAGAAGAAAGCTTCATGGTCATTTTGCTAGAGAAAGAAAACAGAATTTATGATGCAAACTTCAAATGTGTTGGATTTTTATTTAAAACTAAACAATAATTATGCTCTAATTTTTCAGAGTGTGAAAATGTCTTGTTCGATGGAAAAAAAGAGTCTCCAGCACTTCAAACTCTTGGCAAACAGTTGCCTGGGCTACTAAAAATCTTCTCAACACAGTATGAGAATTCTCTTGGCATTTGTATATTCAGTTTGTCAATGTCAAAACAAAATTTTTAAGAAGATGTAAGAAACCAGAAAAGCAGAACTATAGACTCAAATGGATTTTACAGTAAAACAGACCCAACCATACCCAAGACACATACGTTTTGAAATACGTAAGATGCTACTGTTACCAAACATTCAGCAACATAATTTAAAGATGCATTTGAACCACTTTCTTCATGTTCACAGTTTTCTTTAGATATGAATTTACAACTATTTGGATCAATTTTGTATTAAGGTTAATTGAAATACAGAAAAATCATGCTGAAGTGGCATTAATTTTAAATTTCACAGTATACACACATCACTTTCTACTGTGGGCTAAGTATTCCACAGCAATAGCCTTCACATTCCAAACTAATGGAAGCACAGAAAAGAGAACTCTGTCATCCTTCCATTTCATTTTTATTTCAAATGATGTAAAAGGGACATCTTTTGAATGAAAAAAAATTACAGACCACATAAGAAATGAAAAATATCTTCATGTCCCTTACTACACAGAAATTATTAGCAATAATGCAAAGGAATTCTTTTTTTATATTAGGGAGAAAGAATGCTGTCAACTGAATAGCAAATAAGGAGATTACTGAAGAGAAAACATCTGTGTGATTTTTTTGAAATTTGCAAGAGGAGATTATTTGTGGTTTATAATTTCTAACACACGGTCTGAGGGTTTTCTCTGGACAAGTATTTTGAATTGTAATATCTACTGTAATACAGTAGAAATTCTGAAATCTATAAAAAACACAATGTGTCAACATTTCAAAGAAATAAATGGGATCATCTCAACAGGACTTCATTGTAAGGAAAAATTGTGAAAATAGTGTTAAAGGAGGCAATCAGTTGGATTGAGTGGTAGCGTGATTAATACCAATCAACACTGTTTAATAGAAAACAGGTCTTCTTGGGAAATTTCATATCATTTTGTGATGATATTACAAATTCAGTAGATAAAGATAACTTTTGAAAATACTTGCTTTAATTTCTGTATAAACATCTCTCCCTATTATCTCTCTGATGAAAAAGTAGCATGGCACAAAATCAACATGGCTCATATATTAAACATGTTAAAGAACACTGAGAATCTGAAAAACAATTTGTAAATAAGAAAGCAACAGATAATGGGAATATCTTTGGTGACATTGCAAAGACATGCATTATGAAGAGACAACAGGACTGAACAGCAAACTCAACATCCATATGAAAACCTGCCTACTTCAGAACAAAATTCTAGGCACAAGTGATAACTAAAAATATCTTAGCAGTCCTAATAAACAACCAATAGAAAATGGATTCTTACACAGTGACTCTGAGAGCTTGTGTATTCAGTGGATTCCTGCACCTGGATGTGAAATGTAGGAACAGAAAAGTCACATACATCTGCATGTGACATCGATAACATTAAAAGAAAGTAATTTGCAGTTTCTGTCACCACACTTTCAACTGAATGTCTATTAGAAGAACAGAATATACTGTAAGAGTGACAAACCTTTGGAATAATTTACAATATATGCAGTTATTTTTTCTCTCACCTGAAACCCTAAATTAAAATTAGATGGATTAGAAATACCACACTGAACAAGAAGAGGAACTGATTAAGAAAATTCAGACCAGCAAACCTTTCTTTGCACAGGGAATATATTTTTGCACAGAGAAAAATATCCCTTCAGCATGGATAACGCTTTCATAGTTCACAGAGGAGGTGTGGAGCTAAAATAAATTTTATTGCTTTTTGTAAAATTATTTTGATGCAAAAAATAAAAGAATAAGCACATGTTCTTTCATGTTTTCTGATTCTATCTCCTGCATTTCAATATTATTCATAGTCCTATTGTGTTTTAAATGAGACTATGTTCAAACCATAGCTGACATTACCAGGGACCAACTCAGCCTGTAGCCTCAATGAGAGACTGAAACCTAAATTGCAAACAAGATTGTAACAATAGGTAGCAGCCTGGATCAGCTCCGTGTAACAGTCAGTAAAGCAATGTGTACTCTGCACTTTTACCTTCAGAAAATCACCTGGTTTGGACCAGTCCCAGAGTTCCCAGCTACAATAGATAAAGGCCACCACAGAATTTCTGGAGCCAAAGAGACACTTGACTATGCAAGTACCCAGTTTATTTACTTCACCTATGAATCAACCAAGAGCAGTAGTAAGGTAAGAGTTAATTCTTTTTGCTGAAAGATTTGCTAATAGTTGTGGAATTTGCATGATAATACACACTCATTACAAAAAGAAATATATGGATTATTTGCGATGAACAAATGATACAGAAAGGAAGACTTAAAAAAAAATAAATGAAAATGTTTTGTTCACTATGCCTTGTAATTGCCTTCCTCAGCGTGTATGTGTTTGGCTGCGTATTTGTACACACACAATTAGGTCTGTGCAACTGCAGCAGCACTGCAGAGCTCCCTTTAGAATCAGAACTCTTCAGCTGACATGAGGCAGATCTCTAGCTCTATTCCATTTTGTAGTGGACATCAGTAAATTGAGATTATGTCTAGTGTGGCAGACTCCTCGGCAAGGCAAACTGCTTAGTCTGTCACTCCCCTTGAACCTCCCTCTTCAAGTGAGTATGCTGGGGAGAGGAAAGGAGGGAGGAAAGCATCCCATGGTCTTGGCTATCTCAGGGACACAGGATTACAGCTGGCCCCAAGCAAGTCTTATCTGTTTTTTACTGTCTGCAATCTTAGAAAAATTAAAAGGTGACCCACAGATAGATAGAAACAACTTCTTGAACTTCACCACACAACCTTCTCCATGACTTTGTTAAAAATTGTGTCTTGCACATGAAGGTGGCATCGTAATTGAAGAACACAACAAATGTGAAAAGGGTCCCTCAGATACTAAGCAAAAGATACTTCAGCACATACAGCAGAGTATCCTTTCTTAAAATGATGCACTATACATTTCCACCTTTTGTGATATCAGTGATATGGTAATCATATTATTTCCCCCTTTCCACCCACCTCTTTCTGCTCTCATTTGTCATATACAACAGACCATGCCGGCAAAAGCAGAAAGGATGAAAGGTAAACTGAAATATGTTTCCATATGGCAACACATTGACCTCTGAGACACCACTCCGGATTCACACTTGCAAATAGGTCTAAAGAATTTCCTCTTTGAAGAGCAGATAGACCAGCCCCTCTCTGCAACTTACTGAGCTGGGAAGTCAAGCATTCAAGCACTGCAGTATTTCATGCTATATGATAGAGGAATTTCTCAAATTTTAAGACATTACTAACAAATATCAGTTTCACAATAGCAGAAAATTGAAGTTTAAATATTGCAAAAGAAAAACCCTAAACATTTTAAAAAATCATTTTCATGTGATGACTCAGAATCTTAAAGAGAAATTATATTCGTCACACATGCCCTAGGTCTGCATTGTGCTTGTGCTTTCCAAAGCTCTTAAATTACTAAACAGAAAACAGGTGTTTAAATTCTTATGGTACATCTGTCAAATTCATGCCACATTGTTTTTTCCCACTGAATTTAAGCACTAATGTAAATGTCATCTCTGTTAGTTCCGTGATAAAGAACACCCTTCATAAGATACTGGTACAGGTGCTTGCAATGGGCTAAGTAGTCAGTGTTTCTGGCTAACACTCAGTATATTATAAATAATTCATTACTGTAACAGATCCCTCTCTTTGTACCTTTTTTTAATAACTTCTCTTCACCAAAAGTTGAACCTTCCATGACATAAACTAAACATTATGATAAATAAGGAGACTTATACCATGTCATTTCACCTACTGCAGGAACAGCAAGTAATGAATGATGCTGTCTCATGGCTCTTGGATTGAGTGAAAGAAGGTGCAGTAGAGGCTGCTTTTAAAGTTTTTCATGGTTTTATACACTGATCTAGCTTTATTTTATTTTTAAGGTCAAGGGACGCTATTAAATCACTTGACAAATGGCATAACATATGTTCAGAGGAAAGAAGCAGAAAACCTAGGAAGATATTACAAAGTTGCACATTACTGTAGAATACTATAAAGTTACCACACAATATACTTCAGTAAACCTATTAATTAGAACACTGCGGACATGATGATGAAGGGATAAAAAGATAAATTATGTTCTTGTTAGAAGAGCCCCCATGTTTATCCACTAACATGTACAATTAGCATTTAAAATTGCTGATGCAGAAAGTGGTTCCATTTTTCATTGCTGCCAGTTCTGGGAAAGGGGCAGTTATGTATTTTCAGGCAAAATAATAGGCACAGAGGTGATGTGCTTTCTCTCGGGGCAAAGCTTGCCACCTGCACAACTGTTAAGCGCACCAGGCTTGCCAATCAACTGCAGCAGCACCAACGATGAGCTCAGAGGAGACTTTCACTTTGAACTCATCAAGAGGATAAAGGTGTTGTGCATGGCCTGGCCAAGTGGGAAGGAATTAAATTTTCTTTAAACCACCTGCAAAGGCTAACTCAGAGCAAAGCTTTGTTTCCTGACTGACTGGTGCCCCTGATCACGAATTTTAGACTTGGTAAAAGAAATAAAAGGTAACTTCCAGCAATTAAATTCACAGAGGTTTCTATGGTTATAAAATCACCAATACAAAGTGAATAGCAATGCTGGGGGAGAGCAGAGGCTGTTACTCTCCTAATGAAAGTCTTCTGTCTGGGGTTTCCACCTCAACTTCGATTTAGTTGCTGCAGCTTTATCATGCCTATGTAATAGGCAGTTTTGCTTCCTCCTGCCAATAGTCTGCCATGGTAAATAGGAAAAATGTTCTCAAAACTGCACAGCCTGATCACACATTTTATATCTGAGAAATTAGATCAGTTTATGAGCAGAATATAACAGTTCTGTTATCCAAGTCTCACAATTTAATCCCTACTCTTATGACATTTATGTATTTTCCCAAAGCGCCAAGTGATGGAAGATACACATCCCTTGCATTTTTAATCTAGTTGCCTAAGAAAAGGAAGCTTTTATGATCATGCTGGTCTGTATTTCAAACCATGACTATCTTTCCAACTACAGCCTGATTTAAGTTACAATTAGGGATAAAAGTATCAAAAATAGTTAAGTTCCTAAGAATTTCCTACAAATCACTGTCTGGGTCAAGGACAGAAACTGAAATTGCTGGCCCCTCCATGGCCTGTGGTCATAACTCAGCCCTAAGACAGTGCTGTGGAGCTGCCAGTTGGTTCACATTCTTATCCTCAGCACACATGTAGCTTTAGACTTGCTGAACTTTGTACAACCAGTGCCTTTTTTTCAGGTGGGAGTATAATAGGAAGGTAGCTGGTATCTTTCTGGAAACAAAGATTTTGGAAAATACAGGACAAAAATCTGTCGGACAAAAGACTTTTGGTTCTGCTACTCAAAAAAATAATTGTTTTCTCCTTTAAATTAAGACCTACTCAAATGAGTGGTGCAGAAAAGCCTGCAAACACAAGCCACTAAATCTCTAAAGGCTCAATAATCAATAGCATGCATCTAAAGAACAGAAAAATTTTAATCTCAAGACTTCTTTAAGCATCCTAATGATCTTGAGATGGCAAGCATCCATAATACGATGTAAGAAGTTACATAGAAAAGATGACAGCACCAAATCCTTGTTTAAAAGTGGAACACATCTGAGATGCAATGCTCAGAGGAATACAGAAGGGGAATTTCCCCACAGAGAATATAAACAAGGTATTGAGAATGGGGTCTGAATTGCCCCCATTTACTATGCCTAGATTTACTGTGAAACACACTGGGAATCAGAAAGATACCTGCTTTACTGCTCAGAAAAGATGGGACATGGACTTGCATTGCTTACAGTCAACCTTTTGATGGAATTATTTTGTAATTTTCATGCATCTGTACCTGAGAACGTTACAGGACATCTACAGAAAGAATGAGCCTCCATAAACTCATATTCAACTGTTCCTTAAACAAACCCACATCTGCGCAGAAGACCTGAAGCTAATGAGGATTAATAGAAAGAAGAGACTAAAACATTACTTTAAAATGTTTCATTCCACCTTGTTTTAAAGTTTGCATGCTGATATAATACTGCCATTACCATATTAGATCTAAAACCTCCACAGCTACTAATACATCATTATAAATAATTGAATACAAGCCTATTGGTCGCTGTAGCACAAAAATAAATCCATGATAGAAACTGACTCTTTTTTTGTCTAATGTATTTTAAAAAAATAAAAATACCAGATGGTTTTTAATTCAGGCAAATAATTAAAAGCTCCCAAAGTCACTTCTTCTCCTCCACTAATTCTGATCTTTCCTCTCCTGTTCATCCATTTTCTGCAAGCTTTAATCCGATGGGCAACTAAACTGACTGCTGCATTAACCTGCAATCCAGCTATTACCTACTTAATAGCATGCCATGAACAACAAGATCCCTCTAAAATTGCACGAAGTCAGTCTGCTCAATGGAACACCAGAGGTACTTTGGCTGTGTCACTGTGAGGCCAGAGAGTACCAGAGTATTTACACTACCATCCTGAGCTACACTAACCCTTTTTTTACTGCCTCAGGATAAGCAGAGCATGATGCAGATGCACAAACATGGCCATTCCGGTTCCTTGGCAGGCTGGTCTCAATGGAGGAGAAAGCAGGCTTTTAGGGAAGTAAAATTCTTTCTCTACTGAGTAAATAGCTGAGGAAAACTAACTCTGTGTCAGTATTCAATACTGAAAGTTAAGGATAAAAGAACTGCCTCAGATATTACAATGAAGCTCTGGTTACCTTTCTATTCTGCATGGTAAGCACACACCTAGTCATAGCTCACATTTCTGCTGCATAAAAGCTCTCCTTTCAAAAATATAAAATGTCCTGTTTTGTAGCCTGGTTTGACTCCGTCAGAAACACAAGGTGTAAAAGTATAGATATGGGCGGCTTCAACCTTTGCAGTTTCTTATATCTTCTTTTACAGGAGCATCATTCAAGGCTTGAATAAGGTAACATGCAAAGCTCTAGTGAAGTGATTTGGGTTTTGTTACTTCCTCATAAAACGGAGATATAACTGAGGTATGTCACTACATTAAAATTAGCAGCTGTGCTCTTTTACAAAATATTACCACTGAAACAGTCACAGGAAAACATTACTCAGTAATTTCAACTATGGACCAGGAAGATCTTCATACACACAAGTCAAGTGAACAAAAGATAGGCATGGGAGAAGGACAAAAAGATAAATAACTCGAAATGCAAATACCTGGGGCTCTTAGGTAGCTGGTGGATAAACTTCAAAACAATAAAATGCACTGGTTTTCTTGGAAATCCATTATTAAGAGCTTACTATTAAGAACATGGCTAGGAAATGGTGAGGCTGTTTTCTGATACTGATTGTTGTCATTAAACATCTTAAAACATCCTTTGCTCAACAGAGACAGTTCCTAAATAGAACTTTGTCTTTGTTTTTAGCATGGCTTGGACTTGGACAAACTCCAGACTATACAAAGTTCCTGTTTTATTTGAAAAGAGTAAATATAATTAATTTCCTAAATCAGGTGTCAATTGTCAAGTGTCAACAAAACACTTGTCTAGCTCATCATTTTCAGAACAGGAGCCATTAAATGTAAAGAAATGGGTAGTTAAAGATACCATAAATCTTCTACTGTTCATATAGCTACCACATGATTTTGGCACAGATTTCTATTCTGTTACTCTAGTTTTACAACAGTGTAAAACTGTCAACAGTACACAGAGTACATCAGTCTTTCTCTGTGCAGAAAGATCAGACCTATAAAGTCAACTGGCATCTGCAAGAACAGAGTTGTGCCCAAATTTATCAACAACATTGTTAATAACTCTGCTTAATTACAACCTGTTCCATCCAACACAGAATTTACATGAGTTTTCAAGGAGATTTAATTATTTAGAAAGTTGAAAGATGTAATAAGCTATTTTTGAGACAAAAAAAAAAAAAGCAACAAAAGTCAACATTTCAAACTGGTAATTTTTTAATGATCTGTACTCAAAAGCTGTCAGAAAATATTCTCTCTAATACAATGAAGTAAATCCATTCTTCAAGTCAAGGTGATAGTGGGAAAAATAGGCTTGGTAACAAAAGGAATTGTTTTACTGACAGCAAAGAGCTACCAGTCCATGGAACCATGGCCTGAGCAATAAGAACAAATAAATAATACTTTGGACACTGACCAGTACAGAAAAAGAAGATCTTAAATCAGAAACAAAAGTTAACTTTGAAAACAGGCTCTACAAAAAATAGGTTTGCAATGACCACAGACATGGAGCAGAGTTATTAAATTTTTCAAATAAATTATTAGTGCAAAGAAGCTTATGGTCTTCTTGAAAAAGGGACTTAATATCCTTGTAGAATATTATATTTAGAAATGTATTCATAGTTTCTCATGTGATTTTCACCCACATATCAGTATTTATATGGGAACATATACATACAACATATATAGAGAGTTTCAGATATGCCGCAGTGACACATTTTTACACCCCCATCTTTGTGCTTAGTCAAATGTCTTGAGAGTCCATCAAAACCTTTAGCTAAAATTTCATTTATTTTATCAGAAAGGAAGAGATTTTCTCAGCTTTTCCAAGGCTCACTGGATTCCTTTCCTTCCAAACAAACTGTGTTTCATGTTCTCAGTCCCAGAATACAGCAGAAATATGCCAGCTGGCTTAAATGCCACTTTTACAGGGGCTATGCTCAGCCAAGCTGACTAGTGTCTGTACGCTGTACAACCCTGGGAGAGACAAGCAAACTTTGGTTAACGAAGAATTTTGGTTAAGTGATGTTCTGTAAAACAGGGATAGAATGTGTACTGCATGTCTTGCTCAAACAGATGTTGTCTAAGCTGCTTGGATGCTGACATTTCAGCTGAATATTGCTTATTATTAACATATGCTAATTACATGTTATTATGAATAGCATACCATGCTAATCAGTTATGAAAGTTGTTCATCCTACATCCAGTTAATGAGGGACTTCTGAAACAAGCCATGAGCTCTGGTCCTGTCCTCCCAAACACAACTTGAAGGAGTCATCTCTAGCTGCCCTTATACCATATGATCACCAGACATAGTGGGCTCTTTCCTCCTTTTTCAACACCAGCAGACATCTGAGATCTAAACAAAGATCTCAGCATGATCTACTTGAAGATGTCACGGCTCACTGCAAGGGGGGTGGGTTAGATAACCTTTAAAAGGTCTCTCCCAACACAAACAAATCTATGATTCTATGATTACAAAAATGGCTGTAAACAATAGAAACCTCCAAACTGTAGCAGAACAATACACTGCGAGTAAGCAGAAAATGAAAATAAAAATAAAATCCTCAAATGCTAAATAAGGCGCAAAAGGCAAAAAATGTTCCTGAGAATATATGCAATGATTGAGGATAATAACCATGCCTACAACTAAAGCTGTCAAATAAAACTGCTCTGTTTCTCCCAAAAAACCTATATTTTCTATATAAATTATATTCAACACCATCAACTCAGACAGATTTGTATTAAGTACAGATTTATCTTCTAGCTAGTTATCCAACACTAACAGACATAGCTCATAAATTAAGACAGTTTTATGTGAGTTCAAACTTGAAAGCTTAAGCCTGTGGTGAGTACCTATAAAGACATTATAATTGTATTTGCATCATATAACCTGCAAACGTAAACTTTATAATTTTTCTCGAGACCTGGTTTTAATGCCCACTTCTTCATACGATGTTAGATGTATTTGCATTTTAGTTCAGACTTATTTGTACCCAATGAGCCAAATTAATCAAATTGTTTGCAATATGAAAATTCCAGTGTTTTACATTAAGTCCATTATCCATGATTTAAAATTAATAAAATGTAGCTATTTCTAAATTTGTTTTAAAATAACACTATGGACTCTTTCCTTACAACAATACCAAGCCTGCCATTGTTTTCATGCATCTCAAAACCAGAATTCATACACATAAGAAAACACTCAATTGAGCAATACAAAATAATTTAGGTTCCTAATCCTGACTTAATTAAATAGATCTGAATTCCGTAACAATGGCTACAAATACTCTTTTAAAAAATAACAATAGGATCATTATATAGAAAACACTAGAAAATACCTGCCTAGCCTGTAGCCTTAAGAAGGATAAAAATTTGTAAAAACAAAGGCAGCCTAACATGCAGCTAAATTTTTAAAAACTAAATGGAGAGCTATCCTTCCATAGTACACTGGAGATGGAAAGACAGATGTTTTAAATCTGCAGAGTCTCAATATCACTGTGCTCTGAAGACAGCAGGCAACAGAATGGAAGGAAGAAAGTATCTTGATAGAAAAAATCCCAGGAGTTAACCTGCTTGATCTTTCACACACAGCAACTTGATTTTACAGTGCTTCGACAGTTCCTCCACAGTCAGAGGTGCTCGCTATTGTACTTCTGCATGTGGCAGCCCTACCAGCACACTATCATGATCTCCTGTCCTTTGTTCTAGCCTTAGAACTCTTGAAAAATAGACTTTTCTAAATACACTTCCTGAATAGTTCACTTCTGTTGGAAATTGAACTAAATAACCTAAAAGAGATCACCTTTACTATACCCATTAGACAGACTATCTGGTGTTGGAGCTAATCACCTCCAAAAAAAATATAGTTAAAACAGCCAAGTTAAAAAACTATTGATTGGCTACATGAACACATCTTCTTCATCTGTTCTCTCATAAGCCAGACAATATAGCACTGCTTCCAATCCCAGGTTTTTAAAAGCTGTTCTTCAAAAAGGCTATTGAGCAAGATATAGAAAGGCCATTAACTGAACTGAAAGGGAAAAAATCTTGTTGATTTGAACCAGGTCAGAATTCTCATTAATAAGTTTAGCCAGATATACTAATGCAAAAGTTCAGATTACAGCATTGTTACAGAGGAAAACAACAGAGCTGCTATTTCTGCAGAAGGGGACATAGCACACAGACTCTCAGACAGCAAACAGCAGCAAATACGTCTAAAGTCTGACCCCTCTCTTACTCCTACAGAAATCTTGATCTCAAATCAAGCCACGGACAACATGAATTATCCACTTGAAATGAGCAAAGATTTATTCTAATATTCACATTGTTATTGCTTCTGTCTCATCCAAAACAGAATTTAAAGTATGATCATCTGTCACAGGCTCTTAGCAGGAAAATACACACCACCGCAGAATTCCTTCTAGGACATCCTCTGGGAGGTCATTCAGAGCCAGTCATGTCATCAGCTGTAGGAATTAACATCAAGTAAAATATATTTTTACATCCTAAAGCAAACTCACTCCTTCCTTCTGATTGCCTGGATAACAGAGTTACCTGCTACAAGCTATCGAGCAGGCAGATCTCCCACTATATCAGACAGTAAATAAGGCACTCAGCACCTAACAGGATAAAATTCAAAGACCCTGCTTCTACAACACTTACATTTGAAGATCAAGGCTCAGAAATGAAGGACATGATGTTTTCCATATGCACAGTACTTAATGACTTAAAAGTAAACATATGTACAAGTGTTTCAGTAATTGGGTCCTCAGACTGTAGTGCTGTCTCTTTATTACTGGATTCTTAAAAAATCTTATATTACTAACATCCTCCAAGGAGTCTTCTTAAGGAATGTTTCCAGCAAAATACAACCCTAAGATCTAAACTTTCCTACTTTGAAGATATATAGCTTTTTTGGTATACCAAGAAAAAAAAAATCCTGTACTATTCCAAAGGAACAAACAATTCATCTCTTGCAGCATTATGGAAAGCCATGAGAACTGAGAAACAATGACTATAATCACATTAAATAGCAAACTGGATGTCTATGATTATATGTTTATTGTCCAATTTGGGAGAAATACAAGAAATGCAATAAGGAATGGATATATAACCAAACACTAACTTCAGGCCATTTCAAGAACATCAACTCCTTTTATTAGACACAGAAACTCTTCCCCTGGAACTTTCAAGGGCAACCCCTGTCAGATCCCAAAGAGCCACCACAAGACTATATGCAGGCTGAAATCTTTGGTGTGAATCCACTGGTATTTGATCTATTAGTTCACAAGACTCTTTTCAAGTTTCCCTGTTAGGCCTATGAAGGGCATTTGAGAGAAGTGTTTGTAATGGTGTTGTTGAAATGCAACGTTATCATGAACATGAGTGGAATTGTACCACACTCTTTATTCTAATGATTTTTCATGATGACAGATGGCTCCATAACCTTATGCCTCAGCCCAAGTGCAAATTACTTTGAAAGGCTGTATTGACATGCTCATGGACATGGCACAAATGCTCCTTCAGACTCACAATAATATTTACAGGCATTTTTAAACACATAAATATAAATATAATGAGAGAGTTATGCATATTTCAGGAATTTAATATTCATTGCAAATGAATTAATGATTTCACCTTTTGTCCTATAATGTTTCAAACCTCTGTCTAAGTTCTGGCATCATGCTATCATTTCAAATTAACTGTAATTTTCCACTGCTATGCTTGCTATGAATGAGAAAACATCTAAAGAAATTACAAATGTGCTGACACATTCACAAAAACACCCAACCAAACCAACAAACCCAACCAACTGTTTTCTCCTGTGGAAAATGCTATATTTTTATTCCATTTTGCATATCATTTAATTTCCAATGTTAGTGTTTCATACTAGTGTGTTTGCTGTATTGAACTGAAAATTTCTAAGCAAAATAATCTGAAATGGAGAATTAGTGAATTTCTGAGGATAGTAAAGTACAGCCCAGCAGAAGGACTATATCAGAATGGGACAATGTATTAAAAAAAAAAAAGAAAAAAAGAGAAAATAGGCCTAAACCGGAATACAGCTCTTCAGATAATTAAAGTGCTTTAGACCACTAGCCAATTGATTTTCTCCTTGTAAAGGTAGTTCAATTGAAATGTTCAGAATAAATCATGTGTTAAAATTATCTTCTAAAGTAAGAGCTGAGTGCATATTGATTAATAATTATTTGCACTAACGGACTGAACTAAAGAAATACCATCAATTACTTCAAAAAACTCTAAGATCAATCAGGATGGAATCAACCATTGAAAGATTCACTACACTTTTCCCAATATTTCGGAAGTGTTCATCGAATGACTTCCCAGAGATACCCTGGTTTCCTGTTTCTAGAGCTACGGAAATATGTTTTAAATGCCAATTATCACTAGGTGTTTCAGCTGCATAATACAGCCCTCACCCTTCAATTACAGGGGAGTTCTGCAAGAATAGCAAGCATTTTCCACATCAAGTATGAGGCATGAGGGGGCACTTTCACCGGGAAGTTTAGTTAATATTTCATACTTATGCTCCCATAGCAAAGGAAATGCAAACAGCCTAAATTAATGACCAGAAAAGATGATTTACATAGAGCTCCCATCCAAAGATGGGGGATACTCAGTATAAATTAACTCTGTTTTACACACTAATGAGTCCTACTCACTGAATTTGGCTGGGCAGCACAATAAAACTACAATAATTCTCTAAAAATTGCAGTTTAGTTTGCCTGGTTATAAATAGCACAGAGATCGTTAATCCCTTACGGCACCACAGGCATTTCTCAAGCCTGGTATCTTATTGAAAATCAAGGAGAATTTTCCTTTGTCATGATGCATAGCACCATTAGAGTTGGGTGGGGAGTCTGCTGGCTGTAGTGCCAGGTTTTAAGCAGGTTTGAATGAAAAAGGAAATTTCTGTAGTTCTGGTTTTCAAGGTTTCTTTTCCACTAGGTTTCAGGTTTATCCACTGCAGAAGTGTTAACTAAAAAGACAGACAAAAACAGGTTATGAAAACTGGTAGAACTTAGTCCACACACTTGGGTGGAAAATGTTCAAAATTGCAGTGCTGACCTTTTAGTTCTTTCCTAGTTTCTTGTTTGGTTGTTTTTTTGTTAGGTTGGCTGACAAAGGACTAATTCCCATATACACTAAGAGGTCTTCAGAAGATAATAGACTTTTTGTGCACTTTCTCTGTAATGCACAAAAAACCATTTTATGACCTGAACAATAACACTTTTTGCTGAAATATTTAAGTTTAAACATTCTTTACATAAATGAGATGCACAGCTCTGTCTGAACATCTTAATTTTCTGCACTTTTATGCTTCTAAGCAACTTAGTAGTGAGGACTGCTTATTTGCATTCATTTACATACAATTTGCACAAGAAGCTGAAAAAGGGTAGTAAGGAAATCCATCATTTTGACTTTAAATGAAAATATTACTTCTGTAAAAAACATGTTGACTGTTTACTTTATTTTACTTAAGAAATGACTTTTAATATCTTCATAAATATCAAATAGCATGTCTCAGAAATGGTGATTTTTTTTTTCACTTAGTAGGTTTAAAAAAATAATCCAGCAACATTTTTATGTATAGAGATGCAAAATGCAATTTTTTTTTCCCCTAAGAGAATATAATTTCCTAGCAAGGTGAATCACCATTCTGATATGTTCTGGGTGCTCTTTGAATTTTTATTTTACTAATTTTCTAAGCCCCAATCTTTGCCAGGTTTGGCAAGGGAGCAGTACAGAGTCCCTAATGAAAAAATAGTGTAACATGCATGTACAAATTTAAGTGTTTTTAAGTCCTGTACTCTCTGTGGATTATCTCTTAGATGATGTTAAAATGTGTTCAAATAAATTCTCAGTAATTTCACACCTACATTCAGCATATTTTCTTAGTCTTGTAAAGATACAATTTTCATACGCAGTCACAGTCCTTTTGGCTGCCAGCTGTACTCCTAATGAGCTGGTAGTAAATCATACCTGCTCTCAGAATTAACATGGCCAATGGCTTCTTATTCCTTAGAGATTGCACACAGTTTAACTCTTTTAGTTTATTTCCTCATCACATTCAACCTGTGTCCCATTACAGCCCCATGCCTCTGCAACACACAAGTAAAATCAGGAAATGCAGAAAAGGCAAAGACAGATAAAACCATGGGGCAGATGCTATGCTACAGCTGAGCTTTCTAAAGCAGCACATTAGGAAATTCCGCAGTGTGAAAGTGGTCTCTGGAAACAATCATGGGTCGGTTTTGCTAAACATCCTCCTGTCTGCCACAGTGACACTTTTATCGGCTTTCACCATATCCCTGGTGTCAGTAACTCACAGCGCAGTATCATGGAGAACTCACCCCTGAAGGGCTTCAACTCAACTCAAGTGAAGGCAGCAGAAATGTGTGCTTGGCACATCTTCCAGTGACCCCATTCCTGGGGCAGCCAGGCGAGGGTGAGACCCCTGAGACAGCGCTCAAACCTCTGCAGAGGGCTCGGGGCACTCTGTCTCTACAGGGCATAGGCAATGCAGGCAAAACCCCAGGGCTACTGTGGACACGGCCCAGTGTCCTAGAAGCAGGGCTGCCTCAAGCTAACATAAGGGAAGACACTATACATTCTGCTTCAGCTAAACCCAAACACATGAGTGCTAGGAAACAAAATGTGTGTTTTGAGGCTCTCATGATCATTATTCAGGCTTCCTCCCACTTTTTTTTTCTTAGATGAAAAGCATGTATGCTTTTCTATATTTCATCCAAATTATTTCAACTGCTAAATATTTTTTAAAATAATTTTGTCCTGATTTCCATCAGGTCAGTAACATATTGTTTCTTATTATATTGCCTCTATAACACAATGCACTGGAAGATTTAGACTTTGAAACTTACAAGTCTCTACTATATACTTCTAATCTGGTTGAAATCTTAAACAAAGGAGATTTTACTCGTACAAATTAAAAGATGATACAAGTATATTAATTTTCATGATCAGATTAAAGTGTTGTAATAAAACTTTCAGTGACTCAAGGGAAAAATTGCTTTAGACAGCAAAGAGTAATTAAGCAAAACTAGTGTATCTGTATCATTAAAGAAAATGTTAAAGGTAATTTGAGTCTAGGGATCAGTACTTCGAACCTTCCCTAACCCTATCCTTAACCCGCAACCTAACTTTGTGGTGTAAGCACTTTTTGTCAACAGCAGCCCAGAGGCCTCATGAAATTAATTAAGTAACCTATCTCTTTACAATGGAAACAAACCCGTCCACATGCTGTTTGCATTTCTGGCATGATCGGCATTTGTTACCGAAGTCACCAGCATCAGCAGCTGGGAAGCACAAGACTGAGCTCTCTTTCACTTCTTTTGTCTTCTCTTACCACTTTTAGATTCACACATTAATTATGGCAGTCCACAGGTGTCGGTCTTATAAAGCAGGTATGTCCCCTACTGCAAAATGTATTATTCTGATGGTTTTTATCACAAGAAAGAAAAAGCCTCCCAAAGTGCTGAAAGAAATCCTTTGTCCTTAAAGTCTTTATATTCTCCCATAAAAAAAACCATGTGAGTCTCAAGTGGGAGGACTGCAAGGAGGCAAGGATACATTTGCTTTGCCATCATGTAGCAGCTGTCAACTCTTCCATGCCAATGACAGACGTGAAACTGCATGAGAATTTGGAAATCCGATATGGCACAAAAAAAAGAAATGCCAGGAAAAGGTTGGTCCGTGCTTCCATGCTGATGCAGCCTCCACAAGCAACTGAGTGGACCCATGTGCTCAGTCACTATGTGGAAACTAATGGCAAGATGGCAAATAGGTCTGTGGCATGGCCAGAGCTGGGGTTCTCAGTTTCAGGGCAGATGCTCCAGGCAACCTCCCAGAGATCTGTGGTGGTTGTGCCAATTATCCCATGCATCCTCTAGCTCTACACATTTGTCAAACCACATCAGCAGCCCAACACAAAGAAAAGACACCAAGACCCCCACAGAAGCTTTATTATTCACCCAGCAGTCATACAAGCACTGGCCCTTATGGCCATCTATATAATCATCATTCTCACTCTAGAGAATGTGGTCCTGAGGCCCTAATTTGGTTAATTTCCCCCTGCTTGACCATGAGACGTACATTTTAAAAGCAGCAGAAGACTCTAAAAGCCCCAGAAGAAAGTTATTCAGCATAGCTCAACCATTCACTGTCACATTGTTTTACTCTCCTGTAAATAAACTGCATGTGTTCTTATGTTCCCTAAGTTAATATGAAATATATTACCAAAAGGTTGCAATGGTCTCTGATTTTACAAGGTTCACTCTTTTCTTAAGAAAAGTTGTTCAGCAGTTTTAAAGTGAGACTTGACAGTGGAATAACCAATGGCATTTAGCGTATGGATAAATTATTTTTGACAACTTGTTTACACTCCTGCAGAACCATAACAGAATCCCAGATCTCTGTAATCATCAATATGTTATTTATGTAGGACAATCGCATGATTGACAGTGCACACATCAGTGAGAATAGCTGCAGTGCCAAAACACACACATGTAAGGTTATTTCCTCTTAACAGACATGACCATCACACTGGTAAAAAAAATGCTGGCCAGAAGCCATCAACCTACACCTCTGAAATGCTGCTCTTGGATCTTTTCTTCAATCTGAGTATACTCTAGCCAAAACAGGAGGAGTTTCAATTTAGTATTTTACGTCCAGTGGTGAAGCAAGTACTCCAAATGTCATGCCAGCAATTAAAATGTGTCTAGATTTTTTGGCTACTTTGGTAGTTGAACTTAGGACCTTTGCAGTGAGTCACCACAGTCACACCATTACTGAGATAGTATATTCTGCAAGTACAAAGATGGGAAATTTTCCAGATTGTCTGCCAAGATTCACTGCACCTAGGATACAGCAAGTGTCATAAATAGAAATTTTTGCCACAGCCACAGCAAGCCTTGCAATAACTGCCAGAGAAACGCAACAGACCTCCTGTGGTCTGATTTAACATAAACAAGCCAAGACATGGAAAAAGTAAAAACACTGCCCTGCAGTCACTGGTTAATAGCTTTTCCAATTGAGCACGGAGAAGTCTGACGTATTGACAACGTCTGTCTATCCAGCGTACGACTGCTCCTCGTGCGCTGCAGCTTCTGCCACATCACAGGGAACCTTCCATTCCTACTTGGAAGATCGCAAATTTATGTTCAGAAAGAGCTGAATTTAGAGTCTGCTGTGCACGTATATGAGACTATTTGCTTTTACTGCTTTTCCGCCCTGAAACAGCAAAACAAACCCCATGCATGTTAAAACATATGGCTTGGGAGCAGAATCAGTAAATGCAAAGCGCCTTTATTTCCTCATTGAGTCTCACTTTATAGCTGCTTGTGCAATCCAGATCACACATCTTCCTGAGAATACTTTACAAAAATAAGTTTTCTTCATGAAAACATAAGAACCCCAAAGTTTTCTTATAGCCTATTACATTTTTATTCATAGAATGTTATTTAAATTTTATTCCTAAAATGAATTACTTAAAAATAAAAGATTTTTCCATTCTTTCATAATACATGGCTCAAAAAACTACTCCTCCTCCCATAAGATATCCTTTAAAGATTAAAATGTTAAAACACACTTAAGAGAACAAATTAGTAAACAATTACTTCAATTGTTATCACCATACTGTAACAAACATTAACAAGGGTATTACTTGCAAGCATAGTGACTGAATAATAGACTGAATATAACTCTACTTGTAATTTCTATATAATGAGCTTTAGACTGCAGTTATGGTATGTTCCAGAGTATTGGGGGAGTCAATAGAACAAAGGAATAAAGAAATTATATCTTTAACAACTGCATTAAAAAGGTAACACTACCTTTAAAAACAAAACATTGGTCAATTAGTTGGAAAGGGCAAACTCTTATTTTTCTTCCTCTTCATCTTGCTACAAAGAAACACCATCCTGGGAAAGGTCACGGTGCATTATGGAGAAATTAGGGAAATAGATTGCTGTGAACTTAGTGCTACTCTTCTGTGGCAAAGTGCAAAACCCTGCAGTTATAAAAACAGTCTACAGATAATGGCTTATCAATGAAGAAGTAAAATTGTAAATGACTCCATCATGAGAGCTTCAGGCACAAAGCTAGCATGAACAGCACTGTCATACGTGCAATTCTTCCATGTCCTTAGAACAGGACAAACTCTCCTCTTGAGAAATAATTCCATTTCAAATGGAAGAAAATTCACTAAAAATTATTTTGATAGAACTTAAAAGTTGTAGGATGTCCTGAATAAGGTTTAAAACCAAACTCATTAAATAAAATAATTTTTTATACTGTGAAAATGGCATTGGATTTGAAGTCTTACATATAATGAAGCAGAGATCTGAGGAGAAATAAAAAGGTTTTGTTTCAGTTTAAAGCTGGGGTCACATGAAACCAATAAGAAGAAAATGTAAATAATTTCAGAAGTGTTTCTTTTCATTATTTAGGGAACTATAACTTCATTTTTGAATGAATTTCATAAAATCCAGTGATTTACTAAAACACTTTATCTTTTTACTATACATTCCTTTGAATGCTGAGAGCCCTAATACCATTTGGCAGTTTGTCATCTGTAAAACCTCAGAAAGATTTAATTCCCTTCACACTTAGCTAGGAAAACAATGTTAAATATTGGAAAGTAATAATTTCTTGTGCTTTTTTCCTTACTATTATATTGGAATTGATACCAGTGTATCACTAGTATGACAAAAAGAGAAAGTGCATCCACCCTGTGGCATATGTGAGGCATTTATCACACTATTACAGGTACCTCACATATAGCTGAAAACATCGTGGCTTCTGGATCTTACACTGACACAGGAGAACTTAAAGACTATGAAAAATATGTGACATAAAAACGTGGCCTGTAAGGCTGAGCTGGAAATATTCTGCTGATATGCTGTTGGGTGACAGCTCATCTGACAGCATCTGCAGAACCATTTCTATCCTTTTCTGATTTGTCTGAGTTTAACACTGCTTTTTGCTGGCTTCTAATGGCTTGATACGTCTTTACTCTGGAAGAGTTCATTTGGTAATATCAACACCATCAAAGAGACACAACTGCAGAACTATAGCAAGGTCTGTAGTCATCTAAGCATCTGCAAGTCAACAATCAAAATATTTATGTTGTCCAAATCTCCTTATTCTTAGCTTGCTTTTCAATCAAAGCAAGAAATGAACACAACTGTTCTTCATGTAACATGAGTTCACTTTCAGTGGGAATCCAGCATTTGTTTTTCTAAACTACAATCAATGGCCGTCTGTGATAAAGCTGTGTTGGACCTTAAAAAAACCATGGGTTTTTGACGTCTTCAGACACTGATTTGTGTCACTCCACATCACTTTCTTATAGCTCCTTGTTACAATATGGCTGTGCTAGACAATGTACAGATGTGCTAGAGAGTGCTCATAGTTAAATATATATGTGCTACAACCAATTCACTTTCAATACAATTTCAGCAGCCCAGAACAGTAGCTGCACTGGGTATTATTCATTTGTTCTTTATTTTAATTCCCAGGGTATGAGCTTATCTAGTTTTAATCTATTGCTTTCATGTCTTTCTAGGCTAAAAATGTTAGAACTCCTTCTTTACAACTAGAAGCAACTCTGGGGCAAGTCATCATGTTGTACACAGTAACTGCAAGCTGAGCCTCTCAAGCAATCAGCAGCACTGGCCCCCTGCACCAGGTGCTGATTTCCCCTGTAACAATAGGCACAATTAAGTCAAAGCCAACCCGATTAACTCTGCTCCAGGCTAACCCCTGCATGCTCACTGGCTCCCTTGATTAACTGTACAGGACTGAGGGACAAGAAGGTGTCAGGAAAACCCCTGAAGAATTAGCAAGCCTGCAAGGAGACTCTGCAGGAGGGAGAAGGTGCAAGAAAGAAAGAGCAGAAAGGTGGCAGTTTAAAACACTTATTAAAGGAGTTAACAAAATAAAAGGATGTAATTTAAATCACTAAATGACAGAAACCTATTGTGATGAGGCAGTGCAGTGTCTGAAAGTGGATACTCCCCATAAAGATCACACATGTACCTGCACAATAGCATTAGATGAGGACGGAATTATAAACCTCAGTGATGTTGGACTTTTTGGGTTCAGCCTCCTTGCAATAATTGGAATAGGTTTTGTATTGATAGTTATAATCTTCAGCAATATAAAGTATTTATTAGTGCCCACATGCTGGTGGTACTTCAGTGCCCCTTATGCATTGCCAACAATAACATCAATCAGCAACTCATTAAAATAAAACTCAAAAATACGCCAGTGAAATGCTAAAAACATACTTGAAATACGTTCTGTTAGCTTTCCCATATTCCTATATTCATTTATAGCATCAAGGTATGAGCCAATATACAGAAGCTCAGATGTTGTTGTAATTTTAGCATAGGGCAATGTTAATTATAGCATGTCAAGATATTTAAAAATTAATAAAAGGAGACAATTCCATTTTTTGTCACATACCAGTTAGAACTACTTCAGTTCATCACAGCTGACTGCTGTAATGTTTTGGGCTTTTATAGCATTGTGCTCTGTGTGGAAGGAGTGCCCTCCCCCCTTTAATGGCAGTAGACTGCTGGGAGATTGTTCAAAGATAAAAATATGTACCACCAAGTCCCTAAAATGTCATGATAAATGAACTCAAATGTCACTATTAAAATATTTCCTTTCATCAGTTTCACAGCACAGATCTCCCATCACAATGCCAGAACTGACACAACTTTGCTCATACTTCTATGGGAATACTGAATTTCTTTTTGAAGGTTGATTTTAAGACAATGGAAATGCATGTTGCATAAAACTGAGATAGCCACCTGTAAAGTGGCTTAAAAGGTGCCCCCTGGAGAAAAATCTTCTGCATGACCCTCTTCCAGAGGAAAAAAAACCTAGGTTGAGTTAATCACAAGCAGACCCCTGAAACAATTCTCTACAGGCTTCTTTAAATGTGAAAAGCATCACTTTGCTTTTAACTGATTCTGTTAACAGTCTCTGAGAAAGAGAAAAAAGTCACACGGCATAAAAGAGAACTGCTTATGAAGAAAACAGAAGACTAAATGAGAAATTCAAGGGTACCAGATTTCTTTCCTTTTTGCCACTGTTATTCAATGCTGTGTTCCCAGATAGCAAGGAAAAAAAAATAAAAAGAAAGAATACCTTTAATGCAGTACCAGAATCAATATGACCATGAAAATTTTGTTAGTTTATTATGGGTATTTTTTATAATATTGCATGCTTTTCTCCCTCCTGTCTAACTATTTTCTATTCAAATATCCAGGTGATGCTTTGGAACTTTTAACAAAGGGCTGATAGGAAGTGAAGGCTAACGAACAATGTGTGTTTATAATGAGAACCAAACTGCTACCTGCAGAGAATAATACGGGATGATCTCTCTTTGGAGAGGGGGAAAAAAATCAACAACATAAATGGAACTCTGTCAAATTTATAAGCAGCAATTTAGACAGCAAATATGTTGCTTGGGTTTCAGCAGTCTTAAACACTGTGAGCGGCTTAACCTTATCTCCCAGTGCCACTGCCTTCCTGGAGTAATTGATGCTCGGAGTCCCCCAGTTTCACATAAACCAGGCCACTGTGTTATTGTATACAGCAATCTAACTGCTAGCAGAGACAGGAAACGGCACTGAACCCAGATCAATAGACATGTCAACAGTAAGCTGCTTAATCTAATTCTGCCTATCTCATCTTGGAGCACAGAGTTTGCAATTTTACTGCTAGGTCCCTCTGGCAGGAAATGGCTTGGAAAGTTTAGTCTTAAGAAGTTTAAGCAATATGCTTATCCTTCAGGCTCTTGAATGTTTATTCAGCAGAATAGCTGCTTTAAATGTTTGATAAATGGTAGCAATGTAAACAAGGCACTCCTGAATTCCTTCCCATATGAAAGCCATAACGGTGATTTCCTCACAGTGGACAGGGAGCTTAACACGACAGCCTGTTACACTTAAAGGTAAATTGCATTTGTACAGATGTACCAAACTCAAATAAACTTTGATGATCAGAATAATTTTCCTAACAACCCCTCCTTCACTCTGATGATGTTCCCACATGGAAACACTTCTTTTTTAGCAACTATGTCGCTCCCTCCTCCTTCACAGCGTTATCAGTGATTTCCCTGCAAAAATATAGACATACATATAGATATAATTCACAGTTCACTGGTGCCTGTTCTGCGTCCCAAACACTCAGAGTTTTCAATTTCAGCTGAACTATGACAAAGTCATGGTGCATCCCCAGGGGTTTTGTGGTGCCCACAATTCAAGGGGCCATGGCCATTGCCAGGAGAGGGGAAATTTAAGCTCCTGGTTAACTTTGGAATCATAGTTGCTGTTTTCAAGCCATGACAGATCTCTAAACTACTTTGACAGTCTATTTGTCATTGCAAAACAAGTGCAAACTTGTTTAGAGAGGAAAGATGGTGTTTTGCTCAAGGTGCTGGAGAGGGAATTAGACAATACAGGTTCTTTCCTCAAGAACCTTTTCTCTTTCCTTTTCTGCTACGAAGTGCCAGTGTGCTTGTGCCGGCCAGTTTTTAAGTGCTTCAACTCCCCATCCATAAAATAAAACTTTCCCAACTGTACTGGAGTGCTGAGATGCTCAATGCATTAGTGTCCGTGAGGTGTTCAGACACCACACAGCTGAGCATTACAGAAAAGTCAATAAATGAACTCCATAAATAAAATGTTACAAAAGCCCACTTGAGTCTTTCAGCTTGAAATCATGGGTCTGCTCCCATGAGTTAGTGCCTTGGCAATAAATTTAGCAAAGACTCCAGGAACAATACAGCTGAGGCTAAGATTAAGAAATAGCAAAGAAACTATTATTATTTAGATACTTGTACATGACTTAACAAACAAGATATTTACTGCTGGAAGTCTTACAACACACTGCATACCTCAGATGAGGAAATGAAGGTCTCTTGAGTAAAATTTTTAAAAATCAACTCGATATCTGTGGGCTTATTTGTGAACAAAATCTCTTGAACAAAGGCTTAAATGGAAAGAGTTTGTATAGCTGGCCTAAAATCTCTTCAAACCTGCCTTCTTTCTGTTTATAAAAGTTTTGCTCTTGTGCTCTAAAAGCTTAAACTACAGAATATTATTCCAAAGATCAACAGCATACCATGAATAATCAAAGGCAAAGTTGAAGAGAATCTTTTGTCAACAATTCATGGACTCAACTACAGCCATTTCTAATAAGGAGCAATTTAGTAAAAATAATAAAAGTCAGGAGACAGACTACCTATGAACACAAAACCCAGTAATTTAGTTCAATTAGTTCACTTCAAATAGAAACTTATGGCGTGCTAGTCTATTTTGGTTTCAGACTTATCCCACCCCCAGTCCACATTTTCAAAGCTATACTATTAGTCCAAATGCTAATTAACTACCATTCCTTTTAAACTCATGAATATCCCTACAAATCTGACAGTGTGGAAGTTTTACATGGAGGTAAGAATAAGAAATTACATTCTCATTAAAATGCAAACAAATCAGAAAGACCTTACTTTAATCCCTAATACACCATTACCTGCCTCAGCAGAGACCATCATACTCAGAGCAGCTAAGAACTGGAACACATTTCTTATCCTAATGACCCATTCATGAAGCTCTTCATTTGTGGATTTCTCAGTGCTTGTAATTTCAACTTTGTTCTAAGGACATCTTCTCTTTCTCTAGATTAACCTGTGGATTTTCATCCCCCACTTTTCATTCAACTTCTCATAAAAACAATGCCACTACAGTGGTAAACAGTAATTAGCCAATTAACAGTGCCACAAGATGGAAATAATCCATTTTACCAGCTCATATATTTAAAAAAAGTAACCTGATTCTTTACAACCATCAGTTTGGGCAACAGTGAAAATGATACAATCATCACTGTTTTTTCCACATTTACATGATGCTTCTCAATATAAATGAAGATGTAGTGTCTGAGGAGAGGGGACTCTGTTTTCACATGCATTTGTTTTATACCTACAAGTGAAGTCACTTATCATTTCTACAATGCAAATAAATGATTATTCCCTCTGATCTGTAAGAAAAAAGTATACAGGGAGCTCTAAACCTTTCCAACTCTAGCGTAAAGTTGCATAACAAAAGCATGTGCGGAATCTTGCTGTCAAATGGCAACAAGTCTACTTGAAAAAAAAGAGCACATCTTGCAGTTTTGAGTGGAATAAATAATGCTAAAGGGTGTTAAAGGCTTGGCATTATGAAGAGAGAAAAATGGGTATTTAAGGCTTTCTGTATAAAAGTTATGGAGAACCTTGTAATTAAATAATAATTAAAATATTATTATTGTGGTGCCATATTTGGCACATGTGTACAAGAAATACTCTATAATTCATTATATAGCCCAGGTATCTGGACATTTAAGTGTTGGACCATTCTTGTCAAAATTAGACTAGATCATAGAAGGTCCCAAAGTTTGGGTTCCCAAACTCAAATCTCAAGAATTTAAATTTTTTACTTAGAAACATTTTCAACAGTGTTGTACAAACTGCCTAATACCATGAAGACAGAGAGTTACAAAGATGGCTTCAAAGTATTGTGCCAAAAACTGAAATACATGTAGCACATTTGTGGCAAAATTTGAAATGTACATGTTCGAAAGATGGAAGCACAACTGTTCAGCTGAGAAGTTATGTATACAAACGCCACATGAATTTTTATGATGTCCTGATCCTTCGTAACAAAAACCAAAACTACACTTCTTTTTTAAAACTCCCACACAACCAGCATGAAGATGTCACTTTTATGTTACCATGGCTTTTATGAGACCAGACAGAGATTCAAACCCTGAAGGTTGGTAGGCAAAAACCTGAACATGGGTGCTTACCAGATTTTTGAAAGTATGTGAGGCTCTGAATTGGTATCTAATTCCCTCTGAGATCAGTAACATTTAGGTGCCTAACCTGCCTAAGCACTTCTGAAAACCCTACTGCCTGCTTAAAATCTTGCTTTGCCTCATCTGAAATACTCGTAAGACTGCTACATTTCCACAGCCACAATCACCATTAGTTCATGACTTTACTGACCCTGGTGAAATGGCAGTCAGTCCTTCCAAAAGCACTAGGTCAAATTGATGGGTAGTTGTCTTGCTGGCCCTTTTGTTTAACAAATGTATTGGTTGCTTTCTATCCAGACTTAGATAAATGAGTAACAAATTAAAAGAAACGTTTTTATGATTCACTGCAGTAGCTTGCTTTTTGTGCTCTTCTCTTTTCTGATTCACTGCAGTAGCTTGCTTTTTGTGCACTTCTCTTTTCTGATACAAGGTTAAAAGTGACTGGTAAACCTTTTAAGGTTATTGAAACTAAATTATTAACGTTGTGTTTCACCTTCCTTTTGTCCTCTTCATGGCATTCTCCCTGATTGCTTACTGCTACTCCACTCCTACAAGTTGTAAATCAAATGAAAAACCTTTAAAGTACAAAACCATCTGATTAAAATTTTCATCCACAAGGGAACCACAGATATGACAGGAAGCCACATTATGCAGTTTTTACATTTAAAACATCTGACAGACTTTTTTTTTTTCATGTGTGTGAAAATTGAGCCCTTTCATCTTTGTAAGCAACAAAAAGGATGATTCTCACTCGTAAAACCCATTTGCAACCTTCAAAACGTCTTTGATAATCTTCTCCATTGCATAACTGCATTTGGTGCAGTATATGCAGGCATTAAGTGCCGTGACACATGGCTAGTCTGGTCACATTTGAACTTCTCCCAGCTCTAATCTGTACACCTCACAGGACTGCTGAGATTACCCATCAAACTCAGCACCAGATCACTCACAGAGAGCCCACACTCCATGGGCAGTTGGAAACAGAACAGAAGACATGGTAAACTATGATCAAGGGTCTAATAAAAACCTATGGTGAATACTTCTGAGGGAAAAGACATACCTTTAAGGAATGAACTCTCTCTAGAAGGAAGTAAAATCTAATTTACATTTTAGTGAGGTTTTTAATGCAATTCCTATCTTAGATTAGATATGGGTTTATTTGACAACACACTTCTGAAAAGTTGGCAAACAACAACTTTCTTAATGCTGCTTCTCAGCAGCAGAGTATAGGATGATCCATCACCAAGTTTTCAAGATCTGAGCTCCTTATACTCCAAAAGAGAATAAACCAAGCAAATTTCTGCATTTCAGTTTTCATTGGATTTCATAGCTGCTGCACATTCATGGTCTGCTAGGCTGGCACACAGTTACTGCACATATGCCACAGCAGTAAGAGGTTTGTTTGTCCAGCAGTGGAATCCCTGCACTGGAGTTAAAACATTGTCCTGAACCATGAACAGACCTTGAAGAAAGCCTGTGGTGCTAACACTACACTATTTAATGTCTGAAAACATATCAATGTCTGATAACACATTCATTACAGAGATATGAAGTTTCAGGGAAGCACTGAGCTCTCATTAAATAGCAGCACCGTCTGCTGGGCCAGCTCCTCATTTATTTCATTGACACACTATTTAAATGCTACTGCATGAACAAGTTGTAAGCCAATTGTTACAGGTCCAACCGGAGTATTTGGTACACTGTATTGAGTCAAAAGCACAGAAATGCTCCTTCCTAATCCCACAGCATGTGATGTGTGAATTGCTTTTCTAGGCAACAAGGTCAGTGACAGGCCATTGAGAGCTCTGTCAGGAAATTATGCTGAGCAGGAAAACCTTCAGGAAAGTATCCCAAGAGCTCCAGGAGAATCACTGAAATGACTACCTGACCCATATTTGGGTCAGTAATGCTAATCAAGAGAGATTTCTTCAGGAGGAGAGGGTCTCAAAGATGTTTGTTTTCCTTTGTTTAGGATGTAAGGTATGAGTTCTATTTAGTGTTTCATACAGAAGGAAAGCATCATCTCAGCAGGAGTGGAAAGCACTGATGGCAAACCTTGCATGGGAAAGCATGAGGTGCTGAGATGGGCAGAGGGGACTAACCTGGGAGCAGTGGCTGAAGACAGTGACTGGGTCTCTGAGCCAGAAGACAGCAACATGTGGGCATTTGTGCTGTATTTGATCTGGCACTATTGCTTTTCCCTACAGAGTAAAATCTGTAGTGCCATTTCCTACTGGCAAGATTTTCTCATGGAAACCTGAGCAAGCTGCATACAGAATGAAGGAGCTCTTATGGCTTGTATTTATCAAACAATTTGTTTTCTCAGATGTCAGTTTTTCTTCCTTTCCCCCACCTTTTTCTTCCTGCCTTTGTTTTGGTGTTCAGACACCTAGACTCTCGCAATCAATCACAGCAAACTAGCTCCCATAAACCTGCTTAGACGAAAACAATTTCTTCCTCAGGCCTCCAACCCACTCCCTAGAAACCAGCTGTTTCTCTAAATATACAAAGCAACACACCTGAAAAACTAAGTATGATACTACATGACAGGAGAAACCGTTTCAGCTCTGCCATCCCATTGCTTTGTAGAACTGGGACTCATGTGATAAAAGATATAGTTTAAACAATTTGGAGATCCATTTATACAATATACATTAAAAGAGTCACCAGCCAGAATAAAAAATAGGCAAGGGCATAAACAGCTGGGAATCCTCAGCAAGACCCCATACACTTCACGGAAAGATTTATAGTCTCTTCTTCTGTCCCAGGGAATTTTTTTGTTCTACAATGGCACAGTTGTGACAAAGGAAGAAATGAAACACAAAAAGGTGAAAAACAAATTCCCATCTTTCATTTGCTAAATGCTGCTGTACCCACTCTGGTGTCAGATGATGAGCTTGGCTCCCCTTTGTTTCAGCAGCCACCGCAACACATTGTGCAAGGCCTCCAGCTGAGTCAGTGCTCGCTCGCTGTGCTCCGCGCACACAGATGGGAGTAGGCAGAGAAATGTCAGGATACTTGGATTAGCTCGGCTTTGGTCACGCACAGAAGCGGAGCTCAGGACACCAAACAATCCCAAATTAAACATGAAGCTTCCTCCCCAGACCAGGCACCTCGTTTCTCAGGCATTAGTCACTAAGGAACTTCCAAGCTGGTAGGCCTTGCTGTGGGTTTAAGTGCTTGCTTTCATGGCTCTACATCCCAGCAGTAAGGGTACCTTGCCCTGGCAATAAAATAAAGCCATCACATAAAAAATGTGCTATGACGTTTTAAGTTTTTAAATCACTTGGAATGCATGCATGTAGTTAACTTTTACTGCTATTGTTGCCAACCCCCTTGAGGGAAAAGCAATCTTCCTATTCCCCTCATTCTATGTATGGCATCTTTTTTGTCTGACATATTTCAGTAATTGGGCATGTTTATTCCTCAGCTAGTTCTAACACAACCAGTAGAGGCTGCATTTTGAATCTATGAGAGCAAGCTGGCAAGTGCCATGGAAAAAAATTAACATTTCCAACAGTATGCAACACATGGATGAATGTTACTCAGCCTGATGGGATGCGCAATTTTTAAATCTCATACAAATGTCTGTGTATTATTCCACCACTTCTCCCCATGAACACTCTAGTTTTGGTTGAAGGCTATTTCCCATTCAGACTCTTTTTCTTCAGCACTTTCTCCTGTCTTTTCTACCGGCTGTAACACCCATTACTGGCTCTCACTCTCTTCAGGGACTTGTTTCGCTGCCTTCCTTTCCATTTTGTTTGTACTAATTCTGTCCCCTGGTCTTCTCTCTGACTTAAGGCAAAAAGCAGGTCCAGTTCTTCCTCTATACACAATCTAAAGGAATATGAAATTCAAATGCGTGAGAATTTGCCAATTTCACCTTTCAAACAGAGATAAAACAACACTCTTTTGCACTATACTTCTGTTTGTCAGTGCCAAACCACAGATAAACTACAAAAGCAGGCCTTCTCAACCAGGTATTAAAAAAGCACTTCCACCCCAAATTCTCCTTTTGCAAATTTCCAACTGATTATGAGGGTTGCATCATAGATTAAAGTGCTCCACTCATGCTTGGACTGCTCAAACATGAAAAATTGCAGAAAGGGCAGTACTACCACGGTGTCAGCATACTTTTTCTTCTTACCACTTTTAGTCCAAACCTTCAGGATCCTCCTTGCTCCCCACCCAACTGTCACAGGCAAAGGATACATAGGAAACTCCCAAATGTAGAACAAAATAACTTAAGAGAGCTGCAACCATATTGCTGAACAGCAGTTCATTGTTCCCTTGCCTTGGATAGTTTTAGGTCTTTATTTTACTCAAAGATCTCTTACTTACCAATGCCCTGACCTTGGCATCTGTGCTACTCTCTTAAAGCTAATGTGATCTGCTCACACAAAGCAGACTATTGCCAAGGAGCATAAGCAGTCCTAGTGATGTCACTGAACTCATTAAAGATATAGTTGACTTCTTGCCCCTAGAAAACCTAATTATTAAATGTAACCTTAGCTGAAAACAGTAGTGCTTGTTGATAAGCAAAGTAAAACAAAAGGTGTTTTGTTCAAACATAAATATAGTACTTGAGCAATAAATAGGAGTTCCTGCTTTATAACTGTGGCAAACTGTAGTTAACCATGAAATTCCTGAGATAATTGATATAAAAAAAGAATGGAGTACTCTGAAATACAATCATGTGCATAGTTTGAAAATCTAATTCCTAATGCAATTCATAACATTAACACCAGTTCTAGAAAACTTAGTGGTTCATTTTAATAAACAGCAAATGCTGCACATTCTCACTCTGAGGACCCATTAGGAAGCTAACCCTGATGTAAAACTGCTATAATCTATCTTCTGAGAATTATTTTAAAATACACCTTTTATAGCAAATGTAAAACATAATAACTGTGTTGTAAATGTGACTGCTATATTTATTTGTTGCTATAGCTATGGATTGCAAATTTGGAAAGGAAAAATACACTTCAAATACTATCACAGACAATAAGAGCCTTATGCTTCTATACAATATTAAACATGCCACCACCCACTGGTGATATATAAATCACAGCACTGTTAAATCAGCTTCTTTCTTAGAGAAAACTTACTTCTTGAAGTTTCTTAGATTTTTCGTAAGATTTAATGTTCTTATTTTATCTATTTTTAATCTATCAAAGCACCAAAAACTACTATGTGTCACTGCAATCCATCCATAAAATTTACACAAACAGCTAACTCAGAGAAACCAATATCCTTGAAACTCAAGTGACTAAAGGAACAGTTTAAAAATTGAGATTTTAAGTGAATATTCTCAGGGGTCAAGACACTGTCTTAAGACTGGCATATGCCTAGAATATTTACAGACATCTTTCCCTCTCCTCTGCCTTTATAAAATGACTGCAAAACAGTGCTCCCTAAACCGTAACAGGCTACACTGAACAGAATGTACAGGTCTATCCACTGAAGCCACAGTGCAGCTTTGCAGGTATTGTGCTGTCTTACAAAATAAGCCCGATATAGTTATCCTCAAAAAAAATCACGTGGTTCACATGCATCTTAGTATGGAAAAATTTTCCCAGGATGAGAATGGATATTCCATTATTTGAGGCATTCAATTTTAAGTTGGTTAAAGTTACCCTGGTAATAATGCTATGGAGAACAATGCTGCAGAGACAACATTCATCATCACAGAAACTAATAGAAGCCCCTCAAATTTCCTTGTATAGGTATTGCAGCCTAGTTTTGTACATTTTTCTCTCCTCCTTGCTGCACACTCCAGGATTTCATGAGAAATTTTTGCATGAGCTCTGTTCAACCTCCATGTAGAATCTACCAGTTAAAGCGTCACTCTAGGTTTGAAGACTATCTGCTAAAGGCATTGAGGAATCAGCGTGAAAATACTACTTCTCAGACCAAAATTATTCAAAAAGAAAAGAATATTCATATACATCATATGTAAAATTTTAGCACACAGGAAAAAAACACTAAAATATACGTAGATGGCTTTAAAAAACAGCAGTGAAAATACAAAGTAACCAGGGGGAGGTAGTTTTAAGGGAAGTGAAATCATATATGTGAGCTCCAAAATGCCCCTTCCCTCTTTTTTTTCCTTTATTTTGTGGGGGTGTGTGTGAGAGAGGATATCTGACAGATGTCAAGGTCAAATCACACAGCCTTTAGAGCTAATACAAAGTATTACAGCACTCTACATGTATGTGTCACAAAAAATGCATGTGATTTTAAACTCTTAACCACAGATTACAGGCTGGCTTCCTGGGGCTTTTTAAACATATGGTCAGAAGCGAGGATGGAAGAAAGCATTTTTGTGTGATCTGTCATTGATCTGAGAATGTAATCTTTGTTTTATTTAAGTGTCATGGCTTGCTACAGTAATGAGCTGAATAGAATATTTTAAAGGGTTAAGCTTTTGAAATGAGCAGATTCAGGGAAGGGCACAGTAACATCTTCATGCCTAACAAGTCAGTAAACACTGCACATACCTGAAGGCCTTACTGTTTAAGGTCTTTCTTTAAAAAAAAAAAAAGGTATAAATCTCAAAGCACTAATTTTAATGTCAGATTTGGCATCATTGCTGTATAATTATCTAATGCCTAATATGTCCTTGAACGAACAAAATGCACCACATAATCACACCCCATAATTACAAAATACATATAATCCCTATTTATATACTCACATACTTGAGTATAAAATACGCTATTATAATCTTCTACTAAGAACTTTGCTAAAAATTGTAACTATCTGATATTTTTTCTTCTCTCTCATTCTGGCTTTACTCTTGCTTCTGTCTCACCCTAACTATAAGCAGCAAGGGGTGAAGATTAGTTATTTGCTATAGAGTTACACCCAACACATTGGGGCTTGAACTACATGAAGCTTCTTCATAACCATGTTAAATCAAACAGTAGCAAGGTCTAGGCAAAGGTGTTTAAAAAACCACATTCAGGTCTCCCTGAGCATTCCATGAACACAGGGAATTTTGTGTACCAGGATGTGAGGACCCAATGTGGTAAATTTAATGCTCAATTTCTCCACATCTTTTCCTCTTAAAAAGCTCTTCTTACCTGGAGCCAGGTACCCTCACAGATGTAGCTGATTCACTATGTCTGACCTTCAAAATACACTGACATTGCATTCATTGCTGGGTTGCAGCATCCCACGTAACACTCCGTTCACTGCCATACAAGAAATGTATTTTATGTTTGCTTTTGCCAATGATACTGCAAGGCAGAGTGCAAATTAATTGAAATAGAAATACAATTTTATAAGAAAGTATTACAATTCTTGAAAAAACTGTGTTTTTATAAAGTGGATCATAACATCCTCACTACAAAACCAAAGGATGCCATGAAAGAGACTAAGAGTTACTCAAACACTCTCTATAGGCAATGGTTTTTATGTTAATGCAAGGAATGTGCTTAATTTTTTCAACTACTAGAGATGAAAAAGAAATCTGTCTAATCCTGTAAAATAAATGATTTTAAATGTCAAGACTCTGACCACTGTATTCTTGCCAGGTAACTTAATCCCACTGCTTTCAAATTAAACATGGAATTTGAACTACTGCTGCTCTGCTCTAAACAATGTTGCTTCAAACAGAGGATTCAAGGAAATCAAGTAATTACAATAAAAGAATAAAAACATGTCAGCTACATTCACTTAGTATTGTTTTTGTGCATCTACACCATGGACACTGCCACTCCTGAGCAGAAGCCAGGTGTGGAATTAAAAACATCGGCTCTGCCTGAGCAACCCAGGTTCAGGCATCCAAAATCTTCCTCTTATATCTCCTGCCATTGGGGTCACTGACATTGCTCGGGCTGCCCTTCTTTGTCTGGAGTATCCATAACCTCTTTATCCTTCTCACAGCTTTCTTCTAGTCATTCTGTCAAAGCTGAGCCCCATATTTTCATTTTACTGCTATTGTGCTGTATCAGTTACTTCAAATATTGGAAGATTCATGATTAGTTACTACAGTATTTCTTCCCATGTCATTTCATTTTTTCTTTTCATGTCATCCACTTTCACAAATGCTAAAAACACCTTACGTTCACCTTGGATAAACACATGTCCATATGTATTAATCTTGGTCAAGCAATATTTGCCCACTATGCAGTCAACATTTTCCAAAGATGAGACCTCCTCTTAGGCACCAAAATCAAAATGCAGAAAACCCCAGATACGTGTTTCAAAATCACAGATAATCATTGAAAATAAGACAGTGGATTACAGAAAATGGATGTCAGTCCAAATTTAAGTACCTAATCTGGAAAATGCCTTAAACATGCATTTCTTAAACTGAAATGTTGAAACAAGCCTTAGAAGACGGCTATTTTTTTCAATTATAGTAATGACAGAGACTAAATCACAGACTCGCTGAATATTCTGAGTTGGAAAGGACCCACAAGGATCACTGAATCCAGCTTTTAAGTGAATGGCCTGTACAGGGATCAAACCCACAACCTTGGTGCTATTGGCATCCTGCTCTAACCAACTGAGCTAATCACCCCTATCAAAATCCTATCAAAAATCTGAAAACCTCTACAGATTTGAAGCAGTATTGCTCTGTATTTTACTTTAGGGTCAGATATTAACATAACAAAATAAGTACAGATATCATGGAACTATGACAGAAAGAAGCCAGGTCTGACTCCTGACTGTGAAGCTCTTTATATCATTCTAAGTTTGAAGTGGGAAAGGCACAGCATGACATGCAACCACCTTAAGCTGCCAGTTCACAAAAAGGTGATGCCATCCAAGTGCACAGAATCAGCTGTTCATGCCCCTTCCATGGACACTTCTTCCCTCTCCCACATCCCTGCTCATAAACTAACACCATTTTCACCTAACTCCAGCTCTGGTAATCACCAGGCACTTCATGAGACCAATGACACCTCAGACTCAGCAGAAAATTATCCTGGGTAGAAAAGAGAGTTTTCTGTGCAGCCTGTGAGTGGATCTGGCTCAGCAAACAGTTCGGTGATTCCCAAACTGGCACTGGGAGGAGGTCAGACCATCAGAAATTGAAGCAACTAGAAAGGCAACAAAACATTCTTCTTTTTGCTGGCTGTGAGACACCACAGTAGCCCAGTTGTGTGCAGAAGCAGAGCACCAGGGCTCTGGGAAACGGAACTGGCTCTGTATGAAATGCCAAAATTGGTAATGACCTTCTCAGGTTCACTTTGTCAACAACACAATATTTCTGTATACAAAATCCTTTAGCAACTTAGAAAAGCTGCAAAATCACGAAAACCCCCAAAATTGCTGCAGTCAAGAAGTTTCATAGGTTAACAAGCTTTTCCAGCAAAGTATCTAAGATTCTGAATTAAAATTCTTGAAACTTTGTGTTGAGAAGAGAAAATCACCAGATAAATGGAATGATATTGACAAAACCACTCAGAAATGTAGCAACTAACCATGTATCTCTAAGCCAGTACAGAATTCCCCCTTTCCTTCTGTTAGGAAGACTTTAAACTAGCAAACTTGTGATCACTCAGCTAAACCCAAATGAATTCATGGGCACATTTTGCAAAATATGATATACTCAAAGTCTGCACATATGGATGCAACACAAATAATTAAAATTAAAGAAAAAAGCACCCTTGGGTCATAAAAGAGTCTTCAGAGAGAAAGACAGAGTGACACTAACATCAACAACAACCACGGCAAGCTAGAATATCTACATCCATAGCTATCTACATATTAAAAAGAATGCATATTCATATTCCCTAAGCGATGTCCCTCTGCTCTTCCAAAGTCAAAGGAACTCTTCTCTAAGCAGATAAAATCTTTCTCACTATGTTTTTCAGCAGCTGTCTTTGCTGGTTTCTAATCAAAGCTCAAGATAACTGGCTTTGGCAACAGACTGTAGTTTCCCAGATGAGTAAGCAAACAAAGAGTTTACTTTTCCCCCTCTTCCACAGAACTTTAGATGCATTTTCTGTCTCAAGAGGGAATTGATGACTTCCATAATCTGGTCAACACCTCAAATACATTTAATGAAGGAACGTCAGGGGTCTATGGTATTTGTATACTTCAAAATGTGGACAGCTACAAGACAAAGATAAATGCCAGCCTGGAAAACAAAAATCTGGACTGTAGCAATTTATAAGAGTAGAAAATGAGAAACCTTTAGACAATAATTGATTCATATTTGACTGAGAAACAGACATAAGGAGAGCAAGTAAATTGACATATCATAAAAAATCTTCACTTGGGTTATTCTTAAGTATTCTTTAAATGGGGGAGGGGAGCTCATCACAACAACATTCACTGGAAGACGATATTGATTTAGAAGGCAGAGCCTGAAGGATGTCAAACCAGAAAATCACTATAATCAACTACAAAGGAAATTCATCACGACAAAAAAGGAAGTGGGTGGATAAGCAAAGCCTATGGAAGAAAAAGAAAAATAACATTGCCGACTGTTAGATACATCATTTAAAAAAAAAAAGTGTATGTTAAAATGATTCCTATTCAGTTAATATGAGAAATCTAATAGATAGATACCAAGACATTAGGGTACAGGATATATTGTCTTGAAGAGACACTGAAGAGTTCCATAAGCAAATGTGTCTTGCCACTGTGTTGAAAGACAAATTTTAGGTTGAAGATTAAAAATTTGAATACCTAAAAACATAAAACTTATATTTCTTAGAAAGACTGCATAAAAAAACCCCATATTCTAAAGCTGCAATTCTAATTTACTTTTCTATAATGAAACAGAAGAGTATTGAATAAAGTCCAGCAGAAGTCAGCATGTTGATAATTGACAAAGCAGACAACTTCAAACATCCTAGGGCAAGAAAGATTAAATTTAATATGTCTCAAATGTGTGGGTTTAAAATAATTTCATTCAACATTTGTTCTAAGTCTTGCATAGGAGAAGAGGAAGAGGGGAGATTAAATGGCAGGTGAATTGAATGTTTCTTTTGATGATAATAAAATCTAGAGCACTGATGGAATGTAATTTATTCTAAACCAGCACAAACCACAAATGTGTGTGACATGGGCCTGATCCTTCGGTGCAATCTGGAAGCAGGAACAGCAACACATCCAGCTCAAAGCTACACTTTGCACGTGGGGTGTGTACAGCACTGGATTTCCAAAGCAGCCTTCACACAACAATCTGACAGCCAATTCAGGGAAGAAGATTCAGATGCGGTTTATGTTTTGGAATGCCCTGCTTTTCTCATGTTTGACTTGAGAATATTTCTCTTGACACAGACAAGTGGTGCAAGGAGTTGAAAATGAGGCTAGGCAAGTTTAATATGAAGCAGTCAGAAAACTGTAGTGAACAATATTTGGCCAGAAAAATTTTGTATACAAGTTGCATAATTCACATTCCCCTGCATAGCTCTAAACTGTGCTACGCTAAGCAGTAAGTCGGGTCCTAAAAAATAGTAGACATCTTGCAAGGGGTGGTAACTTTTACCACAGCTGCTGAAATTGGTAGCCCTCATAGTCAACCCTGAAGTCCACCTTCATCTTCTACCACCTATCTTCATTAGTGATTTAATAAAAACACCCCACCCACCATCCCCAAGAATAAAATTTGTGTACTTGGTACACAAATTGTGTACAAGGTAACTACATGCAGTTTTTGGGCACTGTTTTTTCACCACTGTCAGTCAAAAGCATATTGTGTCAGATTTAAATGGCAACTTCATGAATATCTGGACTCAGACAGAGAGTGGGATTCATCTAATAAAATGAAGACATCTATATCTGTGTCAGTCAATTAAGATACATAAGACTTTTAGGTTAACAGCTGGACTTGATAATTCATATTTGCTTCACTAAGTGCTTGCAAGTGAATTCAAGAAGTCAGTGAACTGCATATGCAAATAAGTTTACAAAACTATAGATTTCTTATTTATGCACTTTTTTCTTTTTTTTTTAACCTAATTTTTTCTACCTTAAAGAAACAAAAACAGTTGGACTGGATCACAGAAAAGGTCTATCTGCTCCATGTCTTGTAACTGCAAATATCTAGGGAAGAGTACAAATGTATATAGAAACCTCTCTGATACACACCTCCCATCAATGCAATTTGCATTACTGACTGCTTTAGCTGGGTTGATATTTTTTCTTGAGGCAGTGATAACAACACACAGGGATCCGATAGCATTTTTCTGTGCAATGCTTCAGAGCAGCAAAGCACTTTACAAGTTCTAAATATGACTATTCAATGTGTTCACTTTTATTAGAGATTTGATGATGAAATGCTCAGATTTAATATGCCTATTACTTGTATGAGCACAAAATAATTCATCCAAAGCTTGAAGCCTATTAGCTGCCAACTAGTCTACCAATTTACATGATTTTCTGATTAAAAGCACCCTGAAGATCACTGCAGTAATAATGAGGTGTTTCTTAAAGAAGCCAAAGCAATATACTTATTTAAAAATATTTATTTTAACAGCAGTTTAAACATAGTAGTTATAGTTTTCTTTTTTAGACACGCAAAAAGTAAACATTTGCCTCTCTGGCAAAGCTACTTTTGTACAAATTTTCAAAGCATTAGCTGTGAACTTCCAACTTCCCATAACATATTGAGCTTATGTTAAGACAAAGTAATTTTCTATGATTTGAACTATTTAGCACAAAGTATCATGCTATCACCTCTAACAGCTCTCCTTTTCTTTTCCGCTCCTCTTAGTCCTAGCAAAACATTCTTCCAAACTTCTTATGTAAAAACTACTACTAAATAGCAATAATATTAATTTTATCAATAATAAAACTTAACACCATGACACAAAACTTATTTTACCAGGACAAATATTTCTAAAAAATCACATAATCTCACATGACTAGCAGAAAATTAATAATGACCTTACCAAAAAAAAGTCAAATCAGTAAGTTTACACTGGGGCCTCTATATGGTGCCATATAATAGACAACACAAAACTGCACAGTGAATTCAAATGCTTTTCCCTGGCTGAAAGGGACCTGAAAGTCCTGCTCTCATGAAAATGAGCTATAACTGGTTATGCCAATCTCTCGTGGCCATAAAAGATTTCTGATGCTGGAGAAATCCATAGCCTTGACAAGTAATCTACTTCCTGTGCTTCATCCTCTTTATCACTAGACAAAAATATCTTCTTAACTCCCCCTGTAAATCCAGTATTTTTGCCCCATGCACTGCTAGTAGGGAGAATAAACTATTCCCTTCTTTTGAGAAACTTATTACATCAGATCAGGGTGGTTCCCAGAGTTCGATAGCAGTAAAGACCAGCTCTTGAAAAGATGTGTATCCTTTTGAAAATCATTTATAAAACATCTTTCCATTAATAATTATTGCTATGAAGTTAAACAACGTCTATTTGCACACTCTCATGTTAAGTCCTTTGTTATGCTGGCACTGCCAACATAAAATTTATAAATGTGTTACTTATTGAGCCAATTATAATAATCAAGTGAGAAAAATTCCATTACAAATATTAAAATAATCTATTATTGCATTTTAAGGCATTGACTACATAATGCCATGACTTCTTAAGCAATATTACAGTTGCTGAGATATCAAAATTGCTATATGGTTTTTCAAATTATTCTTTGAACAATGTCTCCCCCAATCTATCATATAGTATATTATCTACATAAAGCAAAATATCTTATAGTCTTACAGATTCTTTTACATTATAAAACTGGTTCTTGCCTTGCTTGAGTAAATGGTATTAATGGAACATGTAAAAGTAGATGACTGTATACAACTGCTGTTTTGTCCCTGAAAGGCAAATTCTTCTCTAGTAGCCATTCAAATTAGAGCTATCACATGCAACTGAAATTGCTGAGGAAATGTCTGTAAACAACATTTAGTTTTTAAATTCAACTTCAAGTATATAGAGATTGCACAGGAGAGTTTACTCAAAAGCCACAAATAGACATTATTTAACAATTCAGGCATTATTTTCACTGAAGCATATAATATTTTATAGTACAATATAGAAACAATACCTTTCTTAAAAACAAAAGAAACCCCACGTATTTTTCAATTTGATAATCATATCTGTGGCTCTGTGATATTTAAATACCCATCAAAAAGAGACAGCTAGTTAGATATAACAAACATGTATGTATTTAAGTCACCTTACAAGAAAAAATAAGCTTTGAATTCAGTGAAATGGGCAGTGTTTAGTTAACAATATTTGAGTCTCCAGAAGAATACAAGCCCAGAAAAACCCTAAAACTGGCCAGATTCAGGGAGCTGAATCTACTTTTTTTTTTGTCTTGCATATATTCTTGCCCCAGAAAACATTTTATGATGAAAGGAGAGAAAGGCAAATGAAATCCTATAAATTAATTCCTTTACGTAGTATTTGTTTTACATACAGATGTTTATAATTTACATGTATTTAAATCCTGTAACATTTAAGCACATTGGAGTGCTTGAAAGGACACAGTAGTTGTCCAGACACTGTCAAATTCGACATAATACTTTGCCTTTTCATGCACAGGAATGAGGACAGAGACTGATCTAACCAAGAGGAAAGGGCAGGAAGGTGCAAAGGTTTCAAGCTTGATCTTGCATGTATATGAATCAGGTTTAGTTTTCCCCCCAACTACTGTAATTGTAGCCAAAAGTCACTTGGTGAGTTATCATCAATGCAGATGCCTGAACATGGAAATCTAAGTGTCATTTTAGTGACCCAAAGACCTATTTCCATTGAAATGGCAAATACGAAATGGACCTACAGCAGCTGCAGACCCTTCTTGACTGGACCTATTAGGCCAGATTTGTGACCTTTAGGACATCCAAAGTTGCTCCAAACATTTACATTTAGGTATTACATTTGCCTTTCACAGGATATTCACATGCCTAATTCTCATTATGAAAATCAGATGTCCCAGACATCAGAGAAAGGCATGTTCCTAGAGTGCTTTGATTTTCCCTGTGGAGGTATCTCTATCTATGCACTACATATAGATTTCTCTCTCTTAATACCCATACTGTGTGTGAACATCCTCCTCAGTGCCTCCATTTAATGCGAATGTCAACCTTGCAAAGGCAGATGTGAAAGTGATGTTGATTCACCACAACATCAGGATTACAGAACATCATCAGAGCAAACCAGACAATGCCCTGGAGAGCTACGGACGGCCAAGCCTTCATTGAATGGACTTCCATTTGAACCATGCCCAGAGAGAAAGCTTGGTTGACTTTGGACTTAAAGAGTTCATATCAACTTGGTAACTAAATGACCTCAGGGCAGGATTAATATGTATGGGTAGGGAGCATTTGCAGCTCTGCCTAAAGCTATCTCACTTGGATGCTCTGAATTGCCCTCCTGAGGATACTAGCTTTCTCCTTTGGCTATATAGATAGCTTGGCTTTCTAATTTAGGCATGAATAAGCTCCTTTTGAAAGCTTTGAATTATTTTCTGTGGAGCCTCTGTGGCTTTGGCTAGAACACATCCCAACAGATTTAGGCCCAATGGAACCACATTATATCAGAGTATTTCAGAGATATCAATTCATCCTCCAGGAGCCAAGACCAGAATTTAGAATGAAAAATTTTGGATCTAAACATAGTGGTATTTCTTTAGGTTCTCCACATTTCACAAACATTTTCTCTTTAACTCTGTGAAATTTTCTAATTTGACAGCTAGATCCATAAACCACCATGACTATCTAATCCTATCAACACTCTTAAGTGCAGTATGAAAGTTCAGTTCATTTAATCATCAAATAATATCACTTAAGACCTAGTCCTGTTAATCATCATATATATATATATATATATATATATATATCCAGAGAGAGAAGCATATGTAATTGATAGTACATTCAGCCTGTCAAAATGTTTTAATTATTCAGTCAGAACAGTATGACTGCATTAATCATTTCGGTGTTCACCACAGAGCAAGCTGGAAAAAGGTCTTGATTAAATAACTGCATAGGAATTTTTAAAACTATTACTCTCAAATAAAATTTGAGGTAAAAGTAAGGAAGGCATAAGCAGGTATAAGCAGGTATAAGTCAGGTCTAGGACTGCCCCCTCTGCTAAGCCCTTTCCAGTTCAGATAATGTTTCTATTCTGCTGCAGGCTTCTCTCAGGAAATAAATTCTTAGCTTGATGTCACCTGAGGACATCCAAATGAACTACCTCCCATCTCTGTAGCCTCCTTTCTTTCTAATGTTGTGTTACATCTTAACATTTCACGTAACAACTGTAAGACAGACAACCTGATCTTATTAAACTCCACAAAGTACTGCACCACACTCTACGGTATTGTAGAATTAAAAGTAAGATTACGTCACTCTTGAGGATTTTTTTGTGCTCTAAATGTACTCTTTCATAGGGCAATGCACTGAGCAAAACTGAAGGTTTTGGCCAACAGAAGACAAGACTGGAAGAAGACTGATCTCCTCTCCTTTTCATTCTTTTACAGGATATTCTTGATTTCATTCCCTTTGTACTATTTCCACCCCTAATGTTGCAGGAGGAAAGGGGACGGATGTTGTCTAGAGGGGATAATTGCAGGAAGTATTTTGCATAACAGGGTAAGATACTAAACTATGAGACAGGACTTTTTCTTATCTGATGTGTTTGCAGAGGAATGTATTAAGCAGAAAACCTTTAAGGTACATTAAGCTTGACAGTCATCTTTCCTCCGTGGTAAGTTTGGCACATGTGACAAGGATCAGGGCTGCCACTCACTCTCATTTTAATGCCAGCTCAATCCTGACATTCTCCAACATCTAGTGAACTTGTAGTGAGATATTCTGAAGAAGTTTTCCTTTTCCCTCAGTTTTTTAAATGAACTTAATATAGTGTAACGTGAGAGTTTATGATCCCAGAGAGAGATATACCATACAGACTAGCATAGCATAAAAAATATCAGGATAGGCTTTCCAGCATCCCCCAGTGTCTCAACTCCAAGCCAAAGGGACTATTTCCTAATCAAAAGCCCTCATATTTTTCATTCTTCACTCCTCTTTTGATAACAGAAGGCCCAGACAAACAGAAGCAAATAGAAACTATTCTGCTGTTCCTGCAAGCCTGTTCACAAAATGCCTCCCATAGGCTGCTTTCCACCAGCCCTGCTCTTTCATTAATCCATTCAGTCCTGAAGGATCAACTTAGGCAATTAGACAAGGGATGTGGACTCTGAGGGATAATTGGATGACTTGCATGCAATAAACTTCTTGCACGGTTTCTTCACTTTTTTCTCTTGGTCTCTTTGCTCATCCCTTTGTTTCTCACCATTAATTTTTTTAATCAAGTTTGCAACACCTTTGCAGTTACAGCAAGATAGTAATGTGACCGAGCAGCAAGAACTTGAACACCTACATTGCAGCTCCTGCTGTTTTATTCCTCTTTAAATTGTTCTGATGTGATATCAAATGGGATGCAGCAGTCAAGGCTTCATTTTTGTATCTGCAGCACTGCTGAAGTTGCAGGGTGGGAATAAATGAGCTCAGATGTGTTTGCGTAATCTCAGGTGAATCCTGGAAGAGAGCTCGTATGGGGAAAAAAAGCAGAATTTAATTGGTCTTACTCTGGTGAATTGTGTGTGAATTATATCACAGCCAAGGATCTTACTGACATACATTAAGGATTGCTGAAATGTAGTTATTACCTTTCTTTACCCCCTGTAACCTTCATCCCACCTTCTTGTCATCTCAAAGTCCAAAGTCTGAGAGATCTTTTGCCTTGGGCACACAACCTCATTCTCATCCTTAGTCCTCAGTCTGATGCTTCTAACGTTCATTTCTTCCTATTTTGACATATTCCTCTCATATCAACCGCTGCCCTCATGTAATCCTTCTTAATATTGTATTTATTTACTGTATAAAATTGCTTTCCTCTGTTCACATGAGTTTAAACTTCTCTTAGTTCCTTTTATTTCCTATACACTAGCACAATTTGTCAGACTAGATACACAGCGTTTAAAATCACATACAAGTTTCAACATTTCCCTCTAACATTACAATATAATTCTCTTTTATAATAAATGTCAGTGAAATATTAATGATCACTACACTATCAACCATAAAAACCAATAACAACAAAAAATAAAAATCAAATCTTACACTGCCTAGCTTGAGTGCTAGAGACTGTGTACCCAGCTGCTGAATGTGCAGAAGTCCTTTTCAGCGCTCGTCTGTAAGGAATAAAATATTGCAGCCACAGCTACCGAGACTTGGCTCAATCTGTAGGAATGAGAGTTTTCCTTCCGGATGCGCACATCCAGCCCAGCCTCACATGACAAATAGACACAATGTCCTGTAAACCTCCTCTGAAGAGATGCTCAGGTAACACTGGCCCGCATAATACGAAATTAGGACAGACTGCGCAGAACCTTGTGAAATGCTGTAAGTTTCTTACAAATGAAAAACACCCATCAAAAACAAGGTCAAGAGCAGAACAAAACTTATTTCTTCTCCTACTAGAGAGATATGTATTCAAGAGATAGCTACCTTCAGATGAAAGTATGGAGGATTTTAAGATGGGATAAATACTTGACTGAGAAAGAAATGGAAAACCACTTTTCAGAGTTCTTGAATGACTTGAGGCAGTTCTGCTCTCAGTATGGCCTCAGTGAAGAGCAGGTTTGAGTAGCTCAGGCAGAATGATGAAGAATGTGACTGTTGAGTTGCTTGAAATGGCATTCCTGTGCTCTACCCAGAGAATATAAATTGACTGAAGATGGAGTAATGAAATAAGAGGATGAAATATGAAAAATATGATTAAACTAAGCTCACAAAAGGAGTGATGTTGCATTTGTCAACAAACAAAGAAGGAAAGGAGATGGTAATGCTTTGTGTCTTTTCTGGTGAGATGTGGTGATAGCTGAGCTGGTTCTGTCTTTGTAGCAGTCTAAAGACCACAATAGTTCTCACCAGCAGCTAATTTGCCCAATTTTGTGACTGAGAAACACACATCAAAATAATTTTTTCCTCGTTACTTAGGATCTCAAGGGACACTCTCAGACAGGTACCATGAATCCCAGATGGCTTATGTTTTTTTGTTGTAGACCCTAGTACATTCAAGAGAACATGGAGGCAATAAAACAAAAAGTTTAGATTAAATACCAGGCAGTTGTCTTCTCAAACAAGAGCTATAAGAGAAAGAGCCCACATAATGCTGTTGAACACACCCCATTTCAACATGCATTACGCATGTTCTTACACCACAGTAAGAACCAATTTTGTGTACAGAGGGAATCAGACCAAATGACTAACGAGGTCTTCTCTGTAACTGTAGAAAATGGTTTCTGGAAGAGTATCAACAGGCACTTCTCACAAGCATACAGGTGTTAATCTTGGTGCCCTGGCCATGTTCCAGCCCAGGTAATTACCTTTTACACTTCTCCTTCCATACTGTCCTGGCTTGTCTCCACTCTCTGGCCCAGATTTATGTGCAACTGAAGAGCAGCAGCGTGTCACTGCACAGGTGTCAGTGCAGGGAGTGGTAGGGGATCAGCTGCAGGGTGAAGTGGTAGTTATATTCACTAAAGGTTATGTAGTCCTTCAGGCTCCTTGCAAATACACTGTCTAGATGAAAGATAACCCTGCACAGACCAACTTATTCCTCACCTGTGCTTACAAGGAGGGCAGCTGATTTTTCTATTGCTTTTTTTCCTGCAGGTGAGAGGATAGCTGGCTCCCCTTTGTCACAGCAAGCTCAGCAGGTAGCTTCCTCTCCCTGATCTCCATCCTGCAGCGCTCCTGATCTCCACAGGAGAGTTGCTTCATTTCCCCCTCTTTCCTCTGGTGTGACCCTTCAGTTCCACAGGAGATCCCATGTCTTCTGAGCCTCCCTTCCGGCAATGCACTCAACATCTGCAAATTCTAGCTCAGAGTGAACATAGCAAGCACAACTTTGAGAAATGCTCTGAAGCCTTGGTTTCATAATTCATTGCCAACACAGTATCACTTCTCTGGGAGTTATGATCTCTTTTCGTCCAGGAAATTGTGCAGATGAGCTGCAGAACCTCAGCATTAAAAGAGAAACACAGAAAATCCTTTAGCAGAAGAAAGGCTGTCAGAGTCACACATCCCACACAGCAGCAATCCTGCCCTAGCAGCACAGCAACACAACTCCCCACCAGAATGAGACTGACTGAAAAGCAAGAACTAAATATGTATAAGGAGCAATCCAACAATGCACACAGCTCTGAGTCATTTTTAAGGGTACTTTAAGATGCATCATTTTTGGTGGAACTGAATGTTGTAAGCACAATACAAAACCTGTGAATTAAAGGAGAAAAGGTAGCTTCCTATGCAGCTTCCTTTATTTAAAGAAGAATCAAGACTTATACTTTGTTTTCAGACTTATTATTCAAGTTTTGAGAGTATTGTAGAGAAAGAGACAATACATGTTTTCAAAATAATTTGGGAGAAACAAGCCATGTACTTAAGTGTATTCTGAAATATGAAAATACAATAGGTGAAAAAGCCAGGGCTGGCAATCATTCAAGTTAAAGTTCAATGATAAAAACTTTTTGTAAGGTAATCCTTATTATTTTAAAATTCTTTTTGATGCCTGAAAAATTTGAATCCCTTGTTTCATATTCCAAATATTACATGAAGTGATTCACTAATTTTGGTTGGGTATTTTTATTTTTTACACACACACGAGACTCCTCTCTGAGTTGCACAGCATTAGAATGAGAGAAAATGGACACAAACAGGAGCACAGGAAATTCTGATATAAAAAGCTTTTTCTTTTTGCCTTTGTTTTTCCAGCTAGCATGAAGCTGGTCAAACACTGGAACAGGCACCCAGGGAGCTGAATGAAATCTCCATTCTCAGAGATTTTCAGGACACAACTGCAGCCCTCAGCAACCTGACCTGATCAAACCCACTCTGAGCAGGGAGTTGGACTAGATGACTTCTGGAAGTCACTTCCTCTGGAGCAGAGGAATTTTTAGAGATTTTCTAAATACAAAAACATATAGACAGACATAAACATACACATAAAAATTCTGTCACAGCTAAACACATTCTTGTATCTGCATTTCATTCTGCACATGGGCGTGTGCTCTACTGAATGTGAACACACACATCACAGAGTCACAGAATCACAGAATGAACTAGGTTGGAAAAGACCTGTAACATAATCTAGTCCAATCTATGACATGCTACATAAAAGATGGAGGCATCTGAGCCATAAGAAGGGATAATAAAAAACACAAGTGTGAGCTCCAATAAAGTAGGATTATTCCTGACACTGAATGGTATGTTGGTTTTACCTATTTTCCTGCTAAATTCTGACATCCTGAGCTGCAGCACTTTTAACTACATCAGAACAGCGCAACTAATGAAAGCTAATGAAATTCAGTCTGCATGAACTGTTCAGTGTGGCTTCACAGGACAAACAACTTAGCTCTGACCATCTAAGCAAGACATAGAGGACGTTTCTGAAATTCTAATTAGACTGAATTGAGGAAAATGGCTATGTGGAAGAAAATAAAAAGATAGCCCTGCTCCAACTCCCTGTGCCTTCACAGAATGGACACCAGGTGCACCCACCCAGTGTGACACGTTTCACAAGTGAGAGATGAGCAAAGGAAAATGAAGATTGTGACAGTTTTCCAACCACCCACAGAAAAGGATCAGGGTACAGCCCACGACACTTGGGCTGCTCCAATCCACTATGCTGAGTAGCCAACCAGTTGTTTTAACAAGGTACCCAAATGGAAAGTTTTCTGGATATGACTCTACAGGGAAATCTTCCAAGAAGAAACAGGTTATGAAGCTCAACTTAAAATAGTAACAGAAATGCATTTGGGAACTAGAAATTACCAGAGTATGATAATGTAGACAAAACTTAGATGAACAGCCCTACTGAAGTGAAAGGAGCAATATCTTTTAATTGTACATCCTTTCACAAAATGCATTTGCATAAATTCTCAAAATTGCTCTTCTCCATGATCCCCCAAAGAGTTAGACAAAAAACCACTACTTACAGCACTGTTTAAAAACCAGGTTAGTTCTAGATGAACTATAAAGGCCTAATGTAGCAACTGCAGAATCTTAATAACTCTACCAAATCTTAATTTCCCTCTATCGTGTCTCTAATATTTTTGCTCACTTGCCATATATAAAACACCACATGTCCTCCATTTTCGATGTCTGTTTGAGAACTTATACCTTATCAGGTACAGATTGAAGAAAACATTAATAAAAGCAAATTCATGGAAAATTGTTTCCACAGAAAAGAAGCCTCTGTCTTAAGTACAGTTTTAAAAAAGTTGGATCAATTAGCAATCTGTGAATGTTAGAAACATCTTAACAATGTCTCAAAGATGAAAGAGCATATCACAGAATGAGGAAAGGGGAAAAAAATTAAATTATGTCTGCAGTCATAATGAATCAAAGCCCAGAAGGTGGTCTCCAAATCAGCAGGTTTTGATGAAATATAAAGAAAAATTATTATTGATGAAAAATGAATAAGCTCTTTTTGATTTTAGCAACCTTTAAATCACACTTTGCTAATTAAAATAGCTTCAGCACAACCCTCCATTCCTTGATGGGCATTTAGCAATCCTAAAAATGAGTGGGTTAATTTGACATTTTAGCCAATATGCATAGAGTTTATCTTAAGCTGGCAGACACAGCACAGTGTAAGACGATGTACAAAACAACACACAGCTAAACCTTCTTTTTCTCCTCTTTTCTTGTTTTTTCCACACTATATCTACTAACACAATTACAAAGTAATGACAGGCAACTTCTGCTTGTTTTCTCTGCAGCATATAATACCCAGTAACATATACCACAACTATTAATGAGCCATGAACTATGTCTTGGGAAATAAAGACCAATGCTAATATTTTCTGCCTTCTTTGTTCGCCAGGTCAGAGCTCTTTGCATCCCAAAGATAAGTGGAAATGAAAAGTCTGAGGGACATTAGTTCTCACATCCCTTGAAGTCTAATTGCTTTTTTTAAATGTTGGTAGTAGAAATTATGTGTTCTCTTTTCATCCCAGTTTGTACTGTGCTTCCTTTTAAATGGAAACCTAGGAATGAGGGAAGGCTGTAATCAACAATGAATTGTTGCACACAGAAGACATTTCATTACAGAAAGCAATGCAACTCAGGCATGCCATGCATTATTGTTACAAAACTATACACACAAATTAAAATGAAGCAAGATCTGCTGCTCTGCTTTGTCTTTCATAAATTAAGTCTTATATGTTATATCACTGTCTAAACTCCGGGTAGATGAAATTACCTATCCATTACAAATATGTCATCTATTTACCATAATAACATTTGATATATCCATCATGTAAGAAAGACTGCTATGAACACATCAAATTGAAAAGCTATTTAAATGCCACTAGTATTTTAAAGAATGAAAAAATTTCACGGCAAGTAAGTAAATCTGATTTTAGAAATAAGTCTGACGTTTTTCAGAAATACCTAATAATATAAAATAGGTCATGCAAGAAACCTTTCAATGTTTCACATCACAGTGTTTGAGCCTTAAGGAACAAGATTTCAAACACCTTATAAACCAATTCTTTAACAATATCATGAAGCACAAGGCTGTGGGAATACACACTGTTTTCTGAGTGATGAGTGGAAAAGCACTGTTTTTCAGCTTTCCAACCAAGAACAAACTGAAATGAGATCTTTCAGCAATTTCTCACTTTCCAGGACTGCCAGTGTGGTATGTTTCATACACATTCATTCAATGAGTTCACAATATGTTAAAAGGAATTAACCACTTCCCCCTGCAACCTATATGAAGTGATGCTATTTTCCTTCCTGCAGTTCACTGCAGAGGATTCCTCCCCACAATTAGACTCCACCACTTCTGCCAGTGACAAAATGCTTTGACCACAAGCAGGATGATTTGTAAGTCACATAAACAAACAAGACTGGCCATAAGGATAAACAGTGTAGTTAAATATAGTTTGTCTCATCTGTGAAGGAGATATCATTCATAAAAACAGAAAAGAAGGAAAGACCCTTCAAACCCTTCAACATTAGAAGAACATTTTACTGTTCATCCATTAAACTACATTAAAGATCTAACTTCAAACTGCATATTTAATTTTAGAAAGTAAAAAGCCCATATTTGGTGAAAACACAGCACTCTCTCCAAGCTCCTCCTGTGCACCCCTCTCCCATAACCAGATAAATCTAAAATGAAAAACCCCTAGCTCTTCAAATGCTTGGAAAGGAGAAGCCTGAATCCTTCACCAAACAGGAACAGATGGGTTGACTGGAAGGACATAAAAGACAGAAAAATCATAAATTTGTATTCTATTTAGGAAAGGCCACAGTCAACAGCAACAACAAATTAAACTGATTAAATTATGGTGTTCAAGTGAGGCACAACATCAGCTTGCAATCCAAAATTTGGTTAGTATGACTTGCAAAGAACAGATTTTAGCTCTTTACACCGGTAGGATCAAAGCACTTGATTTAATGAATGGGAAAGCCTTTGCTTTTTCAGCTTTGTGTACTCAAATATTCCCCATAATTTTCTCAGGAAGAACTTCAAGTTGCATTGATGGCATTAGTGGGAAAGAAAGATGTGCACATTACACACACAGCTGGGTTTTTGGACTGCAATCTCAAGCCACACAATAACCATTTGATGCCCAAGACATTGCCTCTTCTAGCTTTTGCATCACGTTTTGTTTCATACTAGGATATATTATTATAGTTTTCCTTTTTCTTTTTTTTTTAATTAAATATTAACTTCTACCATCTGAAAAAAAAAAGTAAAGGTTTTTCTCTTTTTTAATCCGAGCAACAAAACATTGATCTATATCTGTGTGCAAATGGCACTAATATACCAACGAAAAATACTATGCATAATTCAGTTACAATGTATTCAAATAATATAAAATAGGTCACGAACATATTAGTATTCAAAATACTAATATACTGTATTGAAGTGACAGGTTTTGATCCCCCTGTTATACATAGTATCTCATCTGCACTTAAAGGAATTGAAAATCACCCAGCTATGCAGATACTCCCACTTTCCAGCACAGGGAGCCCATCCACAGTCTCCAGAACAGGGACACTAAGGGCACGTTTGGGTGGGCCCCTCTTCACCTCCTGGTCTCGTAACCCAGAGCGGGAAGTTCATCTCTCTTATCTCTCTGTGCATTTTCCCACTGCAACCATTTGTAGAGGTACTAAGTCCAGCTGCTTTTGTAAAAACAAACAAATAGCTGTCACACTTCAGATTGCACGGCAAGCCGGCCGGAGCAGAGGGGAAGAGAAACCACCGGGGTTTCAGGGAGGCTGTGGCTGTGGTAAATGGAGAAAGATGTGGTTCTCACAACAGTATCAGTGCTTGGTATCTATTCAGAGAGAGACCAGGACTTTCAAGTAATTAAAATGGGAGACCTGAATAGAGTTCACTGTAAGTCTGCCATTTATTCCACCAAAGTGGTAACCCAAACAGGGGAGTGCAATCGCATACTTTCACAATAGGGAGCCTACATAAATCCTCATGAATTTATATTAAAACTTGTCTTATATTCTATCAAGATGGAAGAACAAAAGAAAACAACCAACCTAAGATAATAAAATGCCAATGCTAATAGTGTCTATTGGGTTCTAAATATACGGGTCTATGAGAGACCAAGCTAATTTTTAGGCAGTCCTGGGGGCAAGGATTACTGGCTTATAGGATGAAGGGTAGAGAAACAAAAAAACCCAATGTGTTCGCGCTAAAGTGAGCTTAAACCCCATGAAGAGTCTCACAGAGGCTCTAACTAATCCTTCTCTGGGTTATAACAGACAGAGGAGGAAAAATACCACAACGACTTCCAAGTATTATTTTCAGTTTTACACATTAGAGAACTGCAAATAGTTCATTAACCCACTGCTCTCCGGGCAGGTTGCTTTGGAGAGTCTGATTATTCCATAATGGCATATGTGCCATTTCCTAGGCCAGAAAAGTCTTTCCAGAAGTCAGATCCTCACAGGAATGAACCTTCGTAATGCTACAAAAGAGTGACACTGACTGGAAGGTAAGGATTTAAAACCTGTAACTATTAATTTCTGAAACATTACAGATTATTTAGGCAGTTTGGAAAACAAGAAGGTCCCTGCTCTGAAATGCCTGCAATCTGAGTATTCACAACATACTTACCTGCATAAGTGGTACCCTCCCCTGTAGCATGGTATCTGCAAGGCTCTGATGGCAGAGGATGGCTGATTAACAGGCAGAAACAAGGGATCCAGGAGGTAGGAAAACACTTCCAGATCAGCAAAGAGAAGTAAACAGAGGTAGGAGGGAAGAGCTTACTCATAATCTTATTCAATACAGATTGTTAGCCTTCTGCACAGCTCTGCAAGTTTTAAATGTCACTGGATAGATGGTTTGCAGTGCCGTGGCCTTTCCCTTCATGAAAGTGCTCTTCAAGTCAACTTCCAGAACCATCAAAAAATCTCTTCATCTAAGAAACATCCTAGCATTTACAGGATGCATAACCCTGAGTAATAACTCCTCTCTCTATCTGTGGTGGGCCTGGCAGTAAGCTCAGATTCGTACGCATAAATGATCCCACAGACTTAAGAACACTCCTGTGACTGACACTACTAATAAAGAAGTTTAATATAGCTGCACAAAATCCCACTTTTTTAACAAATATTTATCCAAGCACCGCAATATAGTATTTCATAGCTTTCATGACCCATTCTGCTATTGCTAAGAGTTATTTTATACACACTAGAAAGACAGGGTCTGCTTATTTCACTTTTTACATATTTTATTATATTAGAGTGTTTCTATGCAGTTTCCAGGTTTCATTACTCTCATGCCAATTTAAGCACAAAGATATTACTGAGAAAATCAAAGTTAACAGCTTAATAAAATGTTCTCTCTTTCTTTTTGGAAAAGCAGCAAGCAAAGTATGTGACCCGACCTAAAAAACAGCATCTTGCCCCTTTGCAGTGAGCAGATGACAGTTAAAGGAAGTGGGGTTATTTTCAGTTCCCAGATATTCCTTTGACATAACTTGATTCCATTTCTGATAGAAAATAAGCCAGTTCATAAAGGTCTCCCGTCTAAAATGAAGATTTTTTCTTTTAATGGCAAAATGCACGCAAAAAGCATATGATTATGGTATTTATGTTTCCATTAAAATGTCCTCAGCAAGCTGGAGGAGTCTAACCTACTATTTTCAAGCTATTTAGATTTACAGCAGCACAGTGCCTATTTTATTTCAATTTTATTTCAATTTTATTTCAGGACAATGCACTCTTGGTGGGAAATGATTACAGAGTGACAGCCATTAGGAGTTGTCCTTCTACATCCTGCTCAGCTATGGATGTCAGGTGATTGCCATAAAGCTCCACTGTATGGCATCATTGTCATCTACATGAAAAATGGTATTGATCAGTTGTGCAGCTTATCTCCTCTGTGATGCAAAACATACTAGAGACATTTTTCAGCTAAGCTGAAAGCCTTATTCTCAAGAACTATGTTCTTGAGACACCTCTTTCCTGAATGGTAAAATAAACATAGATTATACATTCCACCTCTACTTCACTCATTAATGCCTAACATAGAAGTGAAAAGCTTCTTAGCAGCCTGTCTCTGTTTGCTGTCGCTGCATTGGATGGAGCTGATGTCACAAGGGCAGCTCATGTATATGGAGCTATGCTCATCATCAATCTCTTCCAACATATTGGTTTGTTTATTTATTTATTGCTAGAGCTTCATTTCTTCTGAGCAATAAACTCCTCTGTTAAGAAAGACAATCTGCTTTGATTCTTTAGGGTAAACAACAGAAAACAACTTTTTTAGTGCTACATCTTTAACTGATACTATCACTGAAAAACCAAACCAACCAACAAAGAAATGCTTTCCTCTCTAAACCCCACCAGTATCCATCAATGATTGAACTCTGATACATTAAAGTAATTCTAAACCAGTTTCAAGTCCTGTATTTGAGTAATGTTTTCTATTTACAGGCTGGGTTTTTTTAATAGCTATCATTGGTAAAATTCAGTAAAGCATTGTCCCTTACACATATCTAGCTGTGCATGTCTCCAATGAGTGAGTTAACACCTTTTTCTCCTCTGCTGTATTTTGACATTATACAATCTACTTTCTATTTAGAGAAATGGACAGACAAAGTTTAAGGAATAACCATGTTCTTCTTACCATTTTGTACTACCTGTCTACACTGATGAGCAGTTTACATTCTTGTCCTCCACTTTGCTATTCACTCTTTGTCATGATACAGTTAAACTTACAACAGTTGGTGGCATGTGTTGATGAAAGTAATAGAGAAGTTGAAGGAATATTAAAGAAAAACAAACCCTGACAAGGCCTCACACACAGACACAGTGATTCTCTTGCAAGTTACAGAAAAATTTGTCATAAGTGTTCAGCATTGGTATGCAAACTATTATAGGACATTTTGTTATAGGCTCCTTAGTAACAGACTTTTAAATAACCTTTTGGACATACTTAAATGTCAAATTTTGTTTGGCACTAAGCACCAAACTTTAATAGAAATAACATTTCCCATATAAACAATGCTGCTCTTAATATGAACGTGCTAAAGATTTGAGACAGCCTGGCCATTACCAGCTCCTGGCAGTTCAGCACAAGGGTAACACACTGTGATTTCCCTTCCCACCCACAAAAGCTGGAAGCAACTGTTTCTATTTGGGTAACCTCTGAAACATCCAGAGGAAAGGAAAGGATGGGAGGGCAAAGGAATAAAACACACTGAAAATAACACCCCCCATAAGTGAACACTCATGTACACAATATTTTAAAGATGCAGAACTGCAACCAACTATTTTTCATCAAATTTATTGTAGCATTATCAGAATAAATCAGTCTGCAGAGAAGAGAGCTCCATGGAGAAGAACCTTGAGCAGAGGCACTTGGATGCTTGGTGACAAAAGGGACATCATAGGAGATGCCAAGTGAAAGAGGAAGATCTCACTGCTGGAAAGGGATAGCAAGAAACAAGTTGCAATGCACATGGGGTGAGGAGCCAGGTATCCTACAGACAAGGAGACAAAACAGTTAACAAGCACCTCAGGTCTACATGGTAACAACTGATTCTTAGAACAATGCTCAGATGATGCTTTCTTAGTATATCTAAGACAAAGCCTGTAAAAGACAGAGCAGCCTTTGGGAAGGTACCTCAGCCACAATCCAGGCTTTCCTGCTGAACATCACAAAGGTCAAGCTCCTAGATATCCTTCACATGCCTCAAGGAAGACTGAAAGCTGCTCCCTCACAGCTGTTACACCTCCTCCATGCCCAACCTCATGATCTTTAAGGTCCCTTGCAATCCAAACTATTTATTATATGATTCTATGACACCCTCTCAGCACTTCTTACTGCCTGAAGTAGAGACCCAGCTCCTGGGAGAGGTAACTTTGAGCCTGAGATTGTGCACATCACTGCAACATTCCCCAGAAGGTCTCCTGGAACCAGGTGGGATTCACCATCTCCACAGCTTGGTTGTTAACAAAAGTGTGAGGGGAGAGAGGAAAGAAAACCCCATACACCAGACCTTCATGCCTCAGACCCCTGAACAGGTATTTCAGAGTACATTTATAGCAAATAATAATTATTTTTACATCTGAATTAAATTTTTATTTCTGGGTGTTTCTTGTCAAATATGTCCCCCTATATCACAGGACTAGGGGTGGCTTTTCATGGCCCATTTCTAGTACTCTGCTTGCATTTTATCCCTCTGCTCAGGCCCGTTGTGTGTGCTGGGTCTTTCCTTTTGTCACAGCATGATCCAGCTGTGAGCGATGGGACCCTCCATGCTCCAGGAGCAGCCTGAATGTACAAAACTACTGCACTTCTCTTCAGTCCTACCCATCTGATTAACATCACACTCCGCCGGTACTCCGTTATCTTCCACTTTACTCACTCTCTCCTGGCTCTTTTATCAGCCACCACACAGAGTTAGCTGGGTCACACAGGTCTCCTATTTTGCCGTGCCAGGTTTGTATCAAAGAACTTTTTTTTTGTTGATGTGACATTGATGCCATTCAGCTCCAGCATGAAACACTGCCTTTGGTCTAACAAAAACAGCCATGAGAGTCACCACGCGGCAGACATATCCAACCAAGCTATCTCGATTTCCAAAGGCACAAAAGTGCTGAAATGCCAGGCACCTGGGTATACCAGTGCCAGCCAATATAGGGCTAAGGAATATAAAATTTCAAGGACACAGATGAAGCTGTAATCTTTTAACATCATTTTGCTTCCTTCACTGAAATAATGTACATACATTACATACATCCACAATATATAAATTATTTTCATTTACTATGAAAAGTACACCTTTTACACAGTGCAAGAGAACAGTGCAATTGAGACAATAAAAAGGCAGCTGTGCTACTGATTTTTAGCAAAAATGTATGCATTCCACAATGCAGCTGAGATTTTCTTATTTGTCATATTAGAGGATGTAATTTTATCAAATTACATAAAGAAACTTTGCAAAATAGATCTAGTGGAGGGTTAAATACAATACTCTCAGTCCTCAAAATTTTAGACATTTAGCTGAAACACAAATTACTCCATTACCACCTAGAACAGAATATGCAAGATGAATGCCACTGCTCATGTAGAAGTTATACAAATCTCAAATACTGCAGGCAAAGACACGGCTTTGCTGATTTAACTGAAAGTCCAGTCTTTTCCTGCTGGAAAGAGTGAGGTAGAAAAAAAATGAATGGCTTTACTATGAACTAAATAAATAACTTCCAAATGAGTGAACAATATGTCTTGCACTAGGATTTTAGTGTTATTGTAATGCTGAGAAAATGCAGAACTACAAGCTCATAATAGTAAGCCAAGAAAACAGATGTATTTTCATTGTTAAAGCACAAAAAACCCTGTGAATTTTGCCTTTAACTGTTTTTACTCTGTTAATTTACATGTCTGTTTTAGCTTCAGGTTTTCAAATGAACTCAGAACTCCATCAACAGAAACTGGAATTTTGCCTAGTTTCAGCACAAAAACAAGTAAGACACAGTTGAGATAATGTACCTGCAGGAAGAGTAAAATCATAAGCTACAAACCAAGAAGTAACTCATGAGTTAAGCTTCGAATTTGCTCACTTGGTCTATATCTAATCATAATTTAAGCTAAAATTATAAGCATAATTTGAGCTAAAAAGCTCAACCTGTTAGATTGAAGTTCAGGACTACAGTAGGACTTACAGCTTACAATCCATGTAAGCTTTAACCCATTTTTGCTGTAAACACATTAACCTTTTAGAGATGTTTGTAATGGCTGTAAATAGATTGTAAATGTTGTATTCCACAAGCATATCTGCTGGAGCTTTGATAAATAAACCTGATTACATTAAAAATTTGAATTTAATTCCAATGATACCCAACAGCAATTCCAAAAATTCCAAACCATCTGAAGAAAGGGAAGAAATGTAGTTGCTCTGCAGAAAACAACTTTCCCATCCCATTCTGTAACAGGTTGATTTGAGTGAGTTCAATACTGTTCTACATAAAGGCTTTAAAAAGCCATTAAAAATATGCAGCTCTGTCTTTCCAATTGATGTACAACCATCTCCCATGACAAAAGCAGCACAAAGGCAGATTTTGAGAGGGTGTATTGATTGATGTGTGGTGCCTACCTGTCTACAGGTGAAGACTTTGAATTCCGTGGTTTCTTCACTTGGGCGTACAAGGCTTCCACTGTTTGCCCTTCCCTCGGGCTCTGCGGTCGGGCATTCAGCGTTATTGTGCCGCTGTTTGGAGAGTCATAGGCAGCGATCCCAGCATACATCGGATCCGCATCACAGCCAAACGTCCGGTTAAAATCCTGGATCTCTGCATAGTCACGTTCCCGAGCCTGTCTCTCTCGAAATTCTCGAGTTTTCGCTTGGATTCTGAAAAATTAAAAGAAGGCTGAAACTGATGGGTGGTCCCCCCGAGGCATTTGAATGCAGCAGTCAGCAGACACTTTAGGTAGCCTGTCTTAATGGAAATCAGTGGAAGTTTCCAGTTCCAGTTTGCCATGAGGTCTCAAGTTTACCTCAGACATTGAAGTCTACATTGAAACAATGCTACGATCAACAGTGGTCTTTCAGAAGTACACCTGATTATCTTTTGTGTCTTTTGTTTCATTGTTAGCTAAATAATGACTATCCATAGCTGCTGGTAAACAGAGTTAATCTATTGCTTCATGCATCTTAGGGTGCCTGTGCTACTATCTGACCTGTCTGAGAATGGCCTGACACCATTCATACTGTATTGTACTCCATCAAAACTTACCAGATTTACTGGTTCTAATGCATGTATTTAGAGAGGAATTTTAATGTACTTTCTTAGCTTAATACTACAAAAATCATACTTTTTTCAGAATTTAAAAGCTGTGTAGGGATAGGATACATGTATATCTTTATGTTTGCATGCATGCAGTAAACAGCAGAAGCAGATTCTCGTACGTTTCCTTTGAAATGTGCATGCTTTTTAAAAAATATAAACAAACTGAATCTGGCATCTCTCAAAAGCAAGCTGCATCTTCCCAGAAAGTAAAAACATGTGCCTTGTGTTAAAGTTACAAATGAAAGGTGATGCTGGACAGGGTTTATATCTATGTGCACTAATTTGGCTGTATGATAAAAAGTGAGAGATAGATGACATTTAGGAATCTGACAAGCACGAACTGAGCACAGATCATATTTTCAAAAGCACATAAAGCTATTGCAAAAATTTGATCTGGGCTTCAAAGTTTCTTTGATATTTTATAAAATTGGATGTATTGCACACACATATGCACAGCAAACTGACCACACCCCCCCTTTACACTGTCTCCCCAGACCAATTTAATGCTCTGTCATCATCACAAAATGAAGCACTCAGCTGTCTCTTCCCTTCCATTAGCAAAATGCGCCCCTTTTTCATCTAATACAGCCATGGCTACAGTGTGACAGCATCCATCCATGAGACTACAGCTCTGTGAATCTCTGCGTGCCATTTCCAAAGACACCTTGTTCACCAGCTTTTAACAAGAGCAGCCTATCCAAAGCCTCTGTCTCTTTTGAAAGCAAGCCTTGACTCTTCTGAAAATAGAAAAGCCTTAAAGGTAGGTAACTGACATTCTTGGAAATTTCAAAATGGCCTCTTCAAGATTAGTTTTGCAAAAACAAAAGGGGATACACAAAGGGTAGGATTCAGACTGCAGATAAAGACATGAGACCTTAGTGCCAGCAGCAGGTGACCTCAGAGCAGCCGTGTGTGCAGGCTCGTTCCCCTTACGGTGGCCAGGAGCTGTCGGCAGCAGACTCCAGAGTTAGGAACCAGTCCATGTGCCAGAGAATGAAAGGAGTCACTCCAGAGACACTTTTGAGGCTCTTGCTTAGGTGTTCCTCAGGAGCTCGGATACTCAGCCTCGATTCAGCTGCTCAAACATAAGCAGCTCTGGCCACCTGACATGCCCAGGTAATCCTGATGGACTTGCAGCTGCTGGGCAAGGTCTCCCACAGGTCATGCTGAAGTCTCAGAGATTGTGGTTACCCAAATGACACAAGTCATCTGTGTTCAAGCATGAGAATCCAGCCCCGAGCTGCTATGTGAATATCATAAATGTGTCTTCCTCAGACTGAGTCCCAAGCAAATTGTTCCTCTACACTAACAAAGATCACCAAAAGGAAGGGAATACAAGGATGGCATGGATACACAGACATGTTTTTCCCCACAAATCCTGAAAGTATTGACCATGCATAGTGATTCAGGATACAACTGATTCACTGAATTACCTTCAACAGCCAGAGCCATCTACATTGATGGTTCACTGATTCATTTACATGCCCCAGCTATGTTCAGTCACAGTGAAAAGAAAAGAATTATTTTTAAAAGTTTATTTAAACTAACATAACTTTTTGATTTTTGCAAACACAAAATTATTTTCTTTACTGTTTGCTTTTTATTTTAATAAGGAAAAATGGCAGTGAAAACTGTAACACTAGTCAACTGAGAGAATTTTCCTCTACAATTTCAGCAACATCAGGCTGGAATTGTTTTTTGTTTAATTTAGAGTGGAGAGGGTCTCAAGTTTAAATCCAAAACTCATTTCAAACTTAAACAGGGTTTCAGCAGGCCTATTTTAAAATAAAAATAAAGATTTTGCATTCTCCTATACCCCAAAGCTGTAATTCAGAAGTGTTATAGCCTTAATCACTTGCAAGGTGTCTATGTAGGAGGAAAAACAGGTCTGAAAATCACCTCTGTATGTTGATTCTTCTCACTGTAGTTTAACTTCCAATTTGTAATCCTGTATTAATTACCCTGTGAAAAGATGTATTTATCTACTGATACTTGTCCTCTGAATGGGAGAAGCAAAGGAAATCAGAAATTTCCTAGACATCGGTAGCTTTAATTTTCCTTTAAATGAACGATTTATCATCACATACTGGAACACTGTCTGACACCAATTTGAAAGAAAAAATATCCATGTATTTTAGATAACCAAAATTTCAGTGCATGAAATCAGACAGTATAACAATAATGTGGCATAGAGTAATTCAATCAGAAGGAAACATTGTTACCTGAAGCGCTTACAAAACAGAATTACCTGGTGGTTACTGGTGATATCTGCCTTTGTCACACAAACTGCCATGGGAGAGGGCAGTGAACTTACATAACTTTTGACCACGGGGATCACATCGCTCCCCACAGGAGCAGACAGAAGTGTTCCCTGTTTCATGTGAACCACCTTTTCTCATGCTTCTGCTTATTGGCTCTTTAATAGTTTGGATGCTGAGCCATTTGCAGCCAGAGCATTCAGGTTTTCCCATGCATGGCTCCATGAGGGACACCTATTCCCATCCAAGTGGGAAAGAACTGACTGTTGAAGTGTTATGCAAGTAATTATGTTCACATCCACCAGGAAAATTTTTAGAATATTTTCTTCAGTTGCTAATACTATGTATTAGTACATATACATAGTACTAAAAATCAGAGTCTAAACACATTATTAATCTTCCTGTTAATTATAAACAAAGTACCCAGGAACCATTTGCAATAGCATTTAACAAAGGAAACACTAAAATTAAAGGTGTAACTGACTATACTGAAACCCAAAATGTTCAGAATTTTTTCCCTTGTTGTTTTTTTTTATGCTTTACATTTAAGCCAGTGTGAAAATGCTACCATTTTCACATGACAAAAGTATAGGTATTTCGATTGCTTAACATATTTTTGAATATTATTTAAAATATGTTTGGTTTTGCCTTTTCAAGGACGCACCACATTTAAACATTATGTCTCTCAATGGAACAAAACCACTAGAGAAAAATATGTAGGCATATTCTTGAAAAGAGTAAGAGCTCTCAGCTGAATACTGCACCATCCCTTTTGAATTATAATAGCTTTTAACTCTGAATATATTTTTATATAAGGACCTGATTTAATGTGATGCTATATTTTATGTTGGCCCCTCTGTGTGCTTGTGTGTGTATATGCACGATACGCCCTAAATCATTTGTTAGCACAGACCACATCAAATATCTATACAGGAAATGCCAGTGCAGACTTTGGTGGGGAAGATTAAAATGGTTATGTAAACACAGTGTGCAGCACAGATGAGAACCCAGAATGCACTCTGTACTTCAGCCCTAATCAGCAACACCCCTGCTATTGAAATCCAGTATCTGGAGAAGTGTTTGACCACAGTGCTTTGGTTTCATAATGTGGATAAGTGTATTAAGCTGTCTTCACTGAATCATATTCCTTCATGACATGGCAAAAATGCATACGTCTGAGATTTCAGATCAGCTAATTTTGAGGATTTATGGCCTTCCTAAGGATTTTGTGGGGGTTTGATAATAATAATAATGCTTAATATTCACATAACTCTTTTCATCGTCAAAGAATTTTTGCAAAAACTGCTGATTAATTTTTCAGCATTTAAATGAAGCTGAACTTTTAAAAATACAAAAGCTATCCCAAGAAGTTTCTAAACCCTTCCTGCTGAAGTGTTAATACTGAAAATGTCAACAACACACTGTCATGCTTTTGAGACTCAAATTATAACGTTCAGTAAAGTATAAACTATCCTCATGCATTTGTGTGCCATTCAATTCAAAAGCTAATGATAACTGCTTCAAATGACAATATTGTTAGCTGCAGAACTTCCTATAATTGTTAGAAGAGCTTTTCATTGCAAGCTAATCCAGTAATGATAGACATACCCATTGTACAGCAATTCCTACGCACGTGAAATGGTGGTCACAAAAGGAAGGCAAAAGCTTAAGTGCAGCTGTCCCCAGCAAACAGCAGCTCCCTCGTTCCCTTCTTCAAAACTGTGAGTGATATTCAGCTTTCAGATAAAGGTAACTCCCATTTTAGACACCTAAGTTTAGGAGTCAAGGTATGTTTTGAACTCCCAGGAAAGCTGGTCAAGATTCAGCCACATCAGGCAGCTGCTGTATGGTCCAGCACACAGTTCACTCAAACATCTGTAACGTGGCCATTTTAAGGTGAAATCAAACCCTTCTCCAGGCTCCACCAACTGTGTTGAGTGGCCCTTTCTCGACCACAAAGGGCATTTAGCCATGTAACCCATATGTGGGTATTAAATAATCGTATCAATTTGAGATTCAATTCCACCCTGAGCTAAATGTTTACAGCAGTTCTCTGAACTAAACTTTAACTGTTTTCAGCAACAAAAAAGTCAGATCTGTAGAGCTGGCTGAGCTGTTGTTGGTAAAAGTGAAAAAGCAAAGCTGTCAAAAGAAATCAATGCTAATTTCATCTAAAGTTAGTAGTAAACTATAAACATATCACAAATCCCTTGGGACCTTCAATCTCCTTTGTTTGGATTTTTTCATACTGGTGATTTAGGTCCTTGCAAAAAAATCACTACTTATCTTAATTGATGAACACAGCATGGGAAGGATATTCATGGCTAGTACATTACATTTGCCTTTGCAATGGCAGCGACATCCTCCCCTAAGAGCAGAAACAAAGTTGGCTGCTGTTTCTGGTGTGCAATTGCTTGGTCAATTCAATTAATCCTCCGGCTGCTGCCAGGATTCAGCTATTGCCCAAGTGATAATCCACACCCTCGTCCTTTCCACCGAGGCTCACTCATTTACAAAATCAGTATTGAATGCTTGCAGTTCCACATATGTGAGATGGCTGACAATGTTTATTAAGGATAGAAACAGCATTGTGTAAGGACAGAAGCTAAATGACAAGCCATTCATGGCTGCCAGTTCTCAGTTCTTCTACCATCAGACTGCCATGCGCTGGGATGATGGATTGGAAACTGAGGAAAACAACGACACCTTTATAAAGCCAGGCAGCTTGTTCAAGTTAGTCCAGCGGGATGAACACATTCAGTCCAATTTTTGCCAGATATCGCTTCTAATAAAGAGGTCAAAAAGTGCATTGGCCAGCAGCCAGATCTTGTCAAATTTGTCCCCTCCTTCTTTGCTAGTGAAAAATACCTTGCAGGCACAGCACACCAGGTCTCGCTGTTCCTCCCCCAACCTCCTCAACTGCCTTCAGGGTTTTAATGGCCCTTTTTCTAATTTTTGGCAATCAAATCAATATGGGAGTTTGTCCTCTCCTTTATTTTTCTTTGACCTTTGTCCGGAGCCAAGCAGAATTTTTCTGACAACTACCCTTCTAACGAGGGTACCTTGATTATAGGCATTACTGTGATTTCACTCTGAACCGCATATGACACTTAGCTTTTCTTACCATGATTAGAGCTAGTCAGTTATCACAGTTATAACCACCTCTCAGCAAAGCCATCTGCTTTCCTGGGAAAATCATCCCAGAGGACCACTGTGCACTATGGATAATCATGGCCACCAACAGCAGTAGCTTGTAAATAAGAAAGACACCTCCCCTTCCTCATTTCCCCCCATTTCATTCAAAACTTAAACATATTTTAAAAAAGTCAGAAAATACTGCTGTGTAAATATAAATTTTAAATTGAAAGGCTAGAGACCAATCTTTTTCAAGTCATTAAAAGAAAAATATTAACAGTTCTACCTTATCTGCTATAGACACACATGTGTGGCCAGTTGACTGAAATACGACCATCCTCTGACCTCAGACACATGAGGAAATACATGCAAAACGTGGTCAGTTTGCACAAGCAAACAGGGACAAAATCAGAAAGGCCAAGGCATAATGTAAAATAAAAGTAGCAGGGAGCTTTAAAGATGACAATAAATCATTGCATAATTGCATTAGCAGTAAAAGGAAGAGCAAAGAAAAGGTTGCTCCCCTGCGTGGCAGTGAGGGAAGGATATTGACAGATGATGCTGAGGAGATCTGAGGCTTAATGGTTTTTTTCTTTGCATCTGTCTTCACTGAAATGGTTGACTGCAAGCAGATGACCAGCATAATTGACTACCACCAATAACAAAAATATCTTCAATATACCAGCAAAAAAAGTAGCTAGAAACTGGTTAAGGTAGTTGAACTCCATCTGACACACACACAACTGTCTGAAGTAGCCTCACACTTTTTCAGCAACCAGAAGAACTTTTTGAGGACAGCTAAAACACTAAAGAAAACTAGGAAAAGTCAAATATACCTCAGAGTAGGAGGAGAATGAAATACTCGTGAGTTTAACTTCAATCCCTTCTTAAGTAAACTACTGGTACACACAGAGGAGATAATGGGACAAGCAGTAGCCACCAGAGAGTTATCAAGAACAGATGTGGTCAAGTCAGTCAGATTCCCCTCTAAAACATGGCAAACGGCCTTGTGAACAGAGCAGAAACAGTGTCAGGCTAAGAAAAACAGCTACGGGATGGTTGCAGTTGAACCAGGCTGCTTCTACAGAGTATCTAGAGAATAGGACTCAGCAATTCACAGTCACCAGAATGGACAGATTGAGATATTTTCTATGTGGATCATTCTCTGAATTTACTCAGGGTTTTTCATTATTAATTAGGCCACTATTGAATCTGCAGAAAACCCAAATGAAGGAACTTTGGAGCAAAGGATTAACATTTCAAATGTACTTGAAATACAGAGTAGACTTCAAAAATAGAATTAAGTAACAGCAACTAGAAGGTAATTTACATAGTTCAAATAACCAATCAATCAATTAAAAGTAGAGAAAAAAATCTGTGAGTTGCTTTTTCAGGAATGGATCTGGAAGTTCTACTGGGTAACAGATATGAGTCAGTAACATCAAGCTGTTTGGGAAAGAAAATAATAGAGTGGGGACATAACAGTAGTCTACAGACACCGGAGGAAAAGAATAATGTGTTAGGTATTTAACTAAAGCAAGACTAACTGAGATTAGATACTGTGAGCAGGGCAACTTCCTAAACAAAAGGTAGTGGAAAAGATGGCCATAGGAAGCTGTAGAGTTTATGTCATTGTAAACTAAAAAAAAAAAAAAAAAAAACCCAGGATGAAACCAACATCTTGCAGGCATGGCATACCCTGCAGATCCTACCTTGAAAAAGTGACATGATCTCTCTCAAAGATCTGTAATTCTCACCTACATAGAAATTTTACATACATATATTTCCTACATATTGGTTCTACAACAGCTGAGAAATACAACAGGGACTACATTTTTTTTAAAAAAAGGCTGCCCATCATCTCTAAATTAAAGAAATATATCTACATAATCAGACAGTCTTAATTTTCTTTCTCCTTCAACAATCACAGCCTATCTGCCAATTAGAATATGTGATAGTACTTACTGTCTCTCTGAAGATCCCCCCTCCTCAAATCAGAAGAGATGCATGAGAATTTCAAAAACGTTTAATGAGCTACAACCCAGGAGGGCTGCAGTTATAAAAAAAAAAAAAGGTGAAGGATAAAGGTGATAAGGTGATTACTTTAAGTGCCTTAATATATTAAGACTAGAACATTATGCTCATTTTTATAAGCAGTTATATTAAAGAAGGCTATTAAAGAAGGCTGCAAAATACAAATGAAGACGTAAAGAAATGAAAAAATGCAGGAGAGAAAGTAAATATTATGCATATGAGCAGGTGAAGTGCAAACACCAATTTGAAATCAAGTGACATTGATGAAACTAAAGGAGACATTAAAATTATTTCCTCTAACCTTGTGGAATCTCTCATATATTTCACCCCCACCCTTCCTTATCTCCTGACCTTCTTGATTTACCCTTTATCTTCCCAAAGTGAAGACATGTCCCCCCACCAGAGTATCTCAAACCTGCTTTCTTGGACGCTGCAGTGAACAACAGAAAAATCCTTGCTTATTTTGAGTTTAAAAATCTGCAAATTATCTTACTTACACTTCAGTGGAGCTTTCAGCCTACTTTGCAGTTAATAGTCTGCCACATTTCAGGGTGGAGAGTTTGTCTGCTGTGCTTTTTTAAAATATGTTTCAACCAAAGGAGAATGTTTCAGGTACACAGGCACAGGCACTATAGGTGCTTCTGTCTCCAAACAAACACTACCATGGCTGAAATTTTCTGTCCTTATTTTCATGTCTGATCCAAGGATCAGTGACCTCAGCAGTGGAGGACCACGCAAATGAGCAACTGGAGTACCCTGCTGGGAACCATGTTGCATCAAAGAACATTGCTGTCTGAAAGTAAAATGGAAATTAGTTTTCCTTTTGCATAAGAAAATTGGCCAGAAAGGCTGATATTTACACCTACAACAACAGGTCCCTGATCATTAGATTACCTTAGCTCTATTCTCTTCTTTAGCTCTTCTGCTAGACTGAAGTAGAAAGGAAGAAGATCATTATATTCAACTACTGCTGAAACATGACTTATTGCTGAAATGCAAGCTCCTGCTTCCATTCCTCCTCATTTTAAGAGCTCTGGTTTCCTCCTCCATGCAGACTTGCTTGGACCATTTCTTCCTGTACATTTCTTTTTTTCACCAACTGGAGAACAATTTCAGAAAGCAGCACTGGTGGGTACTATCTGAATTCTGAAGTTAGATGTGTAAGGAGCAGCTGTTCCCATGTGTGCAAGAAACAAATGACACAGGCATACCACATATCAAATGGTACCATACATCATATGATGAATCAAATCAGTCATTCCCAGATGCTGCAAGCAGCAACTGGAGGTCGAGCTACAACACTGTTATCAGTTGTTTGAGCTGAGCCTATCTACCAGCCATGCTCCTCTAGCTGAAGTCTAGTAAAGTGAGTACAAAATTCTGCTGCTAGCTCTATTTCAGGTCCATTGTTCTGTGTTTCTAGAGTATTATGTATAAAATATCCTAATCCTGAAGTTGGAAAATGAAACAGTATGAAGTATGAAACAGTATGAAGAACAGTATGACAAAAAAATGCAATGAAAAACCTCACAACAAAGCAAGGATTATGTGAATCTCAAACACTGAAGATGAAAGAAAAGGAAAAGAAAAAAAAAAAACAAAACAAAAAAAACCAAACCAATAAAGAATATAGCTTATAAGTAAATATCTTAGTGCAGGACCCACAAATTCACACCCACAACACCTCTGAGGATTCACTTCTTAAATCTTACTGGGTCACAGAACTGAAAGCACAAATCTATAGCACGGCCAGAAACAGAGCTGGGTGTCTCAAAACTCGTAAATGGCTTGTTCTAGTAACTGGTTACAAAACAAAGGTTGCAGACGGGGTGTGGAGGGAGAATCCATCTGCCCGGTACGAATCTATCATTAGGTGTCTTTCTGGCTAGTCAAATGCTGCTGTATTTAAGGATTAGAAAAAGGAGCAGGATTAGTGCCTTGTTTTACTGTCAAACAGACTCCTGTAGTGCAGTGTGGAAAACCTGAGAGGTTTTGAGTTCAGTTCAATTCAGCAACAGTAAGCTCAGTCAGGTAGTAACTATGGTAATTCTCAAATAAGTCTTTGCTACAGTAACTCTGCCACTAAAGGAGAGTTCATATGACATCAGAGGACATGCTGCTGCCTTAGCCCAAAGTTCTTGGCACTCTAAAGTCAAACATTTTAGTCCAAAGTAAGAGCTGATATGTGTAAGAGAGCACTGAATTTATATGATCTGCAAGAGACCTTAAACTAATTTGTAACACAGAATATTATAAAGACCACCTAAATTATCTTTTTTCAATATATTGCAAGGGACTTGGCCAGACCTTGCCCAGTGCAATGTGTTGAATCACTAGAGAGAAATAATAGAGAAAATAAACTTTTAGCATGATGTCTTAAAATCTCTATACTTACAGTATGTAGCTAGAGAATATGTGGTGTTTTGTTTAAAAAACTACTCCAGTTATTATTATTCTACAAAGGCTTCAATTTACATATCTCCTGAAGTCAGTATTTTTATGAAGTGGAACTGGCCTGAAATGCTTTTCCAAAGTTCAGTATTCTCATGCTTCACTTCTGTGTTCTCTTCCAAAAATTATTGCCATTGATTTTTTTTTCATATCCTGTACCCTCCATCCATTATGTAAAAAACCACTGCCAAAAACAATGCTACAAATCTCAATGAAACTGAGACAAGCAGACCCCATCACAAAATAAGTCAGAATGAGAAACATATTGCTCTGATTTTCTGATCACCGAGAAATTTTTCCTCTCCTCTGTTACAGGATGGGAAGAAGGTGAAAGTTTTAACAGAAAAACTTTACAAATTACTTATATTCTGAATGCTTGCAGTAATAATCATTTTAGAGGTAACAGTTCTTCTGAAAGCTGTTAAGTGGCATCAAAATACAGCAGCAGCAAAAGTAAAGTTGAACCTTTGAGTTTCTTCAAAAACACAGATAACTCTTAGGCAACATAAGAAACAAAAATCCTTTCCTTATCACAATATGTTGTCTTTTTTTCTTAAAGTAAGATGAAACTGCTTGATAAGAATATTTTGCTTAAGGGGGAAAAAAGTTGGGGTTTTCCAATAAAAATATTATGGTCTCTCTGGGAAATCTGGAAAGACACCAAGAGTGTCCTGCTGTTCAGCCCCCTACTCCATCTGATACTTTAACAGTTCCAGATGGCCTTTACTACAGGATGACCTCCCCTCTATTCTTTTATTATGACCTTTGGGTCACAAATTATCTATAGGATGCTGCTGTCATTCTGTAAGACACTGCTGTACTCTTTCATCTAAAGAATAAAGATGCTTAACATTAAAACTCATCTTTGTTAGGCTGACCTTCCAATGATGATCAAACCAGACAGTTATTCCAATCAATGTCATTGCTGCAGAAAATATGTTTCATTTTTTGCAACACTGACATTAAGAAACTAAGACATGGTTTTAAATCAAATCACTTTTGCAATCCTGCTCGGCTAGAGAGCATAGCCTGTTATACTAATTTAAAATATCAAAAATATTGCTGCAAGAGTTTTGATGAGTTACATTGATTAGAAGGATCTGGTGGGTTTGTTTTTTGTAAATTATTGATGTGGTTTTCATCCAAATGTCATTGATAGGAGGTAATAAAACTTTATGTAGGTTTTATTAATTGTCTTTCTCTATCATCACTAACAGAACACATTGAACTTACATAGGAAAATATAATAAATAGTCCCAATGAACTAAATAAAGTAATAAGGTTAATTTCTTTCCTGCTGTCAGTAAATTCATGTTAGCAGTCTCTCGTCAGCTTGACATCAATTAATGATTTTAATTCCAGACTCTTGTCACAGTACTCACCACCCTTTCGTCTAATTAAAATGGATGATGCATGATGAAGGGAAAACACAAGACTTCTGTTCTTGTTGCAACATTTCTATTCATTAGTATACTTTTACAACAAAGGGCTTGTGGCTTTAATGGTACTAGAGAAGGATGAAGAGAAGTTTATTACATGTTAGAGATAAAGACCCACATACCCTTAGGAAAATATAATACAGGAAGCATTTTATGGAATAACCGAATCCTTCAGGGGGAAAAAAACCCCAAAACACCGTTATTTTAACTACTAATGAACAGGCAGAATGTTTCCCTCTAAATTTAGAGGGGAAAAAAAATGCGTGAACGACGCCCACTCTACTCGCAGCCTTGTTTACATCCACACAAAAAAGTGCCGTCAGCCTATTTGATTGAGCTCCAAGAGTAACAGCAAACCCGCCGGTGCAGGACAGACGCTGCCCCGCCCTCCCCGCCGTGCGCCGGCAGCACCGGCTGCCCCGGCCGCCCCGCAAGGCTGTCCCCGGCTGACACCCGGCGCCGGGCGCGGCCGCACCGAGCGATCCCGGCCGAGCCGAGCCCGCAGCTCCCCCTCCCGGCCCCGCCGCTCCCCAGGCACCTCCCGGCCCGGGCGACTGGCGGCACCCGGGGGACAGCGACGGCGGAATTATGTAAATGTTGCTCCTTTTGTAACCCAGAGGAACAAAAGGTCATGTTTGCCGAAATAGAAAGGGGGGAAACCAGCACAGCAGGAGTTTTCTAGTCCAGACGGGAACTATGCACATGCACGTACCCAGGGCGGTATCGCTCTGCCTTGTTATCTGTCCTCCAGCAAGCACAACACAGGCTGGGATTGTGCAGCTGCTATTACGGAGCAGAGAGAGCCCCCGGCTCCACAGGCCCCCATCTGACCGCTCTATCGCCCTCCCAGCACCTCCGGAGCCTCTGTCACAGCGCTTCCACCAGCACAACACTTTAATTCTCTCCCAAAAGGTTTCTCCTTATCTCTTCAAGACCGATCCTCCCAACACAGGTGTTTAAGCACTTGATTTTGCATCCATTTCAGTGGAAGTTGAAGAAGAATACAATACTAAGATTAAAACACTTTTATGGTAACACAGAGATTTATAGAACATTAGTAAAGCTCTTAAATCTGTGTATTAACCAAACAGAGAAAATATCCTCTAGACTTTGCTTCCAAGAGGAGGAAGTGCCTCTAGAGGCGGATTACAGCATAAACACTGTTTGCCCACAGATGGATCACGAACTCTGAATCATGAGATTACATGAGAATTGCAACTTTCATCTTTTAAGCATTATCCAGCAGTGAACCATGCTGGATGCAGATGAATTTCTTAAAAACTTCACAAAGAGGTACGTTTAGTTCAGTCCTCTGTTATCTACTACCCAGGTACAAAGAGTAAAGTTGTTCAGGTCAGGGAGAACTTTCTTTGCTAGAAGAAGTCGGTCCAAGGCTGAAGATGGCCAGCACACATGGCCTTGCCGTGTGCCAAGAACTGCATATGCCTGTGCTAGAGAAGGGAAGACCACAGGCAAAGGTTTTGGATTTGCTGATGGTTTATATTTGTAATGAACACAAAGTTGAAATGGAAAGAAAAAGAAAAGGGGCGGGGGGGGGGGGGAAGCAGCCCAAAACAGAACAGCAAAAAATGAAATTGAAGGAAAAATGCAAGGATGGAAGAGGGAGAAAGAAAGGTATCAGAACCTGCTGTTGGAGGGACATCTCTCTCCAGCAAGGGCCACCAGTAACAACCAGAAGACAAAAGCAGTAGGTTTTCTAAACAGTTCCATCTTCACATCTCCTAAGAGACTACACTAAAGGGCCTTGAAGAACTCAGAAAACATTTCTGCAATCAGGTTGCAGGGTATCAATGGGCACGCTGGCTAAATATTGAGCAAAGCTACTCTGGGAGGCCCTCAAAGACCAGATGTAGAGGGTTTCTAGATTAGAAAGGTCTGTGGGCTTCCAGAGGTTTTGATGCAGCAGCACAGCACAAGGTGACCACCCATATGAACTGATTCTCCTTGGTCACTGACAAAAGTTTCAAAATCTGCTTTTAAGTCTATCCAACACTGCAATGCTTGTGTAAAACTGTAAGCAGTTGGAAGCACCTCTGAAAGCTCAAGATATTCCACGCATCTTCAGTCTGTATAATCCAAGAGATTTTAGGAAGATATGCAAACCACAGGTGCATCAGGAGAGTCTGGATTTGATAAAAAACCTTCTACAACAAAACCACAAAGGACCCAGGGCTGCTTTCTCAGCCTGAGTGAATGTAGCATCTCAGTGGTACCCAGTTTGAGCAGTCCAGTGATAGATAGACAAGATGACCACACAGCAAAGAGAGGCCCCAAATTAACATATATGTAAAACAGCTGTGATCTGGCACAGGAGCACAGCTAACTGAATTTGGTTCTTATTTAGCTTCCTGAAGACTGCAGTATAGACTCTTAGGAGACTGAAGGCCACATTCAGAAAACCTATTGCCTAATCTTGCCTCAAGTTTTTGACTGGTGCAACTGCTGGAGAGAACCCTTTCTAACAGCACAGCAGAGCCCAGCCAGATTTTCAGATCAGTGCTTGGCAGATACTCAAGGATAATTCAAGCAGACTTGTTTCTGTGCAGTAAACCAGTGTTAAAGCATAGTGACATGAGGCAATTTTTTATGGTCTTGGGTGAACTGTTACTCCAACATTTGGAGCATTTACAAATAGCAAGTATTTACAGAATTTTTCATAAGACTAGTAGGTGGTCTCATCAGGTGACACCCCTAATTGTTCCAGTATTCCTTGTCATTGAAAGCTGGCTGTATTTTCAACTAGAAAACTTCATTTTGGGTTCAAATTTACTTTAAGATTGTCAGTAAACATGCACCATATACACATATATATCCAACATATATAGGATGTAGCTTAAGAGAGACACAGCTTAAAAGATACACTCCTTAATCAAAGAATCACAGAATCAAGAAATTATTATTAATAATATATTTATAAAAGGCCATTTTATTAATTTAATCATGGTAAATTGAAGAGCATTAATTTTCTTATTTGTCTCATAATCCATATGAACGCTAGGTTTTAAAGAAAATACTACTGTAAGCACAATATTATTAAAATTATAAAGTAAAGGCATAATAATTCCATAAAATTGTGGGCATGATTGATTCTTTAATGGGCTGTTCACTTGTTCTCTGACCCCTCTAAGGATTTTTGCTCCTAGCCTCTCATACATAGTAAATTCATTAAATCCTACCTATTTCCCCAAAGCATTGCATCATTTTAGAGGTATATAGTATCAAATACCAAGTAAAATAGACCAAGTGAATTGCACTAATAAAAAAATTGAGGAGAAAAAACCCACAGAAAACAAAGTTAAAATAGCAGCCATTATGAGCCAACACTGACAGTAATATTTTACTCTGTCTCCTAGTAAGCATTTTGAGGGATTATTCAGTTAATTTGCAAGAGTACTCTTCATTAACAGCATGTATCTAACATCATTATTTTACAGGATCAAAAGGAAACTCTGCATCCTAACTGCAAAAATATTTCATCTCTGTGGACCAAATCAACATCTGAATTTTTCAGAAACATAAGGAAGCACCTCACACATTTGGTTGCTATTTTATTATCTTTTATTAGTTTTACATGCGACTACCCCAAAGAAGTTGCATTCTCTTATAACACAAAGGAAAGCAAATACACAGGGAAAGAGAGTAATGGGAGGAGAAGAACCCATGTTACTATAACATCAAGCTGTTATGAAGTTCTGGCACATGCATTTTCTGCAGCTTCAGTGAACACATAAAATTGTTTTTATGACACACAAGGAATGAGATTCCAGGAAAGATTCAAATTGGTTAGCATAACTTGATGGACAGGGATTAGGAATTTGCTCCATGCACTGGGGACTATACAAATAATTTCATAATTCTACCTTGGTACCCAGCGTGACTATTGCAACCACTCTTACATCATCACATGGACAGTCTATACTCTCACCATTCTTACTGAGAGAGACAGAGAGACACAGAGAGACAGAGAGAGAGAGAATGAAGAGAGAGAAAACGTTACTAACTCAGGCATCAAGTCTTTCTTCCTTTTATAAATGTATATGGCTGATTTTCCAGGGACCTAATGTTACTAAGAAACCCTAAGGGCCAGCTGAGGCCCAGCAGCAGCATGTGAAGCCAGGGCACAGTGTGGTGCTTGTCTGGCCAACCATCCCCTGCCCTGAGCTGGCCAGAGCAACCGAAGCAGCTTTCCATGGCTCTGCACCCCTGGCATGAGCTCTGTGGCTGCTCCATCCATGTGAAGGGAAGTTGGCTGCACAAACACCCTCACCAGTTATTTCCTTCAATTCCAGTCTTCCTCTTTACCATTTAATCTGCAAACATTTTACTTTTAAAAACGGGAATAAATTCAATGACCCTGCCTCACTTTTGTTAAAAAAGAAAAAACAAAAACCAATCAGACTAGTAAAAAACCATCCAGGCACTGTAATCCAGCCACCTTCTGCAATCAGAACGGATGGACAAAGAAAAGAGTAAATTTTTACATCAGTTTATGATAGTATATCTGCTAAAGAGTAAAATATTCCCATAATGTAATCTAAACAGATGGTCACAAATGATAAAGTTTCTGGAGTTTAACAAGTTAAACTAATAAACACACACTCCCAGCCTGCCTTAACTGTACCATAAATCATTCAACGCTAAAAGAACTGAAAGCAAACCATTTTTAGGTTTAACTGAGGAGGCTACACAAGAGTTACTGTGGCTCTCTATTCCATTGAGCTGTTAATGATGAAGCCACCATTCACCAATTTTTGTTCTTATCTGCAGAAGACCAAGGTGCATAGAGATGATGGTTAAAGAGATCATTATGACTAATTAGTGATATCTCCTGTACAAGGACAAGAAAATTTCCCTGCAGAGTTCCTGCATCAATCCTAAATTTATGGCTGAGCATGATTTTTAGATAAATAATTCTAATGTATAGTTCACTTTCACTGCTAAATGTGTCAATCTATTTACCCTTCATAAAACTTTATAAAGTTTGTCTCTTTACTGAAGTGATGTCTACTCAAAGAGGTTGTTTCTCCACTCACATTCCCCAGTATTAGTTAATTGATAACCTAAGCTTCTCAAGATTTTGACTAAATTGATCTGAGAGACACCAGAGCCTAGGCCCCAGATATCTAGGACTACAAGAGACAGGATCAAAAGTAGACTGGAAATATTGAGAAGAGCATATGACATATATATTACATAGTGGTTTTTTTATGTTAAGGAAAGCTGACAAGGAAAAATAGAGGTACTCACCACTCATTTTTACAATTAGCAGTTTAATATACATATCATTCCATAAACAGACTGCATGGCACATAAATAGACTGAACTCCAGTGACAAATATACTGGTAAGTATAATTTTTAGGTTTCTCCTAAATTTATCATTGAAAAATCTAGATATGCAAAACTTTGAAGAAAAATACAAAACATATTTCATTCTATATAAATACTTGTTTTCTGAAAATGTCAATAAAATCAGTTATAGAATATATAGAGAAAGCATTTCATTTTATTACTTCAGTCTCCTCAATAAGAAAGGGAGCTCTGGGTCTATAAAAGATGCTTAACACAGCCAAAGGAGCTGTTCATACTAATGTCAAAAATAAATCCAGCTTTGTCTTGTTATTTAAAGTATATAAACATACCAACATGTGGGAAAATTCATCAGAGAAAATTGAACTTCAGTTATTTAATTTAAAAAACAGACTCTCTCTATCAAGGTTTAAGCAAATACTGAAGTCTACCTCTCCTGTTCTTGCTTCATTCGTATTCTCTCCTCTTCTGAAGTAAGAGCTTCCTGCACTTTTATTTTACCCGTTTTCTCACTCTTGTCATCTTTGCGATGTTTGCCAAACCTGTTAATAACACACAAAAAAAGAATCTAACTTGTGAAATGAACAAAACCGTATTTTCCTTTTCCTATGACAAAGAGAGTTCTCCAAGAAGGGCTGCTGGGAAACCAGGAAGGGAAAGTGCAAAGACCTCAGAATCTCAATTTTCAGTATTTTCAGGCTGCTTCCAGGTTGGGTTTTTTACATGAGGTTTTTTTTTTTTATTTCACTCCCCTTAAAAGTTTATAGAATTCCTCACTGAAGAACAGAACAAACAAAAAACCAGTAATTGTACCACATTCCTCTTTTATGCCAAGATTTTGGGGTCACTATTCTTAAACAGACAGTCAAACAATGTTTTAGAACACCATCTCTGCCCAAGGACACAGCTCATGTTTGCATTAAGCGAAGGCTTCCCCACATGAACATGAGGGGAGAGGGACCTGCAGGTCTCACAGCTCCCGGGACAGCACTGCACCCCACCCCCTGCAAGGGCCGTTTCACCACACACAGAACATCATTCAAAACTCAATTTATTCTTTTTCAGCACCAGGGGTTTTTTTTAACTCTCTTACTCATGGCTCTTTCCCCAAGGGTGTTCCAGTGTGGGAGGATGAGTGGAGGGATGGAGCTGTCTGGGCTGCCAACCCAGAGTTTGCCCTCTTCACATCTCCTCTTCCCCTCTAAAGGCTACACTTCAAATATATTAGGTTTCTTCCATATTTGCACTGTTTTCTTGAAACTTTCAGGGAGTGAAGAATTTGGCATTTGAGATATTCAGTTATTATTAGGACAAAATTATTCATATTTCTTAAGACATTTCTGACCTATTCTGGAAGTAATGACTTTCGAGTGGAGCGAACCAAACAAACACTTTAATATAACCTTTAAATAGATCTAAACTTCAGACGAAAATTTTCTATTTAAGGCAGAAGGGCTCACATGTATCTGTTAAACAGTATATATACCAATTAAATGTGGCATCATTTATCACACCAAAAGCAGCAAGAATTTTACTCTTTTTATACCAAACACTCATCTGAGAGCTGACTGACACTGTGGCCCTTCACACTCAGGTTCACATCAAAAGTGAAATTAAAGCAGTGAGACTTGTAATCAAACATGTCTAGCAACAGTGCTGACAGGACACCACAAATGCTCACAAACAGTGAAATAAACCACAGACTTCTTAAAGCTTCCTTCTCACCTGTTAATGTAACATCTTTAAAATATTTACAGTTCACCAGGCATTTATAATATTTTCCCATTTGTTCCTTTTGATTCTAGGACAAAGTCATTGTGTGGGATGATAACATACCACACAGAAGCCCTGCAGAATGATTAATTTCTGGCGATTCAGTCAAGAAATATTATTTATATATATTGTGTAATCATGTTTATGGCTCTTAAGGCAGCTCTTTAAAACCAAAACGCAAAAATACAACATAGGAGCACGTACATAAACTTTAAAGTGTGTGCCTGTTCTCCACACAGATTGCTCATTTCCACAGTAATTCAGGCATCTGAAAACTAAAACTGTTTATTATTACCCACCTGAAAAGGGCAGAGGACATGATAGTGTTAAGAAATGCAAAATAGGGTGTAAAGTTAAAGTTTCTGATTTTATAATGTTATACGTAAAACTGACATACTTCAATTCAGTCATTCAAAACACCAACGTGTATCTCTTAAAACATCCACCTATTTATTAGAGAGTAGTCAAAACCATTATACAAAGCATTTACATATATGACACAAGAGATTCAAATCAAGTTCTGGATGTTGCACACCAGACAAAAGAGATTGGTTAATTTAAAAGAGCCCTAAAACCTCTAGCCCAGAGAGTTTTGGCAGAAAAACAGTGGAATGGAGCCATTCTACTCTGATACACAGAGAGTGCCTGAGGTGGCAGCATGGGTCTGACTGATGGAACATGCAGAGCTGTAAGGAGACAAGCAACATATGTGGCACTCTACCACAGCCTCTCTGGGATGCTCACATTTGCTTCTGTCTCCTGTCCTTCCTCAACCCATTTAAAATGTCAGGCAAAGCAAAGGAGTTAAATTCTGGAGTGCCAGTTTATTTTTGAAAAGAAATCATGGTTTAAAAAAAAATGGGGGGAAAAAAAGAAAAAAATTGAATTAGTTATTGCCCATTACATTTTGGCAGCAAAACAGAATTTCTGCCACCATAAATCAATTCATTGCAAGTATGAACAGATGTATAGTGAAATCAATACCTTATTAAAAAAATAAAGTACACAGGAAATTTCTAATAATCCTTGTAAGCAATCTAGTAAATGTCTGGTCAGGCTGCATGATTGTGAGGAGAGCATTTCTAATGTTAACATGTAATGCAAACCTAGCAAAATTCAATGGTTTGAATTTCCAGATCCAACCACACAAGTCCAGAGCACATGGGGCTCATGTGCATTCCCACAGAGGCAGAGGTGGGCACCACACAGGGAGCACTTGGAGCAGCATCAGGGCTTAGTTTGCTTTGAGTCATGAGCAAGTTGTGGCAACAACTCTTCTTCTTTTTCAGGGTTTTCTTCCAATCGTCTGGGAATTAACGTTCCTTCTGCCCCTGAGGACCATCCTGATAAAAGTCTCTGGAAGACAGCTCTGGTTCTTTCCCAGGCATTTCAGAGGGTGGCCATATTGTTCCCACTCTGATCGGAGACTTTCCAGTGCCCATCTCTGAAAAGCTCAGTGGTCATCCCAGCAGTGGACAGCCTGGCAGAGTATGAACCATGGTGGTCTTGCACAGGTGCCTTCTCTGGACTTTGTCACCCGCAGAATTGATATATCTGCCATAATCACCACTGCCTGTAACAAGTTTAGCAACATTAACTGCACTGTCCCTACCCTGGAACCCAGAATAACAAACACCATCCTCCCCCCTCCCTGATTGTGGCTTCATGTTTTTAGCACAATGCACAATTGTGTTAATTGTGGTTTAACAATCACAAAGTTTTGAGAAGATGCTAAGATAGCATCTCAAGATGCTGAGAGAGCCACCTAGCACTTGAGAAAGGTGCTGAAAAGAACTGACAGAGATACATTTGTACACCCCCATACACCTCCTTTATTTCTGTAGGAGCAGTCAACACTCCCCACTCCAAACATCATTCAGAGTGCTTGGTAAGATTACTCTTGCTAGCAATAAATGTGTTTGTTATTTACTTCTATTAAAATTGTTTGCTTCATGAAGTATGATTTATAGTCATAATGAAACCCACAGGCCAAATCAGCATCCTCTCCACCAAATTTATAACAGACATTTATAAATTATTTATTTAACAGTCATATTCAAGCTAAATTTAACTACAGAAATGCAACATCCAGCAATGCTAGGGCACACCATTAAAGCCAGCTGTTAAAACTCTGTCAGCTGTACTGTGGTATGACTACACTGGTGTAAAGCTATTGAAAATCACCTGTCCTAATTTCTTCAGGTAGATGTTTCCTATTCATATCCATGATGTTTCCTATTCATGAATATTAACTGAAGCAGGACACTTAGAAATAGGACTATTCAGACCTGTGAAATTCAAGCAGTCTATGCAATATCCCTTCAAAACATCCCCCAGTTACTGTGCATTGTCTCCACAGCCAGAGGTAAAGCCCTGTCTGCTGCTCTTTGGTGGCCTTTGTTTAATGGTGTGAGTCAAAAGTCTGAGTCAGGTGCCCAGAATTACTCCCAGTATTTACAACAGCCTGAATTGAATGCATTGGCTCAAAGCAAAGATCTGGCTTACCTATGTCAAAGTTTCACCTCCTTACAAGTGCAACTGGTCTAGTCCCCAACTTGCCCCATGAACATTCATGTGTGTGACACCTTCCCTGCAAGCCACCAGGCTTTGCATCGTGAATCTTACCTCTTTACTGCTCAGGTACTCAAAAGGAAGGAGAGATGGAATTAGGATGTATGTCCCATGCATGACCCATGGCAAATTTGGAACCTTACTGCTTCCAATTCTATTTTTTTCATAATCCGTATACTGAATGGCCTGACACACCCACATAATAAGTTCTCTGACTGAAGTGACTGCTCACTTACTGAGAACAGCCTAAGACTGAAACTCACGAAGTGCAATCAAAGATATCTCCCTTGTAAAACAGAAATCACCATCCATTTCTCCTGTGTCAGAGAGACTCTAGGCTTTTGCAAGGCCTTGAGGATACAGCCAAGCACTGTGATCCTGGCCCTGGCTGCCCCCTCCCCAGACACAGGAGCAGTTCTCTGCTGCATGCAGCTGGTTAGAGTGCCTCAAGCCTAGAGTGCCTTGGTGATTTTCAGGTGCTTGTCTGAACCTGAGATGGTCTCATTCTCACTCCTGGGGGGCTGGCTGCTGGGATACTCATTGGAGTTCTTAAAAATGCAAATGAAATGACAACCTTCTGATACGTACATGAAAACTCCATCGCTCAGCATCTGTGCCAACAATGTTCCCTGCATTAGTGAAAAGGAGGACAGTGCTTAAAAACAAAGGTAGAAACTACTAATTTTGGAACTAAAAACCAAAACCATGCAGAAAAGGAGCATCTGTGGCACTGATGGTCAGACAGTCTGGAGAATCTAATTCCAAGCTCTTTTCTTTTGCTATGCTCAGTGCCAACAATTTGACTGCAAGCTATAAAAGCCCAGCCTAAATCACTGCACAAGATACCAATGCACAGACATGAGCTACTACATGATGTGCAACCAAATTATGCACACTACTGTCTCACCAAGTTACCATATTCATGAGGAAAACAGTTCTGTTGCTAAAGCTTGAGTTACACCAGCTCCTCTGAAGCACCTGCAGCCACCAAAGCACAACACTGACCTGTGGCCACCACTTCCCTCAATCTCAGTTCTTAGAAGCAGAGTACAGAATATTACTCAGGATAGAAAATAAAGAGCAGAAAAGAAGTGCACATTTTCCTCCAAACCCCAATTAATAAAAAAATTACCATTCTGTTCATAAACATATCCTTTCATAGATATAGCTTAGTACTTCTTTGAGGACACAAACTGTATGGTTATAGAATAATCTCTTCATAATACTAACAATGTTTACTTCGTGTAACAGCTTGTTTATTCAGTAGGTCTCTCATTTAAACCCTTTTATAAAAAGTATAGCTAAAATGTAGTTTAATTTTATTCTGTAGCTGCACAAGCAAAGAAAAAACTTCTAAGACTAATTGAAATACAGGTTGTAAATTAAAAATACCCTGTCTGTCCAAGAGTGTGAGAAATTGATGAAAGAGAGCAGCTGAAATCTTGTTCACTCTAATTGCCAAGATACTCCAGAGTTCTACTTAATTTATATCTTCTTAATTCTCTTTTTACACTAAGGGTTGGAGAAAGTTTCAAGATAAGTGTAAATGCTCAAAGCCACATTCACAGATCCACAGACTTAATCCTCAAATTCAGCCAACAACAGGAATCACAGTAAGTGCAGAAACTAAAAACCGTAAGAGGACCATCTTTTAAATCTATGATCTCTAGTACATAACAGACAAGTCACATCAGAGGAAAGGACCACCCTCAGGCCCCATGATACTGGTTTGTCACATTGTTATTAATAAAAAGATGAGAACACAGACCTGTATGCCATAAGCTTGACCCTCAAATAGGAAATCTCATGAACTCTGGATAATCTAATCAAACTAAAATGAATACCCAAACCTCTCTGACAGTCCCTAGCTGGCTCACTTTCAAGCTTACTTGCTTGAATGACTGTCACCAACTAGGAGGTGACCTAATCCAAAGTCTATCACACTGAACAGAGAGGCACTGATAACAAGTGCCTTCAGTGGCTTTGGGCCAGTGCATCAAAGCAAATGAACAGTATGAGGCTCAACAGAGAAGACAGCATAGCAGAACATTTAAAGAACAAGCTCAAGCTACAACGTGATACCATATATAAAAAAAAAGTGAAATGTACATAAAATACACATGTGACATAAAGAACATGTAAGTGATTTTGCATAAATAGACAAATACAGATAGAACAAGTGAAGCAAGAAGGACGCATGAGTGGTAACAACAGAAATTCCACATTTACAAGTTGTCTCAAAAAAAATTCAGTTTAAAAGAACATGTATCAGCATTCTTGATATAACAAAAATAATATACACGTAATCTGCTAAATGGATTTTACTCTGATGCGTTACTGATGAGATCACTGTCGTCTGCCGAATCATCCACATATTTCATTAGAATAAAGAGCTACAGAAGAAACATGCATTAGTTGATTAATGAAAAAAAACAAAAATTGATTGAGACAGAAGTTCAGTCGCATTATGTTCCTTAATAGAAAAAAGTCCATCATTAAAAATTAACAATTGGTAGGTGTCTTGAGCTATTTTGTCAGTGTTTTCTATCTTCAAGGCATGCTCTTTTACCAATAGTAGCAAACAGTATTCACACACACACAGACACACATAATGTAAACATTTGAATGATTTTGCAATGATTTCTGTAATCTTTCTCACCCTACTGTATCAACAAAACCATAAGATTTATATTGCAACATAGTATTGTGACACACAAAACCATTCTGTTGCTAAAAAAAACCCCAAAAAACAAAAAACAAGGATTTAGCATAGCACACAAACAAAAGCCACCCTCTTTAGTGATGACTTGAAGGTTTAGAAGCCTTCCATTCCAAGCAAAACTGTGCATGTGCTATTTTTAAAAACATGTTAAGTGTAAACATTTACATATTTGCAACGGATTTCTAGAAATAGCCTGTTATCACATGCTACTCATCAAATAGTAGATCCAATTCTAATTGTTGGGAGGGAGTCCAGTGACTGCTGGAGTGACTCAGCAGCAGCACTGTCCTGAGATGACACAGAAGCACTGATGTGCAGGCACTTTGATGCCGGAGCTTGTGGGCATAATTAAAACAGACATTGATAGCTTCGTTTTCCATGGATTTCCTTGCCTACGTTAAAATTGATAAAGCAGCAATCCTTCTGGTGCAACATTCAGCAGAAGACCCCTGCCAGGGGGGTTCCTGGAGAACTCTGCTGTCACAAACCAAGAAAAGCACATTACAAAAGGTCATAGGTAACTCATGAAAATGAAGAATACCCTGTATCTCTTCAGGCCAGTGACGTTTGCCTTCAAGCAATAAAGAAACTCACATGCTCAGCCACAAACACAGAAATTCAAAGCATGAGAACCAAAGTGGCTGTTACTGCAAAATAGCAGCCCTCTGAAGTGCCCGCCTTGGGCCTGAATACTGTAAAGCATGTGAAGGTCTTCTGCATTCTATTCACACTCAGCAGCCTCTGGATCACTTTTTTTTGGAAACATTAAAAAAACATTTTTAAGCCCCATTCAAGGGGGTATTCTAGTACATCTCACCAAACTAAGTTTGCTCAAAGAGAACAGACAGGACGGCGCACGTATCGCAACACTTCATGTACAACAGCACCGGTGATTCCCACAACAACTTCCTGGAAAGAAGTGGAAACAACATATGTGATCCATTACTGTTTCCAGCCAGTGAAATGTAATCTGCCTGTCTTTTGAGTCAGTATCCCAACTTCATTGAAAACGGGTATGATGCCAAACCAAGAGACATGTCATGAGGTTTCATTCAATTATTTTCATAAACAGTTTTGATAACATTTCCTGAAAGGCATGACACAACAGGCAGAATATTATTCACACCAAGGCGCTCTCTTTTCACAACTTGAGCATTTTTAATATTTACTTCCAGAATAAAATGGTGGAACTTTTAAAAACAGATTTCTTTTATGGAAAGACCATCTGTTTGCAAGTTTCTAAACAGAAGATAATCTTCTTGCATTGCTACTCATGATTGCCTGAAGCTAGCTGGAGCCATGGACAGCACTAATAAATAAATTTAAAAAGCACAAGAAATCAGAAAAAAACTCTAACAACTACTTCAAACTACTGTAGTTGAAAAGCAGTCTGAGAAGGTCAAAGGAAGTATGAAAAATTTTACAATGGTAGTACTGGAAAGACAACAGCAAGACAGCAAACAGAGATGTCCAAATCTACTCAGTAAGCAATACCACAGTGCAGTAAAAGTTCCCGTAAATAATTCATATTCATGGTGGTCAGCCAAAACCTGTTAAACTGGGGATTGTGGCATCCCTGAAGAAGTCAGGAATATCAAAAAAAGCTTCTGCTTAGGTACAATTTGTTAACAGTCATCAATGATGGGAGCAACCACAGAAGTAGTAGATGACATTTTAATGGACATTTCATAACAGTCTAAGCATTTTGAAGTTTGTGACCTGAGCTCTTTAATGCTATGTATGTATTCAAAAAAGGGAGCATTTATTGACCACAGTTACTTGCCCCAAGCTTAGATTTGATACATTGTGTGCTACTTGTCATTGAAGAAAGTAGCTCTACCTCATACATGTGACCCAGCCAAGCTAATTCAGTCTTTTTATAATTTATATATATATATTCTCATCCTTTTGTACTGTGATTTTTGTATTGTGTACTGTGATTTAATGTGCTTAAAAATTCTCCTGTCACCCCTCTCACACAGAATGTGCCCATCAAGACTGCAGTGCCCTGTTCTAAAGTGCAGTACTGGGCAGTAAGGGACTAAACAGTAATTGAAAGACTGTAAATACAAACTCCAAAAAAAAAACAAAGCCTCACTTATAAAGTAAAGAGCAGGCTCCTGAAAAAGCTTGAGTGATGGCCTGCAGTATGCTAACTCACAGACTGCACACATAAAAGCACACATACAACTCTCTATTTTGCAATACATAATGCCATACATAGGGATAACAAAAAATTCCCAAATTCTCAGCATCAACCGCAGCCACCATGAACAAGTTCCTGACAATCTGAAGCAGTCATTCTTCTACAGCATAGGCAATTTTTCTGGGATGAAGTAAAATCCTACATCCCAGTGCCAGGTTCAGCCCTCCATCTCTGGCTCACACTGGGCCAAACAGGTGACACCACCTTACCCCGGTGCCCCCATCTGCCCACTGCTGCTCTGCAGCCACGCAGCAAGGTGGGCAACCTCTGCGGTTGCATTTGTCTCACTCAACAGAGTTTAAAAATCGTGGACCCATTTAGGTACAAACAATACTGCACTGTATGCCTCTAATTGCCAGTGTCCACTAAGGATCCTCAGAGACAGGTTTAAACCACGGCTACTCATCAACGTCTTCTCTCCACAAATATACTTCTAATTCCTGCTCTGTTCATTTTAATGCATTATTGTTTCCAAATACAATGCTTCAAATTGCAAATTATGTCTGGCTCAAGGGCTGATTATGAGAAACACTAGCACTTCTGCCTCTTTGTGAGTAACTCTGATAATAATGAGTGAGTGACTGAGCTCCAAGAAGTCCAAATGATGAGAAGGGTCAATTTGAACATTTTTATTAGCTTCTTTTGTTAAATCTAACACTTTGCCAGGCCAGAGACAAATACTGCATCTGGTTACCGTGATTTTTTGCACCCCTAAAGAAGTACAATTTAGAAAATGGGTACTGGTCTAAAGGCAGACCTTATAAGAAATGCTAATGAAACATAAAAACCCACCCATTTTACTGGCACTTAAGAGATGGCCAAAGAAAAAGAGAATAAAAAGTTGCAAGAGAAATTTGCTTCAGCACTTTCCTGCCAGAAAAGGAAAAAAATCCCTCAGTAATACTAAGAGTCATCATAGCTCCATTTTACAACCAAAACGCTTTGCTTGATAGGCCTGCCTTAGGTAAACATGAGCTACAACACGAAAATCACTAAAAATGCTCACTAAGCACATGCAACAGCAGAGAAATTAGGACAGAAATGTAAGACACAAGTTAGGACCAGGAAATTGCAGTAACATTATTCCAAGAACGTAAGTCTTGCAGTCATGAAATTACACTCTATAAAATCAGCAAAAGTTAATACAGACACACAAAAAGTTAATCAAACTAGTTGCAGTTCATCCAGAACCTTCCAAAGATTGTATTTTCCCTACAGATCTCATTACCTAGAAATGCTAACACGTCAGTCAGCACTTTTTCTGCCAGTTACCAGAAAACTTTGTTGATACACACCGCCTAGAAAATAACCACTGTAGGATAAATTAAGCAATAGGTGATGTCTCCATATCTTTAGGCTCATTCACATATTTACACTTATAGGAGGTAGAGAAGCCACAGTCAATTTCCAGCAGAAGACCACAGTCAACACTGTGGATCTGTGGGCCAAGTCTAAACAAAATATTCCTAAAACCAGACAAGTGTGAAGCTGTCATTGTCTTCTCAGAGGATGCCTACAACACCAAAAAGCAATTCCCCTCACTGAGCTACAGCACCCTAGTGCTGATGGCTGTAGGTAACAGTTTAGGGTTTCACAGTGCCACTCAAGTCTCCTTGTGGCTAAAAAAGAAGGTTTAATTCTGTAATCAAATAAATAATGCCAACAGGACACCTTCACAACGTACCCTAAAACACAATTCATTTAAGTGCCCCAGGCTGGATGGAATTTTGAGCAACCTGGTCTAGTGGAAGATGTCCTTGCTCATGACAGAGGGGTTAGAGCTAGATGATCTTTAAATTTCACTAACCATTCTGTGATTCTATGAATCTATACTATCATAAAAAGCAGAGAGCGAAAAATAACAGGCACATTATTTTGGAAGTTTGCTACAAAGATAGGGCTGTGGCAAAGGGACTTAGCCTGAACCAAAGCTCTGGGTAGTAAGTATTAATACGTCACTGCTGGCTTCACACACCTCTGTCTCTTCTATCAGCTGATATTCTGCCCTGCAGCACGAAAATATAGTTTACACAGGCAGTTATCTTCTGGGTGGAAAATGAAGAGCGAGACTTTGCACTGCAGCAGCACCACTGGAACAAACCATCTCTGGAGTAGATGCAGTAAGACTCAGGTGGATCATTGCTGGGACAGCAGGCTGACAGCAAGTCCCTGTAGCAGCTGCTTCCAGGGCTTGCCCAGAACTGCCTGGAGCCCTGGAGATGCCTGGTATCCTGTAGCTGCCAGCAGTCAGAGCTTGAGCTGTCTTCATGGTGACAGCAGTTGAAATAACTATATCAATTGTGATTTACACTGCTGATTATTTTAGGGCCAAGCTGGGAGCTGAGATTTTTTTCAGATTGAAGAGATGTACAAAGCAGGACTTGCTTGGGACTAATTACAGACAAGAGATGTAGGGTGGTGAGTTTTTTTTTTTTTGTTCCAGCCACCATAGAAATAAGCTCCTAGCACAGAATATCTCAGACCTGGACCAGTCCCATACACACTGACATTTTTGTTCTTATTTCTACATGCTCAGGCACTATAGAAAGCAAATGACTAGGCCTGTATTTATTTAGAAACCCAGACAGATGATGTTTAAAATAAACCCAGACTTGACTTCAAAGATATCTGGCTCTTGAGATGTTCTTCTTCAAATGATAACAGCTCTCCTCACGCTCAGTGCTGCACACAGTATACAACAATTAGCACTGCCATTTTACTACTTATTCTGAATATACAGCCTAAAATAAATCTTGAAAAAAAACCAACAATGAAAATGGCACTGATTCTTCATATTTCATTTATCTTACACAAGCAGTTTTCCTCCTTTGGGGTTATAAAAGGCAAACCAAACTAGCGAAGTATTTGGAGCTCTACAGATGACACCAGGACTCCGAGCAGTTACAGATTATAATATTGTTGGTATCATTACCTGCTCAGCAACATCAGAAAAAAGAAATACTTTAATTGTCACACTACATCTGAAACTCCCGCTTGTGCCAGCATGTTGTGCTCTGAATTTCAGGATTTTAGCACTATGTGTTAAAGACAACGATAGCATCTATAACAACATTGTGAAATATTTGAGATTTATTTGTGGTATACTGCTGTTGAAATGTGTAACAGCAGTTCAGCTTGCATACTAAACACACCCGGTGTTGAATATGCTAGAGGCACTTGCAACCGGTATAAAAATATGCTACTTTCATTATTGTGGTACTCAAAATTGCTGATAAAGATACAATTCTAGATACATTTTTGTTATCTAATCTTTTTCAGATCTTTTAGAGCTAATCCATAAACTTTGTTACTGATTAGACATTTATTTACAATTTATAACAGCATAGCATGAAAAAGGAAATTACATACATTTTCAGTGATTCATCTATCCAGCATCCATCCAGCATCCATCCACCTTCAAACTAAACTCAACACCAGTATCTGGAAGCTCTAGCATATGATTTTAGCATACATATATTTCATATTTATACAATATGGGGAACACTACAGGACATCAAAACCCCTGGAGACATTAGCATGGACCAGGTACTATCCTATTTTTAAAATGAGAAAATAGTTCCTCTTGAAATTTTAACCAGCTTGCCACACTCCAGGAGTTTTTTGAATTGCAAGCAGAAAAAAACATAAGGACTAATTACATAGACTTCATTGACAAAGCTAAGTCTATGAAGTAAATAGTCAGTTAACACAAGTTAACACTGACTGAACTAGTTATTTATAAGAAAATTTCTCTACAAATACAGCATTTCTAAAATACTTTCAACATAAAATACAAACTCTTTAAAACAGCCATATCAGTAGTATGCTATTATATTTATTGAAATAAGTGAAGCTCACCAAGTAGTTTCATGAAACTATACTATGTTCTTTTTTCTTTTTGGACTAGGACCTACAAGACTGATAGCAACAAAGTCCTGAAAAAAGTGTTAACATTTGTAGAAACTAAGAATTTATCTTCTGCAAAAGCAAACATTTCAAAATTTACCATTAACCACATCATCAGCTAGACCAAACATACACTGTAAAACTAGTTCTTGAATTCAATCCAGCAGGATCTATTTTACAAACATCTACAGCCTTTTCTTGCACTTCTGCTTATTGTAAGTTTGCACAGAAGTGGTAAAATTTAATATGTGGTGGAACACCACATTAACTACTGAAATGTTATTGCACATCAAAAACGTTTACTGCTGCTTTCTAAACACGCTTACCTGAGTGCCATAAAATGCTGACATAATGAGTCAGATCTACTGCGGCGCAGCGCAATCAGGTCTGGGCACTTGAAATGCAAAAGCAGCTCCTTGATACAAAAGTCATTCACACAATCACTAAAAGACATTTTTGTATATGGCATACTTCAAATTCTGTAGTATTGTGGAATTAGGTACATATACCTCAAATTATCAGTAACAGTACGAACTGCCCAGAACAGAATATGCACACACACTGTATTTTGTACTTGAGCACAAAGGCACTGTCTCAAGAAATCCCTGAGCTACAGATCACTGAAAGTCTGGAAGACAGACCTGGGAAGAGCTGTATACAGTCACCCAGTTCTGGTATTCCACCCCTGGGAGCTACTACTGATCACTGTCAGAGGCAAAGTACTGGGGTACAGGAATTTCCTGGGTATCATTTAACTCATGTGTGACCAAATTCTTATGCTCTTACATTAAATCCTAAGGAATCAACCAAACATGAGCAGAACTAAAAAGCAAAATTAACTTTCTTCTTTTACAACTGGCTGAACTACAAATGCCTAAGGTTTTACTTGATATATGTACTTTAGGATGAAAAGTATCAGCATTAATACAACACTAATTTTAGATATTTAATAAAACATAGGTGACATTTGCTGGTGTAGCATGAAATAGCAGAAAGGAAGATTTCTGTCAACTGTTTCTTCCTCAGTTCCACAGAAAATAATCCTCCCGTCTAGCTCAGTGGATCATATAAGACAAGACATTATTACCATATCAGCCAATCATGCTCAGTATCCTAATGGTTGCCAGTCCAAGACAATTTAGAATAAGATGCTTGGAAGCACAACGAAAAGAAACCTCTTTATAGATAAGCTCTTCCTTAACACTTAGCATGTCATGAATGTCATGAGTGGCTCACAGCCTCAAATACAGGCTCAGGTGTGCTAGTTCCTATACTCTTGAGTCCTGTGAGGGCAGCAGTCCCCGAGAGTAATAGCTTATCACAAAGGTCCTTTAAAATTTAAATTTTTTGCATGAAAAACTTATTGTGCATCTGCGTGTTCTTGATTCATGAGAAGGATAAATACAGTTGATAGATTCACATTTTTTGTACCAGGGATTATTCAGTGTCTCTCATTCCTATCTTACCAAGGACTTTTCACCAGGAGAGTGGTTAAGCATTGGAAGAGGCTGCTGAGAGAGGCTGCTGACTCTCCATCCTTGGAGATACTTGAAACTAAACTGGGCATGACACTCAGCTGATGAAAAGTTGAAGCTGGGCTGCTGTGAGTAGGAGCTGAACCAAGCAGAAAACCTTTCTTGCCCAAATCACTCTAAGAGTGCAGTATTTTCAGTATCTCTTCAGTTCCTTCTATCTTTTTTTTCTGTCCAGAAGTCATCAACAGATTCAAAATGGGGGAAATACTACTTCTATACCCCACTGTCACCATGTTTCTAATATTTCCTTCCCTCCTATTCTTTCTACAAAACCTGTGTTCCTCTTAGTTTTTCCAGAAATAACAATTTAAAAGCCTAAATAAGGCCTCTGAAAGCTTTATACCTACTGTTTTCCTACTGAATTCAGGGAAACACAGGTGCTTACCAACTATTTCTATGCCGGTGTATTCTATTCCAGAAATCATACACTGGTTTATTCCCATTTTGCCATTTTCACTGAAGTGTTGCATAATTATGCCTTTAATAAGTACTTCTTTGCACAACAGTAGGACATGTTAACATCTTAACAGGAGGCATCAGCCTGCCAACACACCACAAATACAGATCATTGCTCCTGGGAAGTGAAATGCAGTAGTAAGTTCGAGCTTTGCCTTTTAGAAAAGGATCAGCTGTCCTCCAGCTGCCAACTTAAGTACCTTACAAAAATATGACTTAACCACCTATGTCATCCCAGATACAAAAATATATTAAGTTACATTCATTTTCTTCTAAGTCAACATTCCTATTCCTGTTTTTAAAAAGGATTTTCAAAGACGGCTCTGCTTTAAAAACATAATCTACAGCATCCACAATGTATACCAATGTACAGGTGCTATCAGTAGTGAATTAAGCCTCCAAAGAACATTTCCAAAAGATAACAAAACAAATGTCATTAACAGAGCTTTTCACCTAACAAATGCTTCATGTCTCAAGACAGTATTTATGATACTTCGTTATGGACTAGCGCACTGCCTGGTTAGTCTTCAATTATTACATGAGGTGGAGGAAAAAATCCTATTTCTATATGAGCTTAAACTGAAATTGACTTTGAATCTCTGAACTGTCAACAAATTCTTCCCTGAAAAGGCTGGCTTTGCAGAGATTATAAAGAAGGTGTCATCCTTGACACTTGCGTTCTATATTCATCCAGCAGGCCTGGAAGAGAAGTGCACAGAACGCCGGGCAGGATGGCGGAGGGCTCAGCTGTCACCCTGCCTGCCTTCCTCACTTGCTTTGCAGGCAAAGACAGTGCTGAAGGTGTCAAAGGTTCTCTATTTAAAGTCGCTGACAAGCAAAGGAAGAACACTGGGAGAATATGTTAGCAGCCACTATGAACTCGTCTCTAGTAACAAGTCATCCTGACACTTACTTCAGGATGTTGGAAACAAGAGCCCTGATTCTATTCAGATTTTAAAAAAAAACCAAAACAACCAAACCCCCATACATTATACCACCATCAGATTTACAAGTTCAAGATTTACTCTGGGAAAATCCAGTGTTAAGAACACATAGAGCAAAGCCCTGCTTTCTGTCAGAGTGACAAACCAGAAAACCACATACAATTATGTTAATCTCCCACTTCAAATCTCCCTTGCACAATTGCATACCACTGCTTTCTGTGTTTCGTTTAAAAGTCATAGAGTTTACTAACCACTTAATGAAGCTGCATTCCTTAAATCCCTGACAGATTATGTGAACTTGTTTGGTTTAGAGATATAAATTTGCCATTCCACTACCCCCTGCCCCAAATGACATCTTAGTCAAAAGCCGGTGTGCTTGGGGCTGCAGGCAATGAAACACACCTCTCCTCAAAGCTACTGCCTCCATCGAGCAGCAGGAAACAAGAAGGCAAAAAAGTGAACAGAGAAAGGAAGGAGCATGGCTTTCCTTTCCGAAAAAGAAAAGCTATTTCCAGCCAAGCTTATCTCTTTCAGTCCCGTATTTAGTTTTAATTGGAAAAAAGGAAGTGAAGAATATGAAAATGCTTTGAAAGACACTTGTAAGAGTCCTGGGTAATTGTCTGCATCAAAGATGAAAATTTGCTGCATGGCTGATTTCATTTGAAAGGCTTTTCTGATGCTGTGTGTCCCAGTGGCTGGCTGAAACTTTGAAAATGGATCAGGACAAAGTAGCCCAGAAGAGCACAGAAAAGGTGCATCAACAGTATCCAACTTGCAGGCAGGATGAGGACGGTGTTCCTCCTCTGAAGTGTGAAAGGATATCCTGCCTAGACCCTGCATCTAGGATTATAATTATAGCAGATCATGCATTTTCTAGCCAGTGGCAGAAGGGGAAAAGCAGATGTGGACTTAATGACAGTTGTGCCAGCTGGCTTATAATAGCAGCAGGCAAAAACCAGAGCACAAACGGCCCCAGATTCCATTTACCTGACCAACGACCCAGCTCAGCGTTTCTGATGAAAGTCTCAGCACAAGCACTGCAAGCTGTCGGCAAGCTTCTCATATGAGCATTAGCAAACCCAGGCACAATCCAGTGTGCACACAATGACCTTCCAAATTTGAAATGATGCAGCTGACGGGTGTTTAAGCACTAACCTCCTCCTCCTTTGTGTTCCAAGACTCAAGATTTATGGTGTTTTGTTCCATGAGCACTGAAGAAAAAAAAAATTCTAACTTTCGGAATTCATTCCCGTGTTTTCCTTTAAGTCCATATATCAGTAAATGTCATTCACCAATACAAAGCCCTATTAGTCATGCTTCCACAGAAAATGGCATTATTGCTGCTTCTTAAGCTACTGAATGATAGAAATCAGACCACAGATTTAGTTTTATCAAGTTTGAGGTATTTTCCAGTCCTGCTGATTAGGATGTAATTCAACAGTATTTTACACAACTCTGGTATGTTTTAGTTATTGTGCCTAGTTAAAAGTCTGAAGATTGCTATTAAATGAAAGAGAAAGAAGGCTATTACTAAATCAGTGGTGTAGCCTTTGTGAGTTGCTTTTCATCTCCTCACAGACATTACAATGAGAAAACTTAAATGAAAACCAGAATAGGCAATACAAGGAAGTCATGTAACAAGCAACAGTAATCCATGTAGGTTATTCTCCCAAATGCCTAGTCAGTGGTCTCAGATGGCTAATGTGGTTAAAATGTATAATTCAGAGCTACAAATAGTATGTTTATGAATCTGGACATGTCCAGTGCACCTTGGAAACAGCTGTGTGGGAGAAAAAAATAGCCAGCAGTATATCTGATTTCAGCTAAACAAGGTTGCAAACAGAATTATTTACTTCCTCTCAACAGAACTGGAAGATACAACACTGCAAGGCTGCCAGTAATCATTTTAAAAGTAATTAAATCTAATTAGGATTAGATTTTAATGGTAATCTGGGGATATTACATTTGCATTGGTTATTCAGTGCATTGATTTACCCACCTATATGCTACAACACTTAAAATGGGAATTAAGGATCACCTACCATATGTTATGACTTTACATCTCCATCAACATTACGGGCCACATCTTAACACACACAATTCTCCAATACAAAAGACATCTATGCACATGATTAATTTTGAGCATACTTTCTTGTTCTGTGAAGTTCAATACCCAGTGCTTCTCCATTGAGAAGTCATGTTTATGTGGGACTCAGGTATTAATTCCTAGAGCAGAAAATGTATTTATTTCATATAACATGAAATCCACAGATGCTTCAAATTACATTACATCTACTCCATAAATAACCTCCAAAACCAAAGCAGATATTTCTTGCTTAAGCTCCAGGTTAAGATACAAGTCATATTCCCCATCTTTTGTTCTCATCAGCTGTTTCCTACATAAATCTAAACATACCATAAGAATTTTCAAAGCCATTTTTCTCTGATCATATCAAGGGTCACTTGTTTCAGTAGGCTTGGGTATTTTTATCAGGCAGTGAATGACTGTCCCTAGATATTTTCAACAAGACATGACTAGCTATCTTGGCCTCCCTACTATTCCCTTTCCTGCCCTTGGAAACCCAGAGCTGCTTCTTTCTCCTCATTATTCTCAGCATCTTGGAGGTTCATTTTCTCCTAAAGATGTTATTCCTCAGCATATCCTTTGCTGAGACTGACCACTTGCTGAACATATTTTACTTCACCAGTCCAGTCCCCCATCTAACAATTATATCCAAGCTTGTACACTGGGAAGAAGCATGAATTAAGTGCAGGGACTGTAAGTGATCAGCAGCACCAGAGCAGATGTGTCATTTCATCATCTTCCAAAACCTTCAAATATAACATCTCAAATCTTCCTCTCTCATATCCTGAGGGCATCCACTTTCATAAAAATACTCTGTACATGACAGGGGCAAAAGGAAGGGGAAAAAAGACACCCTATACCATTTTTCTCTCTCAGGAGAGGAATGTCAAAGAATCGCATAACACCGAAAACCATTAAATTAATGTACACCTACCAGCACTAATTACAGGCACACTCTTTGAAACTGTGAAGACTCTTCCTTAAGGCAGCACTACAACGGCTTCTTCAACTACTGATTGTTTTTGTCAGGCTAATTTTTATGAAGAAACAAAATCTCTACTTACAAATAAACAAACTCAGACTCAAAATGAGTAAACATATTTCATATTGCATTTGGAGAAGCATACAGATTTTTATCAACTTCTGATGTCAAAACATATATGCACTGAAGGCTTCTCAGCAGTGAAACAAAAAGCTAGCAGAACTTCCTATCAGCTTCCCAAAACCGATTTGGTCAGGTGGCAGTGGCCATCCAGGCACCCTCTAACTGGAGAAGGAGGAACTGCATAGCATCTCACAGGCCACAGGATTTGGTACATGATCCTCTTGAAAAGCTAAAATGAGAATGATCCAACTACTCAGATAAAACAAACACATTCAGGTGTAAGCAAAGCACTGCAGCACCTGCCTCTCCTCCAACAGACCAATATTTCTGCTCAACACTTTTCCAGGCTAACTGCTGTCCTATTTTCATCTGTGAAGAGACTTCTCAGCCAAATTACATAATTAAATAATCTGTTGTGCCCTGAAATGTCAATTTGAAAAAAGAAATACACACATGCTCACACAGGTTTATTTCAGTTAGAAGGGTGAACTTCCAACCTGTCCACAGCCCAATGTCGGCAAAGGTCCTCAGGAAATAATGGGAGCTGTGTGGGTCAGAGTCACACAGTTTTGTAGTTTTCAGTTTGCAGTTCTCCTCCAAGGTTATGTCAATCCTCTTTACTATGCTTGATACAAGCAGTAAAACAATGGAGGTGTTTAGAAGATTTACTTATGATTTTAACTTCTTTTCTGAATCATCCAGGGATTTCTTGGAAATGATGACTAGATACTGAAGGATAAAGGTAACACAGGGTTCTCTAGTGAGACTTTCCATCTCACAGCAGAGTTTAATGAAGATTCCAGTGGCAAATCCTAAGATTTCAACTGAATGCAAGGAGACTTATTTTCATACATCACACAGACTCTACTTTATGAGCTGCCAGTTTGCATATAGGCAACTAAAAGCCCTTTGGCTAAATACAGACATTGGAATAAAGTGTCAGTTAATAGCAATTTCATCTCACAAGTGTTTTTGCCCATACAGCCTAATGAAGAAAGATTGTTTTAAGATTAGAGCACTGAAAAGGAAGAAAAAAGTGAAAAAGGGGAAAAGAAAAAGAACGACAAAGAAATCACAATGTTGCACGGAACTAAAACATCCAATTACGCTTTGATCCTGGTTTGAATTTTAAATGTTACTGTCATCATTATTTTCTATCACACAACTTCTTTCAGTGATTACTTGATATCTATGATATATGTCAAATGTACAGAAAAACAAAGCGTGTTATAGGTAGAAGTAGTAGCTTATCTTGCAGACATTACAAAGCCCATCTCTCAAACATTATTGAGAAGCCTGTCAACAAAGCAAATCAAGCACCAAATGGAAATGAGGCATAATGCTTAATTCTCTCGATCAGCATTTTCTTGCTTGCCAGGAACACCTCTCTTGTGTGGGCTGACAAGGTGCAAGCTTATTTACAGATTCAGGAGCAGTCAGCTACATCCAGATAGCGCTGCTCTCACATTAATTAAGAGGAGACTGAAAAGTAAAGTTCACCCAGAAATGGTAGTGAGGGAAAAAAACCTCAAGAAAATGTTGACTGTTATGAAGAGCAAACAACAAAGCCTTGGATCACCCTATTAGTCAAATTAGTTTTGTTTCCAGATTAGAGATTTCAGAAGTGCTATATCAAGAATACAGAAAAGGTTACATTGTCTGGACCACGGAGCTGCCTAAGATTTCTAGATGCTGTAAACACTTTTTGACTGAACTCACAAGACAACACTCAAGGTATCCAATACATTACCACTTAGAGCCCATAGAATTTATCACGAATATTGTGCCTCAATTTTACCTGCCATTTCTGCTGGATAAAAAGGATGGAGTGTAGAAAAGAATCAGTCAGCATTTCACACCTCCTGCCTTCCACACTCTCCCAGAGTGGGGTGCAATGCTCTGCTCCAGGCTTGAATTGAGGCAGGCAAATGTCCAGAAGATGAGGGCATCCCCATGGGTCTCACAGGGTCCAGGCTGAAGGACTCTCTTCCTACCTGACATGTGGGACCATTTCCTATGACCCTCTGGTGTTCTATGGCACACACTGTCTAACAGGCTGGTATTATTTAATGTTTTCTTAAAGCAGCTTTCAAACTTTCAAAACAGTATTTTCTAATTAACTACTTTTTTTTTCCTTAATTAACCAGTTTTTCTACTTACTACTCTTGTAATATGATTCTTAGTCACAGAACAATTCTCAAGAACATGTGCAGTTACAACACAAGTTCAACTAATATTTTATAGGATAAAGAAAGTAACGGGATGAAAGTTAAATGAAGCTCTCCTTACACGCTTTCAGAGCAGAATCATTAATAAATATTTAAAATAATACTGGTACCTCACTTTAAATAACAAAACAAACACTGCCTTAATATTGATTTTTCTTTGAAATATATTTATTTACTCTAGCTAGCTAAAAGAAGGACTGATTTTCTTGCTCTCTCACCTCTTCCCACAAGTGATCAAAGATGTTTGTCATGTTTCAACATTTACCCACAACAGCAGGGTGTACCTCAGCAGTCTGCTCCTTTCAGATCACTTATGTCTGCTGGAGAGATGACTGCTTTAAAAAGAACTCAGAGTCTGGTAAAAATCAAGTCTTTCACTGACCCATTCTCTATGGGTTCTCAGAGCACACAACCTTACTTAGATCCTGTTTTCCTTGAGAAAAGCATGCTGTTTTTCAATCTCAAACTGATTCATCTCTTTCACATCATGCCTCCATGATACCAATAGTCTTAATAGCAAAGCAAAGAAAACCATTCATTTACCAACACATAAGCTTTGGGTACAGTAATAAAGAAGAAAAATAAAACAAAATCCCAATTGTTTTGACTTGTCAAAGGATATGTGCATGACTTAGACATCACAAAAAACTGTTTCCAAAACCAAGCAGTCTGTGCCTTAAAACTACTTTCTCCTTTGCCTTTCCTTTCCTTCGGCCTGCCAGCCATCTCCTTGTCTTCCATTCTGAGCTGCTTCCCTTCCATGACACCACCCATGGGCTCAAAAATTGAGAGATCAGCCTATATACATCAGGTATGGATTTGCATAGTAAAATATAGCTTCAGCAAGAATTCACAATATAATGAATAACTAGAAAAAGTTCTTTTTATAATTCATTCTACATTTGATTGCAAAGTACCTACCTGAACATGTCTCCTAAGCCTTTCAGCATTCCTTTCTTTGCCTTAATTTTATCCTTCTCTTTATCTCGATCTTTCTTCTTTTCCTTTCCAGTTTTTTTTCTGTCACCTTTATCTTGGCTTCCATTCATGTGTCTCTCTAATGAGTGGGATGGCTGGTCACTTGCTGTGGACACAGATTCTCTACCAGATCTTGAGCTCTCCTCTGTGTCTTCCTCCACTGAAAGCACATATTAAGAAACATCACTTACATAAGAACAAAGAACAAGGGCAGACTTTTTGGTATATTTCACAATGTATTTTGAAGCAGGATATATGCAAAACCACAAAAAACTCTTTTTCTTTTTTTTTTTTTTTTAATCAGTATCTGCTCACATAGGGTTTTCCAAGAATGTTCATTAGAACTATTAAACTCATAAAAGCAAGGAATTCACCTTTGCAGACCATTCTGCAAAACACAATTCATACTTTATGGGTACTCTGGATAATGTATGGATTAATAAAGAGGATTAGCAAAGTGATGTTAATTGGCCCATTTTGTTTCAGTATCTAAATCAGTTGAGGAGAGATTTAGAAATAACTGCAAGAAGAAACAACAGCAGTGCAGCATGCCTTGTCCATAAATTCTTAGTAATATTCTCATAAAAACATGAAAGTCATTAGGGAGTGTTAACCCTCAACACAAGCCATAATAGACTTTTTCTTCTTCTGCAAGTAATGTAATAGTTTTGTTATGCTTCTTCATTTCCTGGAGCCATTTGGAATACATCATGCATTATGATTGTTATTTTTGGTGTTATTCTTGGTTGATATGGGGCAGCCTGGGAGGTTCAGGTGGGGAGATTTCATCCAGTGAAACAAGTAAAATCCTTTAAGGGCAGATAACATGTTCCTTCTCTGTTTCTAATCCAAGATCAGGAGTCCTAAAGTACACCCAAGGTTAGATTTAACAGACGACACGTATTTCAGAAAGTTTGAAAGAAAAACGACTAAAAGAAAAAATCCACTGAAAACCTGAAAACTGCTTCAGTAGTTTAGTAAGAAAGAAATAAAACACTTCAAGCTGGTAGGTCAGAATCCTGCACTGCATGGCTAGTGAAGCTGTGACTTTTTATGAGCTCTAACATTTTATATCAACACATTTAAGTAAGGGCTCCAACCATCTCCCAGCTTTCCAACAGACTGCTCAAAGCAGCAATTAGGATCACAGATGCATACTTAGTATTGCCTCCTGTAGTTCCAATGAATACAAAGGCTCCAAACAACTTTTGGCAGTAGAATTTGAAAAATACAGTCTTGCTTTATATATACAGAGTCTATAGAAAAGAAAAAAAAAGCTTTTGTACTCAAGAAGATTTGGAAATCATCATGGCTTTTAGAAGGAAAAACAATGGGTTTTTAGTTTTACCTATGTTTACTACTTCTTAGTATTCTGCTGATATTGCTCAAGACCTCAGCAGCTCTTCTACAGCCAATAGAAGAGTATAATTCTTTAGAAATTTCTCATAGACTACTGTAGAATATAAACTTGCTTCTCTTAGTCATCATTCATCTTCACCTTACAAGTAAATCACTGAACCTGAAAAGTCTACAAATCACTGACTGAAAGCCATTCAATAGCATCTCTTCTCTCTCTCAGACACTTCCTTGCAAAATACTCTTTATTCATTAACATTACAATCCATAAACGTGTCCAATAGACTTTGTACCTATTCACCAAGCATCAAGTTTTCTATAAATATTCTCCAGCCCTGGATGATGACATAAACATATTTCAAGAAAAATATATCATGTCAGATACATCTCAGTATTAATAACTATTTTTGAATCTTAACTAGTACTCTGAACTACAAACCACCAAGAAAATACTAAAAAAAAAAAAAGAAAAAAAGAAGGAAAACAGAGGCCAGGCCTTGGCATTTAATTCACGACTGCTTTGAGTAAAGCAGATGATACACTTCTCAACTGCAGACACAGTTTTAATATTCATGTAGTTGTATTTTAGGAAACTAATAGGTCCTACACGTGCCTCTGTACTAGCTGTTCTTGTATTTTTTTTGGTCACAGCATTTCTTAATCAGTGTCTGCAATGATATTTAGTTATTATTAAAAGAATTGTGGAAAAACACTTTGGAATAGAGATGTTAATTTTTTACATGTTAATTTATAGCTACAATCTGTTCCAACTAGACATTTAAAAGATTGTACTTGCAAACGAATATAATTAGTAAAAAAAAAAAAGTGTATGAAATTTCTGACAAATTTTGAAGTCAACTACTGCTAGAATTTGGAAGATGAATCAGTTTTGACCTATGTTTGTTCATACTCATGCAACAATACATTAAATAAATCATAAGTATGTATTGTTTCCTGTGCTATGCTGAGTTGCAGAACAACTTGTCATAACAATGCTGTGCTTCAGGAAGGGTACTCCCCAATTTGGTGCTCCTGCTGAGACTCTCCAAAACACATGCTGCTCGATCACTCCCCCTCCCTCCCCCTTCCCCCTGCAGCAGGATGGAGAGGACAGCTGGAGGCACAAAAGGTAAGATCATGGGTTGAGATGAGAACAATTTACTGGAAACAGCAATGAGGTAAGCAAACCAACTCCCGTGGTGCCATCCAACTAGCACGCTGTCCCACACCGGGCAATCTTCTGCCTGCTCCAAACGGGGAGGATGGAAACCGATCGCGGCGCAGGAGGGCAGGGAAGCACCCGCTGGGGTTTGCCTTGCCCACCGATGGCACGGGTGTGTGAAGGAGGTAGGAAAGAAGCGGAGGGACTTCTTCATGAGGGGAAGGGGTTCATTGGAGAGAAAAACCCACAGAGAAAGCTGAAGAAATGTGGCTTGCAGGGGTCTTGTACCCCCACAATATGGGCGTGGAAAACATAGGGTAACCAATGGAACATCAGCCAGGGGGTGTTACCAAGGCGGGGAGAAGGAATCACAGCAAATGGGAGAAGGGGTAGGCGAGGAGGAATAACGAGGACCAATTAACTACTGAGGAACATAGAACTCTCTGGAAAGACAACCCAATATGAGAAATGAGGGGAGGGGAGGGCTGCAGCCAATGGTAAGGCACGGATTTATATATTTTTCACAGCCTTTTGAATGCCCGAGGCCTTTGGGCTGTGAAAGCATCAAACCAATGGACCTTTTGGTCCACTTGATTTGGCTGATCATGGCTCACTGCAACAACCAACAGTAACAGCAACACTACTAATAAAAGAGCACACAAGGAAAGAATGATTGGCACGCAAGTTCTCACCCCCAACAACACCCGACCGCTACCTCCACCACCCTACAGGACCTGGCAGGGACCCCTGGAAAATGATGTGAAGTGGTATGGAATAGCCTCTGGGTCCTGGCCATGCCGCCTCCTGGCTACTGCAAAAGTCCAGAACCAGGACACAAAGCTTTCACTTATTACTTATTTTGCACATTCTATGAAGAACGTTGTCTCCTTTCTTCATTTATGCTGCAATTAATATTGTCTATCGTACACAGTTTGCTTGCAATTAACTCAGTAGCTTAGACTGAGGCCTGTGAACTGGGATGCCTGTTCTCCTGCAGTCAACACTGAACTCTCTACTGGACTCAATAGATTTCCAGTTTTCTTAAAAGCACCCAACATGAAGAAGCTTGTTTCACTTTTATGCAGCACAGTCATCCTGCAATTAACATACACATAATTACTAGTGTTTAGAACAAATGCAAATGCTGCTCAATTAAAATTCCAACCCAGGCTACAAATGAAACTTCTAATTTTTGTTATGTTGCAGTAATGACATTAGGTTACTGCGAAACACAGGATGTATTTGTTTTGGTGCTGTTATTTCCTTTTTTTCCTGCAACCTCCTGCCTCCCCATTCAGGATGTTGAAGCCAAAAAATTAAATTGGAGTATACTTTAAACATCAATTAAACTGAACACTAGTGTCATTTCATGAACCACACTGTGCTACGGAGAACTACACAAACAGGTATTATGAAGCTATTCTCCTAATTAGCCTATAAAATGGAAAAGATGCACATGAGGAATCAAAGCTACTTAATGTGAAACTATTTTGCCACTAAGCTTCTAGGCCTCTTATTGTGATATTTAATACAGTCCTAGATTCCAGCAATTAAGATTCAGCAAAAGATTAGAAAGCTTTGTCGATCTCTCCCAATCAAAATGCCTTGTTCTTCTTCATGACACTAAAGATAAACATTTTGCTTCTAGTCAGCTATTTCGAGTATTAATGAAAAAACAAAAACAAAAACACAAAACAAACAAACAAAAAAAACAAAAAAAAAAAAAAAGAAAAAAGAAAAAAAAAAAGAAATAAAAAGAAAAAATAAACCAGGAAAAATTATCTGTAAAAGCTGAACACCCACACCTCTTTCCACAAATGTTCCTTCTTTACAGCCATTAAAACTCACACACATCTTCTCAAATACTTAAAATGTTACCTCAGAACCAGTCAGTGCCATCTGAGTTTAATCCAACATTTAGTAATTTAATAGCACGTTGTTCCAAGGACATTTAGAAGAGTCAGCCCCTTTATCACATATGCTACCTATATTTTTTATGGCTTTTGTATATGGAATGATGACATGTTAGGAATTCCTCTATACAATATTTTGCAGTGCTATTATTTGTCTGGAAGACAAACACTTCTAGCACTGAAAAACTTGGAGAAAGGCAAAAAATTTCAAGGAAGACAAATGGATCCAACCTCAAGGGCATCAGCAAACTGACCACCAGCATGTTTGCCTGGGTTTTATAATGAGAGAAAGCCACATTCTAATTTCAAACAATTATGGAATAATTAAATACAATTTTTAAAACCTTAGGCAATGTCGTTATGGCAGCAGTGAGGCATTAGTTACGTTAGGACCAGATTGTTAAACTCCTACATATTCATATGTGCCCAAACTTTGTCCAGCTGAAGACACCATTTGGTAAGTTCTCTGGAACCTAAGGCCATATAGAATTTACACAAAGTGGAGCAGACTGCAGTGCTTTGAGTTTTAATGTAGATTCAGACAGGTTTTCAGCAAGACAGGCAACATAGGGCTGGGACAGCTCTTAAGCTCCCACAGTCACCATGAGAAGCAAAAGTCCTCAAGGACTGAATTCTGTCCAATCAACTTATATTTGCTTTGCTACTCATCTGCTTCTGTGAACCTGGCACTTCAAATTTCTGGAATACTTGTTAGATGTTTCATCACTATGTGTGGAAGCTATTAGAACACAACTCAACAGAATGCATAGTTCTACACGTATAGCTTGGTCACACTTTGTTCAGCCCTTCTTTACCATGTGGGATCTGACAATAGCCTTGCTCTTGTTCTCTCATGGCATGAGATGGATCTTGGTTTACTGGTGCAAGACAACTTCATCCAAACAGAGATGAGGTCAAAGACTCACCCCATGACATTCTGATTTCAGCCAGAAGGCTTTGTCTGGTTCCTGCTTGTGCTGGTTTTGGCTGGCGTAGGGTTATTTTTCTTCACAGTGGCTGGCATGGGGCTGTGTTTTGGATTTGTGCTGAACACTGGGTTGACAACATAGAAATGGTTTTTGTTATTGCTGAGCAAGGCTTACACACAGACAAGGGATTTTCTGCCTTTTTTTGTACCAGCCACAGTGGTGAGGAAGTTGAGGATGTATGGGAGGTTGGGAGGAGACACAGCCAGGACAGGTAATCCCAACTGATCAAAGGGATATTCCAGACCACAGGCATCATGCTCAATATATTAAGTTGGGGGTGGAAGGAGGAAGTGGGGGACATTTGGAGTGATGGTGTTTGTCTTCCCAAGTAACAGTTACACATGATGGGCCCAGTTCTCCTGGGGATGGCTGAACACCTGCCCACCCATGGGTAGCAGTGAATTAATTCTTTGTTTTGCTTTGCTTGTGTGTATGCCTCTTGCTTTCCCTATGAAGCTGCCTATATCTCAATCCATGAGTTTTCCAGCAAAATTTTACCCTTCCAATTCTTTCCCCAGTCCCACTGGCGGGGGAGTGAGCAAGTGGCTGCCTGGGGCTTGGCTGCTGCAGGGGTTAAGCCACAACACCACTGCTCCAACATGAAGGATTCCGAAGGGCTCCAAATACTTCCTTGCTACTCTCTATGCATTGCATCAACAAGCTCAAAACCCCTTATCAGAATCTCATAAACCTATACTCACCTTGGAAGTGCTTCATGACAACAGTTTTGCTATATTTTTGATCAATTGAAGTTAAACCATCTGTAACTTCTGGATAAACCTTGGATATCTGAAGTCTCAAAACAGGATATTACTATCAGTGGGCTCACACCAAACAAGGCCTTCTATAAAACCATGGTCTTATGTCCCAAAAAGACCACAGGCCTGCAGTTGGTAAGAATGAGCAGGATCATTACACATATTCTCATACCTATTTTTCTACTGGCCAGAAATAGATTGACAGACAGCAGCACCACACCAGAATTTAGCCTCACTGCTGTGTGAAATTGTTAGATGCTGGAAAAACAAAGCAGAAAAGTGAATGGCAAAATGACCTCCCTTTCAGCCTCAGAACACTTTTAGAAAGAGGCAGGTAATTTAAAAAAAAAAAAAAAAAAGACAGGAGTTTTTTAAAAAAAAAATAAAAGAGTGACTACAGAAGTAACTTATAAAAGAGTATTAGGGAATGATGCTTATGAAACAGAATTTCTGAAACTAAAAAACTTTAAGAAGAGAAGAGAGTGAAAAATTCCTTTTCAAGCCTTCATTATGCATTCAGGCTAAATACTTTACTACTTCAACCTTCCCATCATCTTCATTCATAAACTTCTAACTAGCTGCAGGTTGATTAAAAAAAAATTCTGCTGGTGTGTGACAAGTTGAAAGTAGTACAACATGAAGGTTAAAAATTCAATGATTTTAATACAACCCCTGATTGAGGTAATTTACCATTCATACTATTTTCATTCAATATGAGTTGTCATTTTACCAGCCCATTCTTACATAGTTCAATAATGATAAGGTTAGCTTTGAAGTGATTCTTTTATGTTAATGACATTCTCCACATGTTGGGTCATACTTCGGGTTAAAGAACTGAAAATGTAAATGAATGCCCATTAGGGTGGGTAATAGCTGATCATTAACTTTACATTTTATTAGATCTGCCAGCCTCACTCACTCTAATTAAAGGATAGTGATTTCTTTTTGTCCCCCCAACATTACAAATGTATTTTTTCAAAGTTAGATGCATATATTTTTGTAACATAAATTTAGTGGGTTTGTCTTTCTGCCTAAATTTTTTTCTCTAGTTTACATTAGTACATTAATTAGCCATCTTACAGAAAATTTTCACAGTAATTTAAGTAAACACATTCCCAATAATCTTATTCTCTTATTTTAGAAAGGAAAAAAGCTGCAGAGTGTGGCAATCTGTTAAAGCAAATGAAGTGAAAAAGCCTAAAAAATATTGAATAAGTTAGTTCTATTCTTTTAAAATTCTAAAATTACGTTCTACTACTTTAATCACTTTCTAATAGAATTAACCTATGCTATTAACATTCATTATGTAAAACAATAGTTTACTTACAAGTTTCCATGCCTTCATCATCATCATCTGCTACAGGTTTATCATATGATTTGTCTATGGCAGCTCTGAAGCTTTCGTTGCAGCCTCGTCCTCGGATAATTCGTGGGCGCGGGCGGTGGAAAGGAATGTCACCATTCAGAGTCACCTCAGCAACGGCTGTCTGCAGGCTTTCCAACGAGCTGGATTTCTTCAGACCTAATGAAGGCCCCACATCTCTGGTTGGGGAACCTTAGTGATTTAAGGGGGGGAAAAAAGTAATTAGAATTAGTATTGAGAACAGCATGCTTGATTATGCATATCCATCCTGAAAGTCTTTGGGGACACACTTAACATTATTCACATCATCTCTCAATAATCTGTAGGGAATTCTCCACAGATTTGTTGGTCTCAGAAGCAAATGAGTATGTCAAGTCACAGTCAACGAAACCGACAATGTTAGCAATGTCTGGCTTTTCAAATCAGTGAAGAGAGACCAACATCCATTACTATTATTTTACACTATTTAAATGATAAAGAAATCATGGGGCTTTAAAAACTTAGCTCATAAAACCAGCACAGATCCACATCTAATGGCATCTAACAAAACTATTAACTATTATTGGTTTGAGCAGAAAATTTCGTCTGTACTAGCAACGATGAACAGAGAGCAGATTACAGGCATGAGTCCTACTGTGTTTAGAGTAACAGTCTTGCAAAGTAGTCTGACCGCTGGCTTCAAGGAACATGCTGTTTGTTTGAGTTTTAAAGACTTGCATCAAATTGCTAACAATTTCATAATTAAATGCTTCTGAGAAGTATCAGCTGACTTGCTCAGATTTTGTGAAATTGCTTAACAATAATCCGTGCAAAGGACCCAATAAAATGGGCAATACCAGTTACCCAGTTGGAAAATAAACACACTCCTGGCAGTCATGAGGAGTGACTGTTTGGGCACTACTACAGCTGGGGCTGAGGGCAGCTCTTGTCACTGCAGCATGTCCAGAGGTGTGCCAAGGAAGCCCCAGGCAGTGTTTCGCAAAAGCCTTTCTCCAACTGGACTTTCCTTCACAGGTTTGTGGACTAAATGTAGAGCCTTTGATCTTAGATACACATTCACATTGCAAGTCACCTCACAATTGCACAATTAGGTCTCATACTAAAGTTAAAACTGGGAAGAATCTTTCAGGGGGAAAAAAAATCACTACATTTATTTGAAGTGATCTTATTCAAAAGTGCAAGTACAGTCTTAGCTAGATTTTCCATGGGACTGGAAAGGAAGATGAGGTGGGACAATATCATCACGGCTACATTTCCTGAAATTATGAGACTAGAGCCCTCACCTATAATATGAAATTCTCACTTTTTCTCTACCCAAAGCGAACACAAAACAGAATTTTTGTGGCACCACAGCAGTCCCAGGTGGTGGGCCGTTACCCACTTTACATCAGTATCCTTATCTGACAAATAAATTTCACAGCCAGCTACCACTGAGAGCTAGAGCCAAGGCCTGAATCCCCAGGAATACCAAACCTAAGAACAGTGCATTAGTAAGCACAGGTGTGAATAAAGGTGTAATAAAGGAAAATTACCTCTTTTAAGTGTTTATCTCAGAATAATATGAAGTTCTGAAGATAATCCCTATTCTGGTAGATATTAGGTTAGAGAGGAGAGACAGCATCTGTCACTGCTCTTTATGTGAGGTATGTAAAGTTACCTTAAATTGGGGAAATCTGCTACTACTGCACTACTAAAACTATTTAGTATGAGTTGGGGAGGAAAGGGCGTTGTGTGTCCCACAGAAGAGATGCTGAATAGCAGCATGGCAAGTTTTCTCCATGTCATTTGTTACCTTGGTATGAGATGGAGCAATGCAGTGAATGCTTTCACTTTCTATTCAGCTATTGAAAGTCTGAGCAATTACATTAAACTGAAATCCTTCAGATCAAATAAATTCAAACAGCAGCTATCAAAGCATTCCCCTTCAGCTGCCCTACTGATAAGACTAATTTGTGAACAGAAACAAACCAAATCTACACAACTCCTACAGTTTGGTTCCCCCAGCAGTCCACAGTCCTGTTGCTTGGACCCTTGGTCAGAAATTAATGCACCTCTACAAATGAGAAATTTTATCTTCGTGAACTCCCTCCTCCTAGAAGAAGCCACCCTCTCACACACAGCGTGTACTTGTTGGAGGGCTGAGGCTCATGAGCATGGTGGGGGCAGAGCACAGGGCCAGCTGGGACCAGGGAGGGTTGGTGGCTTCCCAGCTGTGCAAACAAGCTGCAGTCTGGAATCACCAAACTTCTGAACATGGGCCGAAGTCTAAAGCGAAGGTTTTACATGACATTCTCTCTGCCAAGTAAAATCACTCCAATGAAGACAGTGCCCTTTAAAACTGTCCACTTTCTAGTCCATGTTAAAATCTGCTATTCCTCCACTAATGCCTGCAGTACAAAAGAAATAAGACTTCATTTTGCTTTTTACTTTTCAAGATTGTATTTTTTTTTAATTGTCTATGAAACAGAAAAAAAATGAATGCAACATTTTGGAGGAAAAAAAGAGGAAATGGGACAATCATATATAAACCAGCTGTTTGACAGCTCCAATTTCATATACAAAAGGAACGGGTGTCCTCTTACATGGCAACTTACTGTAAACTTCCTTATTCCACATTCTGCTTTGCAACCTTCCAAATGAAATGCTCATATATCTTTTCATAATTTTGCAATGAATGGCTCTTTCTGTAAACAGTAATTATAAAGACGGCATTTATGTGCCCATTTGTGTTCATAAAGAACATTAAAAAAAGTTCCATTTCCTGACACCCAATACAGACCTTTGTGAGAACTGTATTTATGTAAGTTGTGTTTTCCCAAAGGATATCCCATCTGGGATATGACCTAATGTTGAGTATTGTAAAACTAATAATGGATTACAGAACTGATAAGAATATTTATTGAACTTGGGTGGCCATGAACACAAATGTGAACAGGTTGCAGAATCTGAAATGGGGCAATCTCCTTTCACAAGCAATTTAAGCAGTGTGATCATAAAGCTATGCATATTTTAATACCTTCACTATCTTCTATGGCTACTTCATAGCAAGTCTACTATTCTCAAAATATACAGTTAGGTGTCCCTGTAAACTGAGTGTGTTAAGAATTTATTAATAGAATTCACCAGCCAGAAAGTGAGTTGTTTACTTATAGCCTGGTAAAAAACAGCAAACTTTCTTTAAAATGGATTCTGTTTAAAATTTATGACTCACATCAAAACGCTGTTTTCTAAATACAAAAATGTCAGCATTTTCTTCCAGCCTTTACAGCACTGGTGGTAATCATCAGAAGCGTTATCTCCTCAGAATGAGTTCTACTTCTATTTTGACACCAGAATTTAAAGTAGAAAAAAAAAGGAGAGGAAAAGACACATCTACCTAAAGCATATTTATATGACTAAGGATGAAAGGGATTCTTCTATCATTTTTAAAATTTGAAGTTTATCAAAATCTCCCTTTCCAATGATTTTCTTAACAAATATCCTTTGAGGTAGATTCATCCCTCTGTACCCCAGAAGTCCTCCTGCCGTGACCGCCACCATCCTCCTCACATGCTCAGCACGCCATCCATCTCCCAAGGGCTTTGTGACAAGCCAGGCACAGCCCCTGCCCACCACACATGCACCTCCACTCCCTGTGTGCCCAGCTGGCCAGCCCTCGGGGACAAGGGCCAAGCCTTGCCCACCCAGCCATGCAGCCACCTCCTGCTCGTGCATGAGCGCATGGGCAGCACGCAGCAGCTCTCCCACGCACAGACACATAACCTCACAGCACAGAGGATCCAACGAGACATTGAATACATGGACATCACTTGAAGCCTGTGTGCTGCTCCCTATCCCATGTCCTTTGTTCCTCCCTTGTGCTGACACTGTTTAACAACTCATTGTGCCTCCACTTACCTCACTCTATGTGAATTATTTATACAGTGACAAAAATCCACTTGGGCAATTTGCAAAGGCAAAAGCACATGGTGTCAAAGGATCTATGATGCTTCATCCAGTGACTAATCTTAGTTTATAAAGCAAGTTTTTCATAAGCACATTCTTTTAAATCATTTAAAATGACAATTTTTTTTTCTTTCTGAAACATTATTTTATGAGCTGTCAAGTCAAATGCTACCTGCAACTGATGCCAAAAACTTCCCTGGATTTCATTAAACCAGTTTTGCAAAGGCATAAAGTCTACTTTTTAAACACTTTCTTGAAGGACATTATCAGTGAGTCTATTTACTTAGTAACATCTGCTCCATTACATTTGATATATTTTTCCATTTCTAGTTCAGTTCAGACACTAAGAGATTAACACATCATCTGGGTAAGGCAGGGGAGGAATAAAGCAAGAAAGTGCATCAAAACCAGTTTCATTTTCATTCCATTTAATAAAAGTTTAATTAAAGAGCATTGTGTAAAAATAAATCAATAAATAATTTAAATAAAGGTTATTTGATTTTTTTCTTTTTCATTTTCATGACATGCACATGGAAAAATAACCACCTAGAGCTATAGTATGCCTGAGACTCTATAAATGAGCCATGCTCAATTGCTACTGAATATACTTCTAACCTCTAGGATGAACTGTAAACAGTGTAAGGATTAGGTACTTCAAGTGAACTATAGAAAGAAAAATAATTTAAAAACCATTACTGTAACTAGGTCTGGAGAGTTCTGTGCTCTCCTTTTCAGCCAATACTATTAAATCCAACTGTGACAGTAACAGAGTTTGTTTTTATCTTTTCTAAAGTAAATATATGTTGAAGTTTTCTGGCTTCTAGAGTTCATTAAAGCATAGTTCACCACACATTTGAAGCTTTTTTTTTCTTAGAACCAGACAATTTTTAAGCCAAACTACAGTAAGTGGTTTGTTTAACAGTCACATCCATCTTCAGTAATGGGAGATATCCAGTGCTTATATACAAAACCTGGTTAAAAGCACGCAAGGTAAATAAAATAAAAGTACAGCAAAAAGTGTTTTCCTTTTTTCCAGCCATTGAAAAAATTTTCCAGCACATTTGCTGTGCACAAAATATGTAACTGCCTAGGCCAGATGGGACGGTCATGCTCTTTCACCCAAGTTGTCCAATTTGTCTCTTTTTTTTGGAATTTAATCCAGGTGTTACACATAGAGAAAAACCGTACTCAATTCATACCACCCTCTACTGATACCACCAAAACCACTATGCACTTTTAAAACCTAAGCACTTTTAAAACCTAAACCTTAGAACACAAAGGTTTTACACCATTCTAATCACATCTCATTCAACTAGGCAGGTTAATAAGAAAATGAAAAGTAATTTACAATCATTTTGAGTTTGGTCTTTAACTTGTTTTTATGTGAATAATGCTCAGGAGTGAAGGCAGTTCCTAAGCACCAATTATTACCACAACCATTAACACAATTCATACATTCATACATTCACACTCCGATGGCTTTAATCCTTCAAAACATTCATACATTTTGATTTTGTTTACTCAGTCTTAATTTGCAAAGCTGCAAGTCTGTAGCCATATACTGCAACATTTTAAAATCTAGAAGACTTATCTGTTCAAATAAAAATTATAATTTTATCACTTGATTACTTACAGCTTTTCAGTATTCCTACTCATACTATAAAGTCCAGTTAAAAAGAGATGCAGTAGTGAATCAGTAAATGTAAATTCTGTATGGAATGCACTACTCCTCAAATCATGCTAAAATAAATAATATTTTCAGGTTAAAAAGGTGAATTGTTCCTAATTAGAGCTAAGTAATGTTATGGTGTCCTCTGGATCTAGCCTAATTAAAATAGCATTCCATAGGTCAAAAGCTAACTTTTATTAATAAATCATAAAGGTTCATAATTGCAGTCGGTGCATTATTTTAATTACTAATAAAAAAATATGCCTTGAAAGCTATTTCTCATTATCATTTTGTGAAACATTACAATGAATGGTATGTGGAAAAGATTCTATTTACATATTCTTTTGTTCTGTTACAATGCTCACGTTTCAGCTCCAAAGGCAAATCAACTTGCACAAATAATCTTCAACTCAATGCGCAACATGTATCTGATGACCACCTAAGGCAAAGGCAGCGGTTTTCTAATTAAAATAATTATTTTCAAGCACCATGTTAGCACTGTAATAGCCAAACACTCGACTCTTCTAAATCACCTCTCTGTGCACTACAGTTTGAAGCTAGGAGGAGATTTTCCAAGATTTTTTTTGAAAGGACAAAAAAACCCCAAACAACTCTGAATATTTATGAGTTTAAAGTGTAGAAACAGGTGTGTGCCTACAATCACATGCATGACCTGGCTGAATATACCACCCCAGATACCTAACTCTATAGAAGATTTTATTTTTCTGTGTAACTTGATTATTCACAATAGAAAGCAGCCATGCAAGTACTGGAATATTCATGTTTTCATGCAATTTGACTGGCAGTTCTGTAATTGTGGTAAGCTGCTTTGACCAAGGTTTCTATAGCAACAGCCTTACTGTCAATTCTTACCTGTTTTCTGGTCATCCATTGTACTGAGCTTAGTCTCGTCAGCTACTGTTAAAAGGTAAATGCATAACGGTTAGCCCAGTTAGTGCCCATGCCCCACATGCACTCAACATTCCTTCTGGTTTGCGTATTTTCTTTTCAAGTTAGGGGACCTTAGAAATGTCCTACTTCATGCAAATAAACTGCAAGAATAAGCAAACATTCTGGGTAGAAATGGCAGCAAACTAGTAACCTTCATGCAGTGTCAGTCATGTTCACATCACAGGCAGGTACAATATGTTATTGACACGTTAGCACACGGCAACTAGTCAAGGCAAGTCAATACCTCCAACCTGACTGTACCCTGAGGAAGTTTGTGAATTAGGGATTGTAGGCAAGACATTCACAACTATTGTAAAGGAGGGAATTGAATTGCACTATATTTTATTATTCTGAGTAGGGAATTCTGTGTGTTTAAACCATCAAAACTCACTGTTTGAGGTTACTAGAGTGCACTTCAGAATCTAAATTCAATGGCAGAAAAATTGACAGGCTTGTTAGCAATTACTTAGTCTCAATTGGTTTATGAGTTAGAATGATCATAGTTGATTGCCTGTCTTAGCCGCTGCTACTTTATACGGCTTCTGATATAAATATTAAAACTTGGGTCTCAAACAGATGTCAGACTAGTCCCATTTTCTAATTCTGAATTCATCTACAAAATGAGAGACTACGAAGACCTTTAAGGCTAACTGCATTATAATCATGGACTGAAAATAAACCCGGCTACCCAGAACCACAGCGTGGTACAGTTTTACACAGTTCTTCTATATGGATTGGCATTTTTCACCTCCATTTTAATAAATACTGTTTACTATATTTAGGTAAAACCATATATTCAGAGGGCTATGATATTTGAATGTATGGACATTTACAAATAACAAACAACATCCAGGCCACTTGGCCATTCAAGTTAGTACTTTACTACCCACAAGTAGACATTACGTGCAGTAGTACTGCATATACACAATGTGTTTGGAATTACAAAATCTATATACTTACAACATGAAAATCAGGTTCAAATAAAAAACAATTGAAAAAACATCACTCACTACCTAGATCCATGCTTTTGGATTTTCGTGTTTTAACAAACTCCAACTGACTGGCATCTGAAAATTGCTTTGTACGCTTTTCTGACATGCTCTGGCGTCCAAAACCCTCTCGCTGGAAGGCAAGCACTGGATCAACATCTGGACTAAGAGTGCTGTAGGAAGGGAAAAAAATCATGCGAACATTTATCAAGATCACGCAACCTTTCACTCTTCAGAGAAAATCATTTATTTAGCACGTGACTTCTACCAACGATAAAGTGCACAGTTTTAAATACACCACTGCAAGTATTCAGTTACACACACAATGGATTTGTTTTACTGCATTAACCAATTCTAGTTAAAAGGTATCAAGAATTTCACTTATAGCTTTAATGAAAGATATACATATGTGGTGCACTATACATATTCTATCAGAACATAAAATCCAACACAGGAATAATTTGAGGGAGAATAAAACAGTTCTTTTTTCTTCCTGAGAAACAAATTTATTCTATTGATAAAAAGTTATCTGTTTTTTTCTATCAGAAAATATTTTTAGTAAAGCATAAGTAGAAACTGTCCTTGCCTGAAGCCCACAGACTTTCAAACTTCTTCATTTAAAAACTTTGCATTAAAATTTCTCTCCATATGTGAAATTTCTTGTAGATTTTTCACAGCTTCTCTTGCTTTTAACCTGGCTATGACAAACAACCATATTTTTACTCATTGCTTCCCCACAGAACAAGTATTTGCCACAATGGATTCACCACTGATTCAGAAATGGGGGGAACTGTACTGGGTTTTTGTTTCTTCACTTTAGTTTTCCAAAGTGACCCCAGCTGAGTGAGTCAGGTTTTTAGTGAGCTGCCTCAGAAACATGCTGAAGATAATTTATTAATGATGCTCAAACACTGGCAGAATCATGAGTGCAAGAATGCAGGCAAAATTTGGTGCAAGCTAAAAACTTTTTTAAAAAAAGGCAAGATTGCTTACTGCTAATAAACAGTATGAAAGGAAATTCACAAAAAGATCTTCCAGCTCCTAGAAAAGGGGATAGTATGTAGATCTCTAGTTCAGCTGGCACAAAAAGAAATCAAAAGCAAAAAGTACTGAAAAAATCAGTGTTTTCCACCATTGTTATCTATCCTATAGGAAAACTATCCCTCAAAATCCCCTCTTTAATTGTTGCTGTACTTCAAGATAAAAAAAGCTAAATACTTCATCACTGAGATCTCTAAATAGATCTCTAAATGCCATTCAAAATACTGTGTTCATACATCTTACTGTTTAGTACCATGTTTCAAAAGAATTATTTTTACTGTAAGGGGTGAGAAAAAGGCAAATAGCGAATTCCCAGTGAGAAAAAGGCAAATAGCGAATTTCTGCAACAAACAACTTATATTTTTAAATTCTGTAACATTCATGTGTTTATGTATGCCATGTACTATAATTTACAGGAGTACCTTTGATCACGAAACACCTGGGTATTAGGTAAAACAGTGAAAAGAGGTAAGGCAAAGTGTCCAAAGGTATGAAGTACTATAAAGGACGAAAATCACTATCCTCATTACCAGGCAGCCAAGAAGAAATTCAGTCTAGTAATGGCAGATTTACAAATAATAAGATATGTGCTTGTGACAAGCATATAATACTTCAGTGTGAGCAGGATCAGAGCTTATGTGAATAAAGCCAATGTCAAGTGCCTTTTGACTTTAATATTTCTGGCTCAGGCTCAAAATGTTTTACATTTAATTACTGCAACTATTTCAGAGATGCCTGTGCAATTTAGCAATGTTCTGAAGCATATGCTTAAAAGCTCTGATGAATCAGAGACCAAACTCAAAAATAACTGTTTAGTCCTAACATTCGCTCCCACAAAACAGTGAAAAAATTATGTCCACATGATAGAAAGATAAAACATACAAGGCCAATATACACTTCTAGCATTTATAGCAGTGCAACACTGCAGTAGATGAATAAGAACCACCTAAATCTGAAAACGTCCTCCAAAGTGACTCAAACTGAACTTACAGGGTTTCAACACCTTTCATAATCAGATCATAACTGACTTTCCCAAGGCCACACAGAAGTTTTTGGCTCCCTGCTAGTCAGCCCTGTCTCTGAAGGCCAGAAAAATGTAGTTTTACTAAGTGAGAATTTTTTTTCCAGCAACATCTGTTAGCACAGGCTCATGTTTGTTAAAATGATTGGCTTCATCTTGCCGAACAAAATGTATCCTGTGACACTTTCTTCAAAAAAGGTGAACTTATAAAATTATTTGTTTTGGCTGTATGCTTCTTTTTTCATATGAGCTTGCTTTGATCTACCTACATAAAACTTTTAGTAGAGCAGAATATCATTTCCATGTAAACATAGCACACACTTATATATTGAACTTGAAGTCTTAAGAGCAGACTAAAACTCCAATATCAAATATAACTTGAAAAGGACACCACAGGTCCCAGAGAGAGCAGTCGGGTCTGGACATGGCATTAGCAACAGGGAATTTGGAAGGTTGGAACCCAGTGTTTCCACTGACACCCTTTCAAAGACTTTCTTTCTGCATCCCTGCTCTGCCCTTGTCACACCTCCCTTCCACACATTCCTATTAAGGGAACAGTTCCTATTAAGGGAACTGTTATTCCATGTTTGCATAGTATCCTACACACTAAAGGTGCTACTTAGCACCTTTATATGAGCCTTATGTCGAGTTCTCAATTTTCATGTCCTGTTTTACTTCTATTATTAATGACCCATAAGCATGTTTTAGTAATTAAGGGAGGAGTGGATCACAGGAGTCTGAATGCATGTACATTGTCTATGAGTATTCAAAAGTCCCTGTGAAGAGCCACAACTGCAAAAGCCAATGATCACAGAGGAGGAACTAATGCCCCTAAAAATGCCTCATTTTAATATTTTTCAGCTACATCAATAAAAGACAGAAGGTGAATTTAGTGCAAGTCATTAAGCAATGCCAAATGCAATTTACTATATTCTAGAATACTTAACAAATAAGATTTCTGGAATGACAGCTGATCCTTAAAAGAATGTAACCGTCTTATGACCCTCAATGTTATTAAAATTCCATTTATTAATCCTGTCTTATTGCCCCGTTGTTTTCATAACATTTTCATCAAGGATTAGGGAGATATTGTGAGGCTGAAAAAGCTTACATTTTCTTCTGTGATTCAGAACAGCTGCCATTCTTGTTTGGATAACCCTTCATCTATATTCTTAGTTTTACCCTTTGTGCCTTCTAGCAAAATCATACAACGCACCTTCGTTTTACAAGTCTTCCTTCATCCATTAGCAACAGGAAATTAATGCAACAATCTAATTCTACTGCTATTTACTTCTTTTTACCAATAGAATACATTAGATAGTAAAGCACGACACTGATCTAACTCTTTTAAGTGCCATTGTATCTGAAGACCTTTACAGTGTCTCACACAAACATTTACAAGTTTTTTGAGTGTGATCAGTTCCACAATATCTAATCCCTATTTTTGTTACTGTTACTTCATTTACAAAGTGTATGAATAGCAAGACACACTGCAGAAGTCACTGCAAAAGCATCTGCAGATTTCAAATGGACTTTTACTTTCTTTTATAGGATTTTGCTCATATTCAGCTAAAAATACTCCCTCAGAAATAAGCTATTATGTGCAGGCCTGAGGACTATTCTATTTAAATGTCTCAGATTCTCATCTCTAAAAGCTTTTACAGAAGACAAATGGACTTTTCACAGGCCCAGATTACAGGTATGACTTGTCCCTAAGAAGAACTGTAACATCAAAAAAAAAGTAAAGGAGGATGAAAAAATTACGTTTTTATACAATCATTAAAACAGTGCTTAAAATACAGAACTCAGTTCCTGGATATAAGATGAATAAACTAGTTTAAAGCAAAGAAGCTGACAGGTGCATATCAGCTGGCAGGTGCTATTGCTGTTTTATTAAGATATTGCTGATACATTCATAACAGGCTCAAGAGACAAGAAAAATAAGAAAATTCATGTACTTCACACCATTTGTGGTAATTATCTAGCTTCAAGAAGTGGCAGCGTACAGAGGTGGGCTTTTATTTTGCTATTACTATAGATAATTACAGGACTTGTAAATGAAATCTTAGATCTGTATTAATTGTACTAACTAAGCAATAAACAGTATTTCTTTGCCAGGAACTTAAGCAAGTCAATAATGGAGCTCAATGCATTTCTCATTAAGACTCTTATGTTAAAATGTGTTAAAGTGATCAGAGAGTCAACCTAAGACTCACAAAAATTATTTTTACTATGGATTAAACATATAAAGTTACTTTCCATAGTTTTAAATGTGGAACTGTTACTTTCCATATATTTAAATGGAGAGCTATTACAGTACATTGTCTTTGCAAATCATCTGACAATATGAACAGTATTTCTTCACACACATGAAAAAATCTTAACTAGTTCTTTTTGCACAAGCCTTAACACTGAGGGAAAACAAAGAGCTGCTTTGACCTCTAAGTAGATTTAAAAGATCTGTACATTATTCGGAAAAGTAAGGACGTGTACAGAAGTATTGAGATGCTCCTAGATGTACGATGGAATATAAAAATAAAATCTTTGTTTTATAGACTTTGAAATATTTACAGTGAGGTTTATAGATTACAATTTCCAAGCAGTCTTTCATCTTTCATAAATTCAAGTGTTTAAATTTAGCAAAATTTTTTTTGCAAAAGCTAGGTCAGTTGGCAATTAAAATTAAATCATCAAAATAACATATCTATATATTGTCTAAGTAATATTTCCACAAATATACCTTAAATATTTCCACAAATATGCACAAAACTGCAACCAGAAGTATTTGTACAGACTTCCTCCCTGAAACAGGGACAATTACCAGTCTGAAAATAGTAAAATCCAAATGTGACAAAAAAGAATTAATATTAGCAGTAGCCAAAAAACTAACTAAAGGAAAAGATGCAACTACAGCTCTCTCTTTTTCCCTTCCACCAAACCATGCTCTTACCAGTCTGTTGACTCATTAATTGCAGCTTTAGCCCATCCACCAGTATCAACAGTGCCAAACCCAACATCATCATGGGAACTGGATGATGACTGGTCAGAGAGATGAGGAGGAAGGACCGACATCCTGTCATCTTCAATAATGACAGTGTCATCCTGGGGCATGTTCACTGTTGGAGACAGCTGATATTTACCTGAACAAAAGGGAGAAAAAAACCCAAACTAAGTAACGGCAGGCAGAGTGCAAAGAGTGCCTTGAAAAATATATAATCACAGCTGATAAAAGGTTATGTTAAACTGCAGTGCTACTGATAAGAGTGACACAATGCAGATAATAAAATTAACTATGTCTCACTTTGTACACATCTTCCTGTGCAGAGTCTGAAAAGTGATGCATACCAGTTGTTTCTGTGGCCTACTGAGAGACCTTAGGGTCACAGAAGGGTTGAGGTTTGGAAGGGACCTCTCTTCTGGTCCAACCCTTTCCACTCAAGTAGAGACACCTACAGCTATGTAGGCCCAGGACCCCAAATTGCTTTGGAGTATTTCTTCTGCACCACCTCCCTGGGCACTCTGTGCCAGTGCATGGTCACCTTCACACTGAAAAAGTGTTTCCTGATGTTCAGAGGGAACCTCCCATCTTTCTATCTGTGCCCATAGTCTAAAGTCCTGGCTGAGGAACTGCTGAAAAGCACCTCTCCCAGAAGATAGTATCTCCTCTTGTATCACATTATTTGGTAGAAACAAAGAATGAGTTCCACAAGGACTAACAGAGACCATCACTCTTCCTGATCAGTCTGGCCCTCATGAAATGAGAAATTGTTTAAGTGATGCTGGAAAGTGGACACATGCAAAATATGGGGAAAAAAATACCGAATTCTATTATCAACAAATTCAAATACGTTTTAACACTTCTGTTAAAATACTTAAACCAGAACCATCACATACATGATACGGACATAATAAAGATTCAACATTAGTCTGTTCAGTGGCAGACTTCGTCAAGTAAATTTGTGAGAGTATAAGTTAAAAGATGATATGGTCTTACTAAAACAATTAGTAAAATTGCCACATCTCATGAGAAGAAACACACTAGCTTAATCAGCCATTAATGTGACAAGGAACTGCAAATTATTCTAAAACTATGATGCGCCAGACAGAGGAATGGAAATAGAAGTTTTGTGATACATGACTTAAACTGCTTTCATGGACACATCAATTATTTCCACACTTTACTTTCACTACAGATATGGAAAAAATGTGAAGAATTAGGGGAAAATAATTTTTTCCTCTTTTCTGGAAAGGTTTCAGTCACCATCACTACCTTTGTATGCAATTATTAAAAAACAAACAAACAAACCCCTATGTGTAAAGAGCTAGATAAAATTCTCACTGCACCAGATAATACACACTGTACATCTTTCCAAAGAGGGGAGAACTGGCTTCAAAAGGGATCATTAAAGAAGGCTGAAAAAGTGGCTGGAAGAAAAAGGTACTGCAGAGTGAACATCTCATCACTGTCAAACTGAAATGAATGTATGCAGTTTGCATAACAGCTGATTCTGCCCAGCAATAGTTCCTTTGATGGACAGGTTAATGTTTAGCCTGGTAATGTACTTCTTTCCAAACATAATGCCTACAAGACTGTTAACTCTGTACTTAATAACGTCTCCAAAGAATTGATTGTGAAAAGGTATAACCTTATGGCATTCGGCAGATTGAACTTCCCATTTGAGAGGCTACAGTAATTCAGTAACACTTTTAACTTTTCACTACCCTTCTTTATATCTGACAAGGGTGAAGACTGACATTTTAATAGTTGCTTTGGAATTTAGGAGAAAACCCATCTGACGTGCCTATGCTTTTCATTGCAGACGAAGCTAAAAACAGGTGAAAGGCTTCACCTCCAGCAGATGGTTGGACAAACCTCAGTGCTGGACTCAATACATCCTTTGTCAAGAACTCGGCTGAAGTGGACAGAAAATACCCCTGGAGAATTAAGTCAGCAAGTGTTGTGAGAAACCTTACAAAGAAACATCAAAGAAACTTCAAACCTAGTCATCTTCAGTATATTTGACTGATCTACAAATCTAAGGCATTGCTCGACCTGTCTACAAACCTCTTCAAGAAAATAATTTTCCCTCAGGCTAGAAAAGTGCTATTTAGACTCTGTGAAATTTAGACTCTGACTACACTTCAAGTCCAGTTTTGCATATATTAATTCAACTTCAGTGAGGTAATCTGTAATAACATAAATTATTTTGGACACTGTACTAAGCAAGGTAAAATATTCTCCATTTTAAGTGTTTCTCATCTCAGGACAATGATGCTCGAATTTCCTGGACAAGTTACCAATCTAAAGAAGCACAGCCTGAGGACCACACCAAACTATTGGGTAAGGAGGGTATTAATTTTCCCATTTTTTGGTTTTCTCTTTTTGCTGTTCTGTGAGTTCTTTTATTCAGAGTTTGAATTAAAATGCAGAAGACTGAGAATTCTTGTTTGGACTAAGCTGTTTATTATAGCTTATCTATAATACAGCTGCACGGGATGTGCCTCTTAGGTGACAAGGTGGAAAATGGCCATGAGTTCTAACTTCCAAGGCTTTTTAAAGTCTAAATTAACCAATTTTGAAATACCAATATGAAATGTTTTTACTTACAACCCAATTACTAACTTTTCATGTCCTGCAGTGCAGGACTTTTAACCCAATGGCAGAAATCCTAGATTTGTGAAGAAGAAGGAGAAAAGAGAACAGAAGAAGAAGAAGATCCACATCCAAATTCCTCCATATTGTAACCTATTATTACCTATATCCCCTAAACCTATTTTTCTACATCTCTACATATTCCACCCAGTGATACAAGTTTTAATTACACAGCAACAACCTCAGTGTTATAACACAATTTAGGGAGCCTTTCCCAGGGTTTTGGATCAAATACAGTGTACTTCTGAGGATCACTGCCTCTCAGCACTGACAGGCTGGAATTCTCAGAACCCTGGGTTCCAACATGAGGGTTCCCATCTGTCTGTGCAGAAAAAGAAGTCTCAGAGCTCCAGTACCAAATGTCTGGTCTCCAGGTCTATGAGCATTTTCATCCTACAAGGAAAAATATGCCAAGCAGCATGACTTCAAACCTTTTATACACCTGTAATACACCAGAAAATAGTTTGGATCTGAATTAAACCACCAACATAAAGCACTCCAAAAAACCCTAAGCATATACAGTACAGAATAATAGGCTTACTCATGAGGAACTAAACTGCTCCAGGTCCTTTTAAATCTTGAAATTCCCTGAAGTTCGGTTAATATGTTTGCTGGGATAACTTGGCTCCCATATTGACACTGCATTGTCATGGAACTCTCTCTGGCTTGGTCCTTGTGCTTTTGCTATTGCTTTCTCTTTAAAGGACGGTCTACAAAATCTGTTGAACACTCTCACCATATGTTCAAAACCCAGTATTTCTTTATGAGTGACTCATGAGCCTGTTGATACTGTGGGATTCAGACCAATAGTACAACGAATGCCTGGAGAATGACTAACAACAAAAATTTCTCCACTGTATCCGGGCCTTGGATTTCAAGAAAGTGCTCAGATCTGTCAACTCTTGCAGAAGAGCACCACATTCTGATGAGATTCCTGGCCCAGGAACCACATTCAGATTGTAAAGGGTTATTTTCATTTCACTGACACACACACTCTACATCTCTAGCTAAATTTTTGTCAGTAGTGCTTCCTCCTGATTCCATCCTTAAGATAGCAATTATTTATGTAGAGAATAAAGTATTTCCTGTTGTGTAGGAAGCGTCAAATTTTACAAAGTTCTGGGGGATCCTTCAGGATGAAAAGCAGATTCAGGACAAGAGATTGTTATTCTGTGTACCCACAGATAAATAACTTCTGTTTAGTTACCATTAGCAACAAAACCCATCACATTCATAAAAAAAATATCAGCAACTAGAAGAAAGAGATGAAAGAGGACTTTGTACTAAACTGTTTGATGAATAAGAATAATTTATACAGACAGCAGCTATGTATTTGTGTATTGCAAAACTCAGGAGCACAATGCATGATATTCAAGAATGGTATGTCAGAAGAAGACTTGAATTTTTAATTATAGAGCCAAGCAAACCAGTGTAACACAGCTGTTATTCTGAATGTGCTAACAACACACAACTGGAAATATTAGAATAAACATAAGGGGTTATTACAGCCATTTAATCCTTAAAAGAGATGACTTAATTTGTATAAATAAAAAATCCCACCTCCTCCAAATCAAAAATATTCCCTGAATACAGAAAGTTGTATCTTTTCTCCATCAGAAGTTTTCAGTGAAATATTATCAAATGAAAAAGCATAAGAAAATCTATAATAGCAATAACCACCTAGAAAAGTAGATCAAAATGAGAATCATCAGAAACATGAAAAGATTCATGTAGCCTTATTGCAGTAAGCAATCATTATTTTACATAATTTAAATCACATCCTAAAATTGGTACTTTATTCCCACTCTCACAGCAAGGATCTGACAGCCAGTTCTTGCTTGTCAGTTATGAAAGAGTAAGGAAATTGTCTTAAATACCTTTCCTGAAATTACATTAATGGTATTTAAAAGAAACAAAACACTCTTAAAATCTTTGTTCCAACTTTAAGCAATTACTAGAACAAGCAGGCATTTTTCAGACTTTGACATTGCTACTTTTGAATAGGCTAACTTAGGAAGGAAAAAAACTCAAATCCATCCAAGAGCAAAAGCAGCAGAAAGACCTGCTCCTTCAACCATGAAAACAAAGAGTCATCTCCTCACTAAAAAGTACTGAGTACTGAAAGTTTACATAGTTAAATCCACTGAGGGATAAATCAAAAGACATCAGATGATTCAGAGAGCCCATAGAGGGCTTCTTGATATGGGGAGAGCACTCAAGGGAACCAGCATTGCATGAAGCCCTCCTTTGGGCTTGTTTTCATGGGCAGGACCAGTGTGGAAAGGTACAGACCTCCAGTGTTCTTCAGCCAGATTGTTCTTAGGACTAATCCTCACTTTTAGGCCAATTTTCAAGAGGGGAAGAGTCATGTAACACCACATAAACATTCTCAGGAAAATAAAAAAAATCCTGCTTTTTTTCTCATTATCCATGCCAAAAAGGACAGGGATTCAACTGCATAATGAATGACTGTTTTAAAAACGTTAGCTATTCTGAAACAAACAACTGTACCTATCTCTCCCAACAGGCAATACCTCTCTGTTGTATGGCACTGCAAGAAAACTTGCATGCCAAAGGTTATGAACACTAAAGTTTTAATTTAGTGATACTGATTAATTCAGAAAAAATCGTCTATTAGAAAACTGACCATTCCCTCAAAACTGGGTTTAAATATCACAGGTCTGTGAAGCTGCTGTGATTGTAGATGGGAACAGTCCAATCCAGGAAAGACCAGTTTTTAGTTACATGCCACTAGATCACATTTACTATGAGGTTCGGGCACAATTTGATTTTCCACTAAAGTGCTTCCACTAAAGATTCAATGGATTTAGGTCACAACCAACCAATTTTCTACATAGCTCCTGGTCCCTGAAAACAATTCAGAAAAAATGATGATTCACAGAAAATCAAAACATTAACTTCAGGTTATAAGAAACTTAGAAAATGAAGGATGGATTTTTTTTCTGCCTACGTATACAAGGCAAAGGTATCTAAAAGCATTACCTGTCAACAGCTTTGGAAAGATGGTTTTTTTGTAGTAGTTTAAACATCAGTTACTGGCTACTGCTAAAGGGATGATACCAGACTGATGAACAACTAGTTCAGTTTGCCATGGCAAGTCTTGTGCTCCTCTGATATCAGAGTAAACTGCATTGCTGGCACATGTGCACCAAGACTCTCTCAGGGTTCCTTCTCCTATCAATGGACAAGGTGTTTAAGTGATAATTTGTTAACACTTACATGAGCTCTATGTGTAAATCCTCTGCAGCACTAATGGAAAGAGCAGAAGGCAGTGCTTTGCAAATGTTTTATCTAAAGCCTTGACACCACAAGAATTTGTTCTTTCCTTGGGAGAGCAGTGCTAAAGACTTCAAATTATTTCATCACTCCTTAAATTTGTTGACAAAGAAATACACTTTTTTCTCAATTGTTCTCTTTAAGAGCATATGGCTTTGGGTGACAAGGTTTCACACTGCCTTGATTTTCATGTGCACATTTTTTCTTCCAAACTGCACAAAATGAAATGCAATAGAACAAGAATATGATTTGTTTCTAATTACTACTGCCCAAATGCACAAAAAAGGACAAAAGACTTAATGGAAGAAATACCCTAAAGAGCAAACTTGTGGATTTTCAGAGAGTTTAACAACAGTCCTAATCTGCTACCACAAAGAAAATGCAAACCCCAAAATATAAAAAATTATTTTAAAAAGAAAACAGGGAAAAAAAAACCCCACCAACCCAAAACAGGGTGAAAAATATACACAAACTGTTGACTGAAAAAGCCTAAGTGGTAGACTAATTTTCTAAGGCTGAAAACTAATCTAAAGCAATTGAAAACTAAGTTAAGCCTTGCTTCATATCAAGTTTATAGCAGCATCTTCTAATACATTCTGTGTATGTGATACACTAAAAAAAAATCCTATATTTAATAGCCATGTTGTCTCTTTAAAACTTGCAACTCAAGCGAGCAATTGTCACATCTTCTGTCAGGTGTTATTTTCATCAAGCTGCTTTTTGTGTTTAAACTTGAAAATCCTTTCAAACTAATCCCATCCTAGTCAGTAAATCCAACCACTCCTGTGGCAAGGCAAGTCTTCATTAACTAGCTCTGTACATCAGAAGTTGAATTGCTGCAGAGCAACTGCTAATAACCTCATTATCCACTGGGACCATGCAGATGGTAGGGCACAGAATCTACACAAGGGATGCTTAAAATTAGTTATGAGGCTTTTAAACTGGTGTCCTGCAAAGCAAAAATTCAAATAAATTTAAAAGTCCCCTAATAAGCATAAATGGATGCAAGATTGCCTTATTTATTTTTGTATTTTAGTAGGACTGAAACAGAGGAGAAGAAATGCTAAAAAAAATTATGAATTTGCATGTGCCACTGCCTTTGATGCAACATGGAGGCTAGACCAACCGATAATTAATTGTCCCAAATCAGACATTGAAAGACCATGTTAAATGCTACTATTATTCATTCCGTGACCTGTCACAGGATACAAAATTCAATTCAGAATCCCACTTTACTTTCTTCCTCACATTAACTATCCAGAAGGCTTACATGGAACAATTTTAAGGCACATTTTAAGTTGGTCAATGCAACCTCCATGTTCCCCAATTCCCATGTAACACATTAATCACCCTTCAGTGAATCACAGAGAGAAATAAAAACATGCCCTGCTTAGCAGAGCTGCTTTGACTCACCCATTATCCTGCTCAATGCCACGTTCTTTGTGGGCGACTCGCTGAGACCCTCGATCCCGCCGTAGAGGGAGTGGGAAATCCTCCGCTCCCGGTCATCCAGCAGAGTCTCTATGGGCAGCTCTGGCCCAGAGGGGCTCCCAGGTGATTCCAACTGCAAAGAGAGGGGAAAATTAGCGCCTGGGGTCCCCTTAACCACATGGGGGAACTGTAACAAATTGCCTAAGGCCTAGAGCTGTCTAAGCACCAAATAAGCTAGAACTTCTCATCCTGGACAGAGATAATTTGCAATGACAGCTCTGCCTAATGACCAACTTTCTAACCCCTTTACACTGCACCCCCCATGGTGCCCTGTCAAATTTCAAATCCTTCAGCAGAAAATTGGTGAAAAAACCCCATTCCATTTTGGTGTCTCTTTGTTGGGTAATTTCTTAAACAGACAGTTGGGCTGTTTTCAATACCATCAGCAGACAGCTGGGCCATCTTCCCCACACTGACAGCTAAGCACAACAAGACCCTTATCAGGAGCACGGAACAGGAACTCTCATTTGGAATCGGCTGCTGCTGCCACAGTGGTGCAACTTGCTTTCAAATGCAATCATCATACTCCAAAGTTTTGTAGTTAGGAACAAAAGAAAAAAACACAAAAGTTGTCAGACTTCATCGTAATTATATTTTTCATTTGAGTTCTTTGCTCTGCCTTTCCTGACTGCAGAGTAAAGAGTTCTTGCATGCTTCATTCAGCCTGAACGATTGCTGCAGCATCCAGGCAGACACAAAAACCAGAACTGGCAAGATTTGGGGTGACCTCCACTCCAGCCCTCAAACTCCTGCAGCTGCCAGGTCTCTGCCCACCACAGCTGCAGCCAGAGTCTCCAGGGCATCACAAGACAGATGAAGTATGTGGTAGAAGTGATGGAGACAGGCTGCTTGGCCACCTGCACAGGAGAGCAAACGGCATATACAGCCACCTGCCCACCCCACACCAACTCTTCTTCAGCAGACTGCCCTGAGTGTCTTCCCGGCCCAGCCTTTGCTTGCAGAAGATAGTCATCCCTCGTTTTCCTACACTTGCCTCTCAGATTTTTCAAAAAGACAGGAAAAAGTCAAGTTCTCCTTGGCAAGCCCCAGAGAATCAGAGCTCCGGGGAAAGCAGCACCCATGAGAGGTGAAGAAAATAATTTGGTACCATCTAGCTGGATTTACCCACCCCATCAGCCACAGGCAGCTCTGCTGTCAGCACAGCCCCCCAGGAATGAGGAGAATGAGTACCTGTTCACTCACAGGTCACTGTGGATGCCAAATTTAGCAGGGTCCAGTTGCTCCCTGCAGAGAGGTGTGCTCCTCACACCATCCAGCCTTCCTGCTGCCCTTAAAGCTCTTGGTTCACCTGGGTTCCAGCACAGTGCTGGTCTCTCAGTAATGCTATCAAGGTGCTTTGCCAAGACCATTAAACCAATTCACCTGAACATCATGAGCTGAATTCAGCTCTATTAAAAAGTAAACAACTATTAAAAAATAGATACATTTTGTAGAAAAGTAGTATGAACTCAGATATCAAAGCATTAGCTCTTACCAACACGCCTCTTCATATTGAAGCATATAGTAAATCCTAAAAACAATGTCCTTACACAGATGCCACAGCATTTATTTCATACGTATCGAAATAAAGTGGGGACCAGATACTGAAAGACACTGAGCATGTTGCAAACTATTTGAAGCCACTGGGAATGCTTATTCCAAGTATTGCTCTCCAGACGAGCACAAGGGGAGTAGTTCATACTTTCAGGAATTACAATAACAAGCAACATGTTTGTTATTTGTTTTTCTTTTTGAAACAGCTGCCCATTATTAATCACTTCACCCACAGTCCCCAGACGACTAAGAAATGTATGCTATGAAAGAGATTAAAGAATCTGCTTCAAGGGCTATGAAGCACTATGCCCCACACTCCCCAGCAGAGGCTTTGAAGTGAGCCCATGGACTGATGACTCCTGACACGCGGGCACTGGCGCGACGCCCGGGCCATGGGGGTGGAGGGTTGCGAAACGCCGCTGTACAGTCGGGGAAACCGCGACTGGGAGGTCGCAGACTCTGCAAAAACTATTATTTCTGTTCAAAGCCATCATCTGTTTAATATAAATGAGATATTTAATGAAGTTCCAAATTGTAGACTTATCTCTCCCAGTTTGATAAGCACCGGGGAGATTTACTGCATCGGAGGGTCAACACAATTACAATTGGAGGCACATCAAGCTGCAGGAGAATAATAAACTTGCAGTGCAAGTGAATTAGACTCAATAAGGTTTAAATTGTGAAATGAGGATTTGTTTTATTAGTTTTTTTAAACTGCAGATTACAACTGACAGCTTTACTGAAAAGTAAATTAAACAATATTTGTAGACTCTGTTATAAAGGAATCTGAGGCAAATTTGAAAGAAATGTTAACTTCTGAAACACTTTATAGAAAAAAGAGCATAGCAACATTAGACTGCTTGAGAGCTTAAACTTGCATGATAAAGGTACTAAATTATGAACTACCCTTCATTTCACTGCCTTTAAATAAGGTGTGAAAATATCAAATTGCTTTGGGATTTATTCTCCCAGTGCTATATTGAGGACTTTATGTAACAAGTGTCCAGCTTTTAGTGAGCCATATCACACAGTCCTTCTTCATGTGACAAGCCATCAACTTTCAGACTCATTTGTAGAAAGATCTCAAGAGATTTTCAGAAAGACACTGACAAGAAGATCGTTCTGAATCTCAGAAATATACAGAAATTCACTCCTGGTAATACAGTAAAGTACAGGGTAAATAAAAGAAATAGCAGGAGTGTTGCATTTATATGGCTGTGTTTTGTAAAGTGAATCATATATTCTGTAATTTCCATGAGCAAAACTTTTTCCATTTCTAATTAGCATCTCAAAAAGATGGGTTTAAACAAAGGCATTGACAGCCAGCTACAAAAATACTTTACAGAAGATACAATGCCTTTTATAAAATGCCAAAAATTAGACAACTGGCTTTCACAAAAAACCAAAAGGCCTTTTCCTTACATTGTTAGCAGAAAGTTTGTGCAAGAAAAAAAAATAGAATTTGGAAACTGTTGTGGGCAAGACAAACAGTCCAACAGTCCAAAGGAAGATTGCAGTTCAAATAGACTTGTTCTTCCTGATTAATTTCTAATAAAGAGCTTGAATTACACATTCTAGTTCCTTCTCTTAACCAGTCTCTGTGCTATCTGGTATAACTTGATTTGATAACTGATAAAGAGTGGGTAATATAAACAAAGTTGTAGGAATTCCTAACTTCATTAAAGGCCTGGCAAGGAAAGAAATCTGCACAGCAACTGTCCTCCTATCAATAGCTGCTGGAGCACTCCTTGGAGTGCCAGTTCAGAGTCACAGACCTATTGAGGGTGGATGAAACCACTGGAGATTGTCTAACCCAACCTCTTGCCAAAAGCAAGGTCAGCAAGAGCGGGTTTCACAGCGCCCTGCCCAGCTGGGTTTTGAATACCCCCAAGATCACAGTCTCCTCAACTTCCCAGGGAAGTTGTGCCACTGTTCACCTCTAAGAAGAATTTTTCTTTCTTATGTGTAAAAAATTTCTCGTATTTTGGTTTGTGCCTGTTGCTCTTGTCCTGGCACTGGGCAGCCCTAAGAAGAGTCTAGATTAGTCTTTTTTATTACTTTTTTATTACTCCCATCAGGTATTTGTAGACACTGACTGCTAAGATCCTCCTGATCCTTCTCTCTAGACTGAAAAGAGAGAGTTTGCTCTCTGAATCCTAGCACTGATGTATACTAAATGATCATATTCGTAAAAATGCAATAAAACCTCCCATGCTACAGACTGCCTGTAGTTCCTTTTTTCCTCCATTCTCTTAAAATAAAAAGAGAAACAAGATTAATTTTTTTTTAAATAAAAAAGGTCTCTACCCTGACCCTTTGTCATTCAGATAAAAACCAGCTGTTTGCTAAAGCACTGTCTGTACTAACTAGCCCAGCTGCTGCTTATCTAGATGATAAAAGGACAAATAATGTGGTTCTTTTTACTTAAACACCACCATCCATCCTATCTGAAGTTATCCACATAAATATGAAAACGTTTATGCACAAGAAGAGTGCCAAAATATTCAAAGCATAAACACACTTTTTTTTTTTTAAAGAAACAAGAATCAGACTTCCCTTTTCCTTCAGAAGTAAATTATCCAAATATAGGCATGCAAGCATTGTGGATGTTAAAGAAGTCAGTATACAAATTTGCTGTATATTACACTGCATCAAGAATACTGAAGCTCTTTGTGTCACACAGAATTATTCTGCAGGCTTTCTTTTTTCCTTTCTTATGTGTGTACTGTGGTTAAGATGTCCAAAATACTCCAGCTTCCTTTTTCAACATAGGTACTTTTAAAATACTACTAGTCTATATCAAAGCATCAATATCAAAGGCAGTAAAGAAACTAAGTTTTCATGGGACTGGACTAAATTTTCATTTTCTGGGTTGAAAACTGGCTAAAGAATTGGACACAAAGACTGATCTTCAGGATGGAGAAGAGTTATAGATTGCCCCAGGAATCAGAGTTGGGAACAGCTTAAGCTGATAAACAGCTTTATCAATGAGTTGGAGATGGGAGTGAATAGGGAAATCACCGTGTTTGGAGAAGACGCTAAAGACTTTTTGACAGTTAAATTCCAAAGGTCATAACAAGACTAATCTAGTGAGAAAGAAAAAAACAAACCTGTCTTATAAGTTTCAAAGTAGGTAACTAGGTAATGCATGCAGGGGAAAATGATGCTGAATATTTTATACCTGAACATATACTGTAAAAGAAAAGATGCTTGCTTGTTTCTCTTATAATGAAACCACTCATTTGCAAAGTCTCTCTCACTGACCTATCAGTCAATTTATTTAATGAATGATGCAGGTCCTTATATGGTCTGGCATCATGACATACACTCTGTTTCATAGTTTGCCCATTTTCAAATGGAGAAAAAGATGAACAGACATTCATTTGGGGATCTGCAAATCATTTGCAAACCATCATTTCAGGCAGATTTGGCAAAATATTCATTCTGTCAAAAAGAAAAAAAAGGGGGGGAGGGGCTAGACAAGAAAAACCCTTGAAATTTTTCATTTTGAGGAAAATGGTGACGCTCTCTCACTTAATGGCAGACAAGTGCAGCCTGCCTGTGACATGAACAGACAAGCAATCTGTGTCTAAGCTGTCCAGGTTGCAGGACTGAAAAGCGCAGGATTCCAAAAGTAACAAATACCTTTATTTTCTTGAATCAGCACATGGAGCTGCCAGCTGCAGGGATGTGCCTGGCAGTTGTGCCTGAGCGCTGAGCACGTTCTGGTGATGCAGCCACCAGCTGTCTGCCCGTACAGGCTAATCATAACAGCATCACTAATTAACAGAACACGGCACAAGGAGCTCCACTGTTTTTCCTTAAATCTGAGCAATTTAAAAAATTTCCACCCTGAGTTAAGGATCTAAAAAGCTGATGGCAACCTCTTCTGAAAAATGAGGTGTTAAAAACTGGCCATATATGAATATCAAGTCAATATTATTGTTATTCTCTCCATTTTTCTCACTGTTTTCACAGCTTTGGAAATGTATCTTAAAGAGCCTCTCCATGCTTATGTAGGAAAGTTGACAAGTTAACATGCAAGGCTTGAAGCTGAAAACACAGAACAGAACAGAATGTTTAACTTTTTGAAACAGGGGGTACGGGAACCTCAGATACAGCCAAATCCCAAATTAAATGTTTTTGTTACAGTAATCTAACAACATCCATCAAATATTCAGTGTGTGATTTTGTCTAAAGTGGATGTGTTATTAAATACAGGTTTGCAAGGTTTGTAGTACTGCAGCTTGCAGAATTCTATATTGCTGTACTCTGTATAGACATGATGCAAACAGGAGAAAAACTCAGATGCACAGCTTTGGCTTGGAGTTCATTCATAACTAACACACACTTCATGCTTATATCAATATTTACTACAGGACAATTCACTTGAAAACCTGGGTGGATTACACACTATCTCCTGGTGAGTCAATGAAAATTCTTTCTACAGGCAAATCTTCAGTTCAGCAAAACCACAACAGCACAGAATCACTTTTTACCTTCTGGGAAGTTTGTGGTCTCTTTTGAGTCTACAGTTACGGAAGGGCTGATGATACAAATTATCTGCTCCCTGCCTCTCTGAAGTCAAGATAACACTCTTATGGTGTTTATGGACATTTTTATTGTTACTATAACTGCTCTGAAGGCTTAGTTTACAACATGAGAACTTGTGAAGCTGTTTGAGAATAATGATGGCATGGGAAATGTATATCTGAGGTCACTTCACAAAGTTTGAAACAGTTTCATGTTCAAGAAGCCAAAGAAAGCTCTCTGACAAAGACAGTGCCTCTGCAGTAGATCAGAAGCAACTGTGCCTGCCTCTCAACCCAGGACAACAGAGGTTGAGCTGTCCCTCACTTCTAGACAGCAACTAAAATACAAAAAGTACAGGAAAGTCCTAGTCTAAATTGAAACATGCAGAAACAACAATCTACAGAACTGTGCTGCAAAATTAATTCTCCCTTCTAAGCAACTCCTAGGGCTGATTATGAAAATTGACATTAAAACCAGAAGAACTGTATTCATACCACTAACTTCCTTAAAATCCAATTAAAACTCAGTGTTACTGAAGAAAGAAGCAGACTGTGTAGTCTATCTCAAAAGAAGTCAGTTTGACTTTGCAATTGCAAAACAATTACTGGACTTGAAGGCAGGGAACAAAAAGGCTTCGGGTTCTTTTTTGTTCTTTTTTGCTGTTATTTTGTTGTGGGGTTTTTTATCATCCAGACAGGAACTGCTTTTATCATCCAGATGTTTAGCACAATTCTTTTTTACATTGGCATTATCATCCCTTGTACGGATTTCCCTTTTGAGACACTTGTGGGTACTCCATGGCATGGCAGGGAATCAGCCAAGCCCTGACCTCACAGGACTGACCGTACATTGGAACAGAGCAGAGTGAACACTGTTCTTGGTGATGCACAAAAGGGAACATAACTAAGCAAGTTCCACTTAACTGTAGTTCAGACAAACAAGAAACAAAGCTATGTTTTTGTCCATAAAGTGGGCACATACAATGCTGAATCAAGAAAGAAAAGGAATCAGTTGAACAGGATTTATTTTTCTTTATCTGCTGTTTTTTTATGGCAACTCCGTTGTAGAGCAAAAAGAAGAGCATAAAAAACACCACGGAAATATTTTCTGAAAAGTTAAACATTTCTTTTTGTATTTAATAAAACCAGTAGACCCCCATTACTGAGGAGCTGGGGGTGTTTAGGCCAGAGTAAAGAGAAGGCTGAGGAGAGACCTTTTTGCTCTCTACAACTGCCTAAAAGAAGGATTTAGAGAGGTGGGGGTTGGTCTCTTCTCCCAAGAAACAAGTAATAGAACAAGAGGAAACAGTCTCCAGTTGTGCCAGGGAAGGTTTAGACTGGATATTAGGTAAAATATTTTAAGAAAAGTGTAGTCAAGCATTGGAACAGGATGCCCAGGGAATTGGCTGAGTCACCATCCCTGCAGGTCTTTAAAACATGTGTAGATATGGCACTTTGGGACATGGTTTAGGGGTGGACTTGGCAGTGCTGGGTTAACAGTTGGAGTCAATGATCTTCAATCTAAATGATTCTGTGCTTCTATGGTGATAAAAGGTGGGAGTTATTAAGATAGGGTCTGCTCTTTTCATGCTTTTGCTTCTAATCTGCAAGCTCCTGAATTTGTCGCCAAATTTCTTTTGTGTATGTCATAGGTTAGCAAGCCTAGTCCCGGAAGGGACGTCCTTGCTAAGGGGTGCTTACAGTTTCCTCTGGGAACTGATAGAACCTATCAGCTGGCCAGTTTGAATATGGACAATTCTCTAAGCCACTTAAAGTTGTGATCACCTCTGTTATCCACATTTAAGAATAGGCAAACTCCCCCTCCAAGCTCTCTCTCGTTTCCGGCGCTGGGACAGGTGGCTGCAGGCCCCGTGTGGGGGCCAGCGGGCCCGGCCAGGCCCTGCTTGGGCCAGGCCGGGCTGGGCCACGGCCATCCTGAAGCCATGGACCTGTTCCAGCCATGGAACCCCCCCCCACTGCCTTGCCGTGGGCAGCCGGAGCGGCTCGGCTCTCCCCCCTCTCCACTGCGATAAGAAAAATTCAACATTCCAGCTGCAAAGCTGCAAGGCCGAGGTGAGATTAACCCTTTTTATTGCTGTGAAGAGCTGAAAACCTGAGGGAAGAGAGAGAGGAGATGCTTAAAGCTGAAATTCTGTTGTGAAGCTATGATATATCAGAGTATCCTGTTGTAATTTCATGAAGATATGGGGGGTGGAGTGTTCAACTCGTGAGCAGAAGCACCTGCGCTGAGATAGGCAGATGCTGACGCAGCTGTAATTGCATGAGAAGTTTGGACAGGGAGAGATGAACCAGATGAGGACTTTTGCTCCAAACGGGAAAGGAGAAAACCTCAGTCCCTAGAGATGAACCAGATGAGGACTTTTGCTCCAAATGGGAAAGGAGAAAACCTCAGTTCCTAGAGATGCTCCCAGAGATAGTCCTAACGATGAAGATGATGAAGACCCTTTGCTCCCAGGGAAGGAGAAGGGCCTCTGTTTTTGTTTCTGAACAGCTCAACCTTAAAATTGTACCCCAAAAAACTTCAAGAGTGGACCCTCGAAAGCAGTTGCGGGAAAAGCTGCAAGTCGGGGGAAAGGACTCACACGCAGGCAGAGAGACTCCTCTTCCTAAATGGACTGAACAATATTTGGAAGTGGGCGGCTGTCTCGTTGTGATAATGTTTTCATAGCATGAGCAAGAAGAGACTTCTCTTTCTAAATGGACTGAACAAGGTTATTATGGAAGTGGTAAACAGACTGAACATCTTAAGGGTTGTCTTTGAACATTGTCAGTGGGAGAAGGGAGGAAGGTGGGGGGAGGAGGAGAGTTCTGAAGGTGGTATAATTTTTTTTTTCTTCTTTTAGGTCTGTTAATAAACTTCTTTATATTCTTTCAAGTTTGGTGCCTGTTTTGCATTTCTCCTAATTCTTATCTCACAGCAGATAAACAGTAATGAGTATTTTGGACCAATTTTGGACATCTAAATTGGTGTTTCCGCCCGGTTACAAACCGAACCCGCGACAAAATGGTGGAGAATGCGGGCAATTGATGAGAACTGTGAGAGTGTTCTAGTACTAAAAATCTTTCCTGGTGGCCATTACTGGAATGTTCCAAGGGAACAACTTGTATACAAGCATGCCTAAGTGATCTGTGTTGCTGAATTAAGCATAATATAGCCAAGGCTGCAAGACATGGCCAGCCACTGAGGCAGTGCTGTCTCCAGCTGGGTCTCAGGCCACACGGCCATTACTGAGGGACTGAACTGACTGAATACCATACTCATATATGGTATTCCTGCAACATTCAGAAATAACATTATCACAGCTTATCAGTATTATATCAGCTCAATAAAATCTAAAGTTTAAATTAAAACTTAATAAAGCTTTAGATATTTAAATAATATCTTAAGTTTAACAGTCTTTAAGGAGGAACTTGGGTTTAATTGCAAAGTACCAAGAAAAAAAGCTCTCTTTGCTTTTCATTTCATTGAAGTCTGGGCACTGCAAGACTTCCAGAAAAGTCTGGCTTCTTGCAAACTGCCAGCTCAGCAGGTAAACAGCTTTATGTCCATGCAAGTAGTCCTTTCATCATATTAAAATATGCAAACAGTATTGACCTCTTATTTCCTTCGGATGAGTGTGATAAAAGCAATAATTCCTAGGAAAAATTACTTTAAAAAGTTACTTTGTAAAGATGATTACTACAGCAATAGTGACATATCAATGCTTTCCTAATCATTATGGCTCATCTTGCCAGTTTCTTTAGGAGTTGGGAAAATGCACAAAAACTGTAAAGGAGGCCCAGACAGACAAGGCCTATCCTGCCCTTGTGCAGGTACATTTCAGTGTATCTAAATCTGTTTCCACAATCAGTTCTTTTATCTTGAAGCACATATACTGCAGCTGTGCTGGTTTTGGCACATGAGTTCTGCTAAATAAATCATGCTAAATGTCAGGCAGATATAGGGGACCAAGCTGTTCTTGAATGAGTAAAAATTGTGTTGGATTTAAGGAGACATGTCTTTGGTTCATCACTGCCAGTTTATCTCTGTCATGTTTACAAACACTGGATAAATTCAATCGAGAAGACTTTCACTAGGAGAAAAGTGATCATCTTCTACAACCCTTTAGAAAAGAAGAAAACTAAACAGAGAAACAGTGTAAAATATTTCACCCTTTTTATGTAGTAATGCATAGTAGCACCTGAAATTGGGTAAAAATAAGGAACAGTCGCCAAAAGACAGTCTGAATTAGGGCTAGAAAAGGACATCACCACATACAAAAAGGTCGTAATTCCTTCAACGCTAAGCAAGAAACCCTGTGTATCCGCCTGGCTTTCTAGCAGTGTGCACATATAAACCTGTATGTGTATAAAAGCTTTGTATAAGCAGTTAATCAAGAGGAGCTTAACACTGTTAGAGAGCCTAGTGTCTTTTTCAGACATGATTTTATAATACACTATGGACTGATTTTTTCTGAAGATCAGATTTATGCATTAAAAAGTAAACAATTCTTTTTTCCCCTGTGCAGAAGCAGCAATACTAAACCAATTTATGCACATCATTTCTGAAGCATGATGATCAAGAAATAAAGTTCCTGATTAAACCTACTCGTACTAGCCAGAATGAAAGAATTGACTTTTAGATTTCTAAAGAAAAGATGCTTTTCTGACCCGCCATTCAACTGTATCCTATTCAACTCAGTCCTTTCTCCAATTTGTTCTGAATTGTCCTCCACAGCATCTACAATCCTTCTCAGTATCGTATGTCCAGATATTCCTAGTATATAGTATTATTTACATGAAATAGAAGATAAGCCATTAGAAATCATGAATAAATTTCAAAACATCAACACATTAACGCTGTACAAGAGAAGACAAGTTGCAAATCATCAGAAGAATCACCACTTCACCCTGAATTCAGTATTTTATCCTCCCCTGCAATTAAGGCCAAGACACAACATAGTTAAAGTCCAAAATGACTAAATTATTGGTATAAAGTTTTGCAGAATCTTTACATGAAACTTTTGTTTAGATAAAATATAATAATGAAATATAAGAGCTCTACTCTTAATTAAAAAACTGGAAGTGACAAAGAAACAAGCCAGTTAACACAAAGTCTATAAATGAAAGATCTAACAGACCTACATAAAAAATTCCACTGAACAAAAATCACGTAAACACTGAGATCCAATTACAAAATCAATATAGTTTTATTCAGTGTTTCCCATTTTTCATTGACAAAAATACTCAAAAGAATAACTTTATTGATCAGTAATAACGTTAGCATGTCTAACACTGAAATTCAGATCATTTTGTAATTCTCTCTTTCTTTAGCTTCTCAAATATTATTTTTCAAGTCTCAGAGGAAACATGAGATCTCCTGTAAACACAAATACCTCAGAAGAGAAATTCCTAATCCCAATATCAAAAGCTTTTTACCTCATTGCATTTACTTATTCGCCTCGCCACAATAAGCTGAATCATTCCTCGTTTGTTTCCTTCAGTGGACATAGACCTCCTTAAGGTTTCCATAGCATCTTGATTTGTTTTGCCCAATAATGATTCTCCATTAACTGCTATTAGTTGATCATTCACTCGAAGCCTGCCATCCTGGAAAAGGAAAAATAATAGATAGTTACATAAAACACACACAAAAGAAGCTTTGTCTACTGGAGAGAGAAAAATAAAAAACAACAACAAATCAAAAGAAAAATATTCAACCAACTATACTTAGTCCTGAGAGTTTATGGCCAAATGAACACTGGAATAATAGCTTCCATTGCAGCCACGGTAGGAAATGTCTATCCCAATTCTAGTTTTGCACTCAAGCTATTATCATAATCTGTTTGCTCAAACAACACACTAATGGAACTGTACCTGAGATGGCTCGTCCCTTCCCGAGAATCTGTTAGGGCTGCTTAAATCCTGGGACATGCAAACACGTGAGTAGAAATCTAAATGTTACCTCTGATGGTATAATTGGAGAACACTAGAGATCTCATTCTTCTTCAATCTATGGTTATTTTCAAAATAACTTACGGAAAACTGAGGAAGACCAAAGTACACAGATATTCCCTCTTACCTTGGATGCTGCTCCACCGTTAATAATGGACTTGACGAAGATTCCTAAATCGGCGTGGTTTTCTTTTGACCGGTTACCTTTGACACTCACGCCAAGTCCAGCTGACCCAGAGTCATTCAGTGGAACTTCAAAAGTCAGGAATTCCCTGGTGCCATCAGGTGTGAGGACAAGCTCCTCCTCTTCTGCTTTCTGTTGGGGAGATTAGCATGGGCTTATAGAATAGCATTTCTCTGGGAATTCTCTTCCCTCTACAGCTATTAGCATTCAAAAGTCTCTGTTTTTAACTACAATGCCACAATATTTTCCACAGTAATTATGTGAAGAAATGTGCACAAATCGTGTATTTTCAATCACCTCCAGCTGATGCCTAGGTTCAGAAATATCTTACATTTGTGTCTAAGTGCTTCTCTCTCTAGTAAAGTAATTGAATCACATGTCATTACTGAATCTGCCATCAATACTAACTCACATGTAAGCTGCTATTTCATTAGCCAAAAGAGAGCTTTATCAGAAATATTTTCCTACTTGCAAACCTACAGCATTTTTAAAATCTATTGAGCTTTGCAGTCTAAGGGAGAAACTAAGTGCAAGAAAATCAAATTCAAAAATTACTCAGTCACCTCATTTTATTTAAAACTAGTTGTGTTAGGAAAAACCAGAAAACTACATAGCTGAGATCTGCAACAGCACATCTTTCTGCTGTTGCCAGCTTATCATCAAATCCAGCTCTGAGTGCCAATTTTCCTGTTTTTACCAGCTCTGCCCGTCACCTCTGTCCTCTTACGCACTTCTTTGGATCTTTGTTGTCCTCAACACCCAGTTTTAGCCTGGCTGGGACAATCCCAGCTTTTGAGCATCTGGAATTGTAGTCACAGGCCTGCCACAGCCACCAGCAAGGAGCTGCTCAATGACACCTTTCCATGCATCCAAAAGCTATACAAGCACAGGTGCCTGGCCTCTCACTTCACCTCCTGCCCAATTCAGGGTGGCAATGGGCTGGGAGCAGGGACCTTGCAGTGACCCCACAGTGCAGTGATATTCATGGGGCAGCATCATGGGCACAACACCCAGGAATGAAAGTGGCCTTGCCCTGAGGAGCACTGTTCATGCACAAGAGACTTCTGCCAAAGGGAGGAACAGGAGGGACAGGCTGTTCACAAGCCCCATCCCTTACAGTGGACGCTCTTCACTTGTTTCTGATCCTCTTTCGAATCTAACAAAGTGGTTATAACCACTTTTGGTTATAACTTTATCACTAAAGAAAAAAGTCATGCCCTTAGAGGCAATTCTCTGCAAAAAGATGCTTGTGAACTTGACTATGCTGGGTTTTTTTCACCCACATGAAGGAGAAAGAGTAAGAGAACATACAGCAGAAGGTGCACATTAATGTCCAGCATTGGCAGTTCTTCCCTGGAAGAATTAATCTGGCCAAATTTTCATAATCTTAGCAACATGTCACCTCTGTTTCTGACACTGATTTTATACCAACTTTTCCCACATCAGTGATTTATTTGCAAGTTCACTCATATGAGTGAGAAGGCATATGAGAAGTTAATGTGCGCCTGCTGAGCTGTCCCTGTTTCTTAAGACTTGAGGAAATGCAAACACAGCCTATGGCAAAGATAGATGTGAAGGCCATGTGGAGTACAGCAGACTGAGATGATCAATTTGGGCACAAGCATGCTAGTTGTGTCACCACTGACCTAGAAATGCAGTGTGAAATGTCACAAGGGAAGGCAGTCAGACTGCCGAGAGAGCCACAATAGCCGAGGGAAGAAAAACAGGAGCTCTATCTGTTCCCACTTGGTTAAAAGCATGAACCTTACTGTGTTCACCAGCCCTTCCCTTTGCACTAAACTCCTTTTCCTTATAACAAAGCACAATGTTCATCAATTAAAAAAAAAATAAAAACAAAAACAACCAAAAAATTTACACCCCTTATCCAAGTGCCATAGCTAGGCTGGCTTGCTTATGAATCCCACTATTCAAACACATCTCTTGGCCACACAAAACAGCATAATCAGTGCTAGCTGTGAGGAATGGAAAGGTGTATTGTGTCCATTGAAAAATACTCCATCTAAAAGATGTTTCCCAAATTATGGGAAAATTACAACCCTAATTTTCCTGCTTGGCTCACAGAAGCACTAGCTCCAGCATATGTTTGAATCCACATTTTGTCAAGTGGCTGCAGAATAAAACAATCTGAGACAGATGCACATTACCTTATAGTTTCTGTAACACTGATCATTTTCATATTCCTTAATAAATAGTAGTAGGAATAAAAGCTTGAGAGCCAAAAGAGAGATAAAGCCAAGGTAGGATGTGTGGCTTAGCCAAGAAAGCAGATATGCTTATGAAATTTTTTTTTTACTACTGTCAACATAAATTTAGAATCAATTGCCCTCCTCCACCAATATTTTCTAATCTTCAAAAAAATCTGCCAAAGGTTCAGGCAAAGCAATCTCCCTTCCAGGGCACAGAACTCAACTGCTTCCTTGTACAGCCTGTCAGGTGTATTTCTATATGACAAAGGGTCAATTGGAGTGAGCATCCCACATGCATCCCCAAGGACTTAGCTAATGGCCTCTACCCTGCCTCTCTTCAGTGAGACCAAAGAGCTGCATTATCAGCTCAGCACTGGTTTTAACATGAGGCTTATGCTTGCTTGTTTCCTGCAATCTTGAATAAGGAAATAAGCCAATATCAGGCTACAGACACCTCACAGTGAAATGTGAGGCCAAAACTTGGAACAAACTACACCTTAGCAGCTGTACATGAGCAAGCAGATCATGCTCATGAAAAAATGAGAAACAGCAGCCTCAGCACTGGATCAGAAGTACTGAAGGCATGAGAAAATTGCTCAACTCACCCAAGGAAGAAAATTACCATTACTGGGCTATGGCTAAATTACTTTAGGGACTTCATAAGGTCTCCACAGTTTTTCCCACCTAAGGACACTTGTTTGACCACGATACCTATGTCTGGAATTTTAGGGACATAAGAAGCCTTTTGCCCTTTAGAATCTGTGTGATACCTTCCAGTATCATATGCTTGAAGATAGAGTTAAAAAAAAAATAAAAAATTGAACAAACATTAAAAATGTGGCTTTCAATATAAACTGAACCATTAATTTTCAAGGGCTATGGATATGAAAGTACCAACTTTAACATTTTTGTCACACCATGGTATCAAAGGAGGTCTTAATATGTATGATATATTGAACATAACTTCCCCCACAAAAACCTTGGAACAGGACCATATAGTGATAAGGAACCTCTAAGCATGTCATAAAGGAGCAATTCACAGAGAAATGAGCAGGAAGATTTTTAGCCCACTATCATAATACTTTGAACCAAAGTTGTAAAGACAAAAACAAAACAAAACAAAAACCAACAAAAATTTCATAATGACTGAATCCTTTGTTTTCCAAAGCCCTTTAGAGTACAGAAACATTACATGTGCAGCAACTCTCTCCAATCGATATAAAAACACCTATTACAAAAAAGTAACATTTGCACTGATATGGTGTTGAACATTAAGTATTTAAATGTAACAAATCACAGAAATTCCCTAATATGTCCATGAGACAGCATAAAAACGCACAAAAATCTAAAATGCAGCATTAAAAAATTTCAGCTGAGAACACAGTCACTTCCTAATTGCAGTAGCTTCCATTTGATCTTGATACTCTCTAAATTAACAGCCTCACTATGTCAATCAAACACCTCAACATTATTTTCATGATTAGTTGATCTGTAGGAGAAATTTACTCCTTCATGTATTTTGACAGGCCAGAAGTAAACATGCAAGCAAAATTATGTACTGTGAACCCTGAACAACAAAATTCAACTCCCTTAAGATTTTTCACACACTATGTCCAAAACAATTAACAGCAGAACAATATTCTGTTCAGACAGAGGCTGCTGAGGAAAAGGTCATCTGAAATGACTTCAGTTGCATGAATGAAGCTGCTCAAGTATGTAATTTGTAATAAAAATTCAATTGGTGATAAAATATGTAGGTGACTTTTTTGGCTTCAAAATCATATTTAGCATCAATTTATGCTAAACGACGTTTGAGATAAGTCTTTCACTTTTTAAATACAACATAAATACATTGTAAATTTAAACTTCCTGACTAGAGCAAACTTAGAGCAGTGTTTTGATATATAGAGATTTTAAAAAGCCGTAAGATAAATGGGGGAAATTGTTTTTCTCTTCCGCATAAGTTAATCTTCTATGTAACATTTCTGATCTGATCATAAAATCAGATTTAATTTTATAAACAATATTGAAATAGACTTTGACAGTAAGAGTGCCATTAGTTTTCTCATCATACTAGTAACAGCATCTCCTCTTTATCCTTTTATCACAGAATTATAGAATACATTGAGTTGGAAGGGACCCTCAAAGATCATCAAGTCCAACTCCTGGTCCTGTACAGGACACCCCAAGAGTCACAACATGTGCCTGAGAGCATTGTTCAAACACTTCTTGAACTCTGTCAGGTTTGGTGCTGTGACCATTTCCTTGGGGAACCTATTCCAGTGCCCAACCACCCTCTGGGGGAAGAATCTTTTCCTAATATCCAACCTAAACCTCCGCTAGCACAACTTAAGGCCTTGGGTCCTGTCACAGATCACCATAGAGGAAAGATCAGTGCCTGCCCTTCCTCTTGCCCTCGTGAGGATGTTGAAGACCACAACGAGGTCTCCCCACAGTCTCCTCTTCCCCAGGCTGAACAGACCAAGTGACCTCAGCTGCTCCTCACATGGCTTCCCCTCAAGGCCTTTCACCATCCTTGTTGCTCTCCTTTGGACACTCTCTAATAGCTTCATAGCTTCCTTATCCTGTGGTGCCCAAAACTGCACACAATTTCCAAGGTGAGGCCGCAGCAGTGGAGAGCAGAGCGGGACAATTGCATCTCTCGACCGGCTGGTGGTTCATGTTTTACACGCTACCGCTCGGGACTTCTTCCCTTTGCAAGACCTCATCAGGGTTCAGCTGGTGAGTTAAGCAGCATGAGATGGGTGAAAACAGAAACTGAACAGCAAAGAAAGCCCTCCGCCCACCTAACAGGGGAAGCAATTTTCAGTCAAGTTAGGACAGGTTTCCTCAGTGACTCACTGCAGCTACAAATCTGGCAGCATTCTCTCCAGTGAAGTTCATTCCCTTGCAAGCTTAGACCTGCTGCCTGCTCAGCGGTTATTCAGCCACTGAAACTTGTCTGCACATTACTCTGTGACTATGTACACAGAAATGCGCTCCTGTTCCCTTTCACAGAGCAATCTGTAAAGCTCTGCATCTCCACTCTTGAAGGGTAACGTGTATTTCCAAGTTAGAGATACGAAAACTTTTACAGAGGTCTTGTATGCACTCGTATATGCATGTACACGTACAACACACCCTTATATGTGTATATATCTATACAGATACCACAGTGATGACATTCACATTATTAATTAACTATAGCACAGCTACCTAATGACTTGAATGATCCCATTGACTGTTCAATTCACCTGCTTCAAGTTCTGTTGTGTCCAGCCTTCTAACATTACAGCCCCGTTAGCCTCTGTTTAACTACTATTTTGTTAATCTATCAACCTTTTGCCTCACAAATGTGTCTTCTCTCTTTACAATTTAACCAAATGGAAAACCTGAAATTCTCAAAAGATGAGTTTGGTAGATGTAAGAGCTCTCTAGCAAGTGTTGGCTGTAAAACTACTGGAAATTGCAAAATCCCAGGTTTAGTAATTGGGCTCCAGTAGTGAGGAATTCCAACCTAACACAACACCCTTTTCCAAGATATTTTCAGTCTTTAGAAGATTTTAATACAGCATCCATTATGTAATTCTTTCTCATAAGGTATCCATAATACTAAGAAATCATAAGTCCCATACACTGGGAAACCAATACAATTTGTCTTTATTATTTAAAAAAATAGAATGAGGCAGGATATACGCAAGAGAGATTTCACTTAGCTGTTGTGCAAAGACGTTCTTAACATCAGAGATGACTCAAACTGTTTTGTCCCTCAGGTTAGGTGGGTGACACTCCTGTCCTATCAGGCCACCCTCTAAAGTGAGATACACAAACGGAGGATGACTCACTCTCACCCTATGCCATTGCATATACAAAAGTAGAGCATGTGAAACAAACAGCTCTAAGGAAACAAAGCAGCTTCTTTGGCCAACAACTGTTTGGGGGGGTGGGGGGAGATGTTTAGTAGTTATAAAAATGTAATGTATTGCTGCTGGAGGTACTGAAAACAGATCAATGTAGGTGGCCTGAAACACACCTCACACCTCTCAGTCAGTTGAGACCCCTCCTTGGGAGCAATAACTGAGAGCTGGTGCATCCCACCACAAGTAGGCATTAAAGATAAAAATAACTAGAGCAACCCAATCAGATTTTAAACTGGGCCTCCAGCAGAGAAAAGCCTGACCACTGATCCAATAGTGGCATGCACACTCCAACCCAGTTTTCTCCCGAAATACAAGGCCTTTTACCTTTTTTTTTTTTTAAATCACATGGTTGTCTTGCACTGTAGGTTTTGAGGACCTAAAGTATCTATTACCTGGTTATAAAATGATACAGGTTTTAAGCCAACTAAACAACAAGAATTCTTATGCTTGCTTTCTTGTTCTAGCTCTTCCTAGATTAAGAATTTCAATATCTGTCATATGTTAGATAAACACTAATGAATCATATTTGCATGTATACAGAGACTCATTATTCATATTAGCAAAGTTAATATGTCACATCTGGCAAAGATTGCATTCATCCAAATCAAACAACAGCTGCTAAATATCAAAAAGTAGATCTGAATTCTGAGATTTTATGGGAAATGTGGTCTGCTTTAGTCTTAATCCTATCAAGGAAAAGTTTTTTGTGTATGATATATAGATTAACTTTGGTTAGTATTTATAGGCAGCAATGCTAGTTCATTAAAGTACTGTAAAACAGCCCCTTTGCATTTCCTGTTGTGTCCATTTTAAGGATTTAATTTAATATCAGAAAAGATGTTCCACATTCAAAAATATCTTCAGTTTAAAGGTTTTGAAGGATTAAGATATGATTTAGGAAAAAATTAAATGCTTTTCCAAAGCACAAAAATTCTAGCATGTGAGTTTCATTTAGTATGGAAATCAAAGCTCTGCAAAAGCCCATGTTTAAGTACATCTATATGTTTGTTATTTCTCTCTATAAGAAATCCATTGCTTGTCTGTACTAACATTACTTTCCCTAATGCCAACAGTCTGATCTGGGCTGTCACAGAAACTGGTTTAAGCAGATGAGATTCTACATTTGAAAAAATTGATCAGACCATTAAAATTACATTCTGTTGGTTCTTAATCTCACATCTTCTCACAACGTCTGTTGCAGGTACCATAATGACTGTCCTTTATTCAGGCCAACATACTCTGTTCAAAACTGTTGTTCCTACTCAAACTGTATTCCTACTGTATGTCCTGAAACAAAAACATGTGATTGTAATGCTAACCCTGTTTCTTTACACTTTGCTTATCCTAGAGAAGTGAAAACCAAGGGATTAGGTACACAGCAGGTGTCTGCTCTGCCAAAGAAGCCTATAAAACTACAGCTCTCTGCACTATCCCTTCTTCAAGAAAAACTTCAATGCCCAACACACTAATGACAGAGCTCCCTAAAAATCCTCACTTCTCTCACTGGCCTATAGGATTTACAAGACCTGAAAGACCAAAGAAAGAGGTAGTGTCTGGAAAAGACAGACAGGAAAAACAAGTTGAAAGAGAAATGATTCCTTTGTAGAAATCCATGGCAAGAAACACATTCCCCATGAAGTAATGCCAGTATGGGGCACTCAGACTGATCTGTGTCTCACTCCTACTTTTGCTGCCGACTTTCAGACAACCACAGCAAACCATTTCATCTCACTATTTTCCCTACATTTAATATCAAGGGAGAATCAACACCATGAGTCTAAAGGCAATGATGCAGTAAAACAAGGTTTACACCAAATCAACAAGTTTGTACACATGGGCGTGGCTTCTGGATGACTCTGCAATGGTGGCACTAACACAAGCCTGTCACAGTGGAGGGACACATGTTCTCTTCCATGAAACTGGGAACTGCTCAGCAAGTGTTACCAATTCCAGTGTTGAGAAAGCAACCAAAGCTGCCCTATGGTGGTGCACAAAGCCAGTTTAAATGTGTCACACCACATCCCAGGTAAATCACCAGCTGGTAATAGTCAAAACTGAGCCTGAGGGTCAGTTCCAAGCACCACATTATGCAGAAGTTTATGTGGCTTATCACTGAACATTACAGGAAATTCAGACTGGTCAAAAAGCATTCATGAACACAGTCACTTAACTGTTGTATTAATTATTCACTAGGAATTAATGTCTTATCTCCAGTCATTAATGTGCCAGAACATGCTATTCAATACTAGAGTATCTGCTATGGTAAAAGACTGAAACGACAACAGTACCTTGCAGAAATCACACATTCACTACCTATTTCTTTCATATGGACAGCAATCTGTTTCTTATGTCACAACTTTATTAAAAATATTAGCTGAAATCACTCAAAAATAGCACTAAAAATGCCTTTAAAACATTGCAATCACCCTTGTGCCTCACACCATTAGAAAAAAAAGGTACAAAAATACATCTAAGCACATGGAGGAAATAACAGCATCAGCTTAATCATCAGTCAGACATATCCTCTTTCAAAAAAATCATTCTGTACCTACTGACAACACCACTGCTGGTGGTATAGTCTGACATTAATCCATCTATGACCTTGGCTCAGTGTTTAGACACTTGGATCACCAAGCTGAAGTTCTATAGAAGTGCTAAATAGGAAATGGTGGGAACTTATTACAGCTTTTAAAAAATATCTATGGATACATCCCCAGTGACTAGGTATCTTGAAGTAATACAAACTTTTGAGCAAAAGACAAACACATATGCACTCAGCATACCATCCTCTTAAAACTCAACACCGACTGTGCTTTTTTCCACAAGAATTTTCTATCCATTAATCAATACAAATTATGTATTTCTAGGCATTTGCTAGTATTGCCTCTCACATTCACAATATGAAAAGTTACATACAAAAAGTATACAAAAATAACTATGCATTAGTTCTTGCAAAATGCCTCTGACCAGTGTCACCCCTTTCCTATAGGCAATGAATTCTTGCAATAAAAACGGTAGCTGGTAATTTACTCAGAATCACACACAGAAGAATTTGGCAAGAACAGCAATTGCATCTGAAAAAACACAGTGATCAAAATTAAATTCAGATAATAACAGGAGTATCAAACAGTTGAGTTCAGAAGAAAATAAAAAGCAATTCCATTTGCAATTTCTATCAGTGCTGCTAAACATTTATATATTGTTCCAACACACCAACCACTCGTGTTGTGTCACTGTTACGAATCCTGCACTCACTTAAATTCATAACATTCTGCTCACTTACAGCAATTTGACAGAAAAACAAACGAGAACAGAAAACTGAAGCTTTTCCATGCTGCTGAGTGCAACAATGATGAAATGAAATCCTGAATACTAACTTTAAATCTCTTCTTACCAATAGACAACACTCCTTAGAAAATACTTACTCATATGATAATTATTATTTTTCTAGCATTATGCTTACGGGAAAGTTAACTTGCTGGTTCTGAATTCAGAAAACAAACAGTGAATGACAATTGTAAATGCAAAATATTACTGAAACACTATCAACTTTCAAAGAGTATGAGGAAAAATTAATTGGCAGATGTTTTACATAGCATAATTAACAGTTCATTTCAATGCACTGTAACAGCATTAAGATAATTATGCTTAGAAACAGAAATGTAATAATGATAAATTACTAGTTTTCATATTATGGCCAATCTCCTACATGCCAAATTCCCTGTTTAGAAATAGGTGCCTCTGTTCCATGCTGTCATCAGCTATACAAATGGCACAAACTTGTGGCTGGGTGAAACAACCTTTCAACCAAGATACGGGAGATTTCTTTGCTTCATGAGGAAACAGAGCACCAGCTCTGTTCATAAGCAAAGCAAAAGGTAAAAACACCAGTCTTGTTTTCACCAGGGCACAGTTACTGGGTAGAAGCTGAAGCTGCATCAGCAATTTGCATTTCTTATGTAAAACAGGAGAGCAAAGCTTAAATTGTGTGAGCCTATCAAATTACAAAATCTTCTCATATGGAAGTTTAAGATTGAGAATCTTTATTCTGTGATGGTGTATAACAAAACTGAATTCATATGCTTTTATATGGGTTGTAAGGAATAACTCTGTCAAGGATTTCAGGCCACAAGTTAAGAAAAAAATTACTTTCAACGTTTTCTTTTTTACCTCTATGAGGAGTAACTGCTGCATCCAAGTGCCACAGTATTAGTGTAAACCATTTCAAAGTAACAGTTACATAAAGGTAACCCCTGAGTGAAGAATGTGTTGATAAGTTAGGCTTGATATTTTGTGATTTTATTTCAGGCCTTCTACTTTCAAGGGAGTTTTTCTTCATTTCTTTTTTTTTTTTTTTAATTTCAAAGGTGCATTTTTCTTCTATTTCTCCATAAAGACATAACAACAACAACAACAAAAACCCCTACAACCATTTGCCTTCAAATGAAAAACAGACTTGCATTCCACCTCTATCATTTCTGTAGCTTCACTGCCTTCATCATACTCTTTTGTTGGGTTTTTTTTTTTTGCTTTGCTTTCTACTATCAAGTCCTTGACACTTGAAGACTAAAACCTCACAACTAACAGCACAAAGATCAGAGCAGGCACAGAAATAGAAATTGCGAGATTAGAAATCTCAAAGACCTGAAAAGTAGACAGAGGAAAAATAAGCAGGTATTGAGGCAGAACCAAGGAGAATAAAGGAAAGCAATGAAAAATACTTTCAAAAATAATAATAAAGAATGTGTGACTGTACTATTAACGTGCAGCTCAGGAAAATTAGTTCTGTAAAGCTGGAGTATCACACTTATCCAGAGCTAAGTAGATTGGAACAAGGAAGATAAGTGCAAAAGCATTGTGCATTATAAATATCCACTGACACCTTTCACATTTAGTCCATTTTTTAATTCACATACTGGAGTCGGCAAATATAAAGAGACCTAGTGTTCCTACTAGATAGATTCCTATCAATCACTGTTGTTCTCAGCTTTCAAATAAATAACAAAAAATCCCAATGCATAATGAATGAAAAACCCAAGACATTAGGCAATTTCTTTTTGTATTGATCAGGTTTCTAGCTTCATTCCCTCACTAACCATATGTTACTCAGTCTTCATATGTTTTCCAATTCACTTCCATATTTTCAAGGCTTGCTAGGGCTTTCTAGCTGGTTTTTTCAGAAATCCCTAGCTACTCATACACTCCCTGTCCCTCCTGCATAATCTGCTGATTAACAAGCATTTTTTTACCCCATGTCTAAAGAGAACAAATGGGACATACCTATTTTATTCTGATCTTTCCTTAGATGAACTCTGGGTATTGGTTCCAAGAACGCCAAAGAAAAGTTTTCACCATGGAATTTGCTACAGAACATTAACTTTGCAACAGATAAGCAACTGATTTCTATAAACACCTTATAGGCAATCTGCCTTATCTTAATGAGCTTTTGGGGTGGAATTTCAACTCCTAAAACCAGGACACTTTTATAAGGCTGCACCCACAAATTATTCTCAATGGTATTCGGTTACAAGTAGAAATACTATCCTGGGCTTTGATCTTTGATCTCCTTACATATCAGCAGTACGTGGTAAGAAACTATCAAGATAAAAACATACATACTCTAATGAGATGCACTAAAGAGATACTGCAAGGCATGTCTGAAACAATGATACACCCACAGTTTTGCAGAGCCCTTAAGGAGAGGACTTTCAATAGAAGGACACTAAAAGCTGGAAGGATAGAAGCGAATACCGCTAACATTCAACCCAAATTCCCATTTTTACACTTACGTTCCATTGGCCTGAAAAATTAATAGCATCAACCAACGTACCCTTGATTACCTCTCTGAGATGGCTCTTACATATCTTCACCTAGTCCTGACTCTTTTTATTCCAGGCAACATCTTGCTATTGCTGGTAACACATTCTGAATTATCTAGACAAGCTCTTTCTGTTTTTCAGCAACCTAACTTATTTCAAATCCCAACAAGAATCTTCTCAATTTCTCCATAATATAATTTATTAAGTCATTTTTAAATAGGTACCTAACTGAATGGAGCTTCTTGAAATATGTTTTTAACTAAGATACAGTATATCTTTAAGGTACTATATTGTTGTTATATTCTCTGTCAGTATTTCATAAAATACACCTTTTATTTTAGAAAAAGTTTTTAGATGTATTAGTATATTGTATATTGGACTAATCATATTCCAGTGACTAAAATGAGGTATATTAGCAGTACACAACCTCAATCTAGAACCTCACTGGCACGTCATATACAGACCTGCTGCAGCCCTCAAAAGGTTAAACTTTATACTACTTCCATATAGTTTCTTAAAAAAAAATTACCAATGGTTTGCTATGAGAATCCAATTAAGACTTAAATCCCAGTTGCCTAATTTCTGTGTTTGTATCTCAGATTTCCATCATATAACCATGATTTAAACAATTAGCCTCTATATGTAACCTAAGATAAAGTTTACTCTTATCATCTAACTTTAGGCCTTTGGCTGTACATAAAAGATGTAATTTCAAATAGCACTTGAACATACATAGTAAGAGAATTTTATATAATTTTCAAACAGTATTTGAAATTACATTAAAAAATGCATTTAAAATGTAAAGCTACAGAGAGCCATCTACAGTATATAAGGTGAAAGAAGGATCGGTAAAACTTCGATGGATAAGTGCCATATCAATTTAAAAACATTTGGGAGTCTTCCAGTATGGAAAAGACAAAGCTCTTACCGTTTCCTTTGGAATTTGTGACTGGCTTTGTTCTGCACTCTAAAGGAAGTAAAAAAAATAAATAAGAACACAACTACATATGACATATACTATCTAACAGCAAGGGGATAAACAAAAAGCTCTAATTCTGACGTGAAGTGGTAATAAAAAATGAAGGGTGTTCATCACACCCCTGACTGAAATTTGTCTAAACACCCACTACATGAGAAGTGACCAGAAATAACTCCAGTGCCCTTATGGTACATGCACCTGACTCTACCTGGCTATGAGGGTGGTGACTGTCTGGCCAAGGAAGAACCACGACTGCTTGCACCATTTTCTGGCTGGTGGAACATTTTCATTCAGGGAAGTTCTCCCCTGGCTTTTCCCTTCCACTTTGAAGTTTTCAAAGAATGACCTCAGCAGTACAAATGAACCCTTCCAAATATTTTAAATGAGTACCTATTTTTTAAAACATCCATTCTCATTTTAGAAACGGATTCCCATTTTGAGCATGTGTAGATGAGCCACAACTGCATCACTGCTTATCCCAGGACAGGAGGGTGCATTCAGTTCACCAGAGATGGGACCCTCCTGTACTTTGCATTCCTCACCTGTGTCTCGGGGCACGCAAGGCAAACACACATCATTGGAAAATGCATCCCACATACAGTTCTGGAAACACACATAAGGAACTATGGCTCTTCCAAGCCCACATCCACTTATATTAAAATCCATTTGAGAACTCAGGAAACACCTTGGTGCTGGCTGGCTGACCGTTTTTGGGCTAACCAGCTATTTCTTTCCACTCAGCTGGGCCATAATGAAATGCTAAGGTTTAGCTGTTTTGTAGGACATTCAAATGGTAAAGCACAAAAATGTAGTGGCAAAGCAGTAATGCAAACATCCAGTAAGCTTCAACTTGAAGCTAACAACCAGAAAGGAAAAAATAATGAAGACAACTACCAGGAACATGTACCAATGAGCATATTAATTTTTGGGGTACTGGAGACTAATGCTGCCAGCCAGTATCTGCTGATACTGAGAATATAGCTCAAAAGCTAAATAACCTAAGTCAATCCTTCAGAGGATCCACATAGTCAGTAGCAGCTCTAAGCAAATGCTTCACAAGTTATGTGAGGTAACCACAGTGCTACAGGAGCTCTACTTAACCAGAGTAATCTTGGCCCTTTTGCAAAAAGTGAAGGGTTTTAAGAGATAATATGTCTGTACCTCACATCAGTGTGGACAAGCCCTAATACATTACCTATCTGGCATTAGGTAACTGTAGAAGAAATAAAATGCCTGATATTCTGGAGAAAAATAATCATCCTTCCAGATCTCACTAATTAGAAAAGTTGACTTCTGCCAACTTGATTTGATTCCCTGCTTCCACATTTCACTCGCTTTTATCATGATCTGCTGCACTGGATCATCACAAACACATACCTGACCTCATCCACACAAGCTTCAGAGATCCCATACCAACCTAAACAGGCTCAGCTTAACAATCCCCTGAGTTTTAGCTACAATTACACATTTTCATAAGCCCCTTCCAGATAATAACAGCAACATTAAAACCCTTAACTTTTCTGAAGTTTATAATCTTCATTTTACTTGAAACCCAATGAGGTTTAATTTTTTTCACAAGTCATTCAATAAGCCATAACCCAAAATAGAAAACATAAAATCTAAACACCTGTTTTATTGGGATTACTATGTGTACAAATGTTGGCAAACATAAAATGGTTTTCATATTGAGTGTTCTCAGTAAGCAACAGCAAGTCCTACCCTAAATAAGATAGATAACATAAAATAACATGATTTTATATATATGGTTTCTGAGACACATCTCATTCAGTTAATATTTAAAGCACAAACATGTAGAAAATATGAGAGAAATAGGGAAAGGATGCAAAGACAAATTGTTCCTAAGTGGCCGATGAAGGTCTGCATGTGAAAAAGATGAAATGACATCATTTCAGGTCATTCCCCTCTCTATGTCAATATTAATTTTCTTTCTTTTCTTTTTTTCTTGGCTTTTTTGTTTGTTTGACTGTTTTTCTAATTTGTTTTGTTTTTTTCAAAATACCAGTAAAAATCAATGAGAAGAGCTGGTTGAAAAGACTTGCTTTATTTTTTTTTTTGAGGATTATTTCTTACCAGAGAAGAAAGAACAGCCTTTATGATGACTTTTAGTTCAACACCTTCCCCAGCAATTCTGCTCCTGCTCATTGACAGCAGTCAGCAGTGCATACCTAAGAACTCTTCATGTCAGAATGCAAACAAACAAATCCTTATTCAACAGAGGATCATCACACACATGTACTGTCAGATCCTCACAATACCATTTGTTCAACTGGAGCTGCAGAAAAACACACCAGTTCAGATCTCATCTCATTACACAGTGCAAAGCCCACCTGCTACCTGACACAGCCATGGCAAGGTCTGGCTTCCCTTTGCTGGACTTTGCCAAAGTAGTTGAGAGTATTGCCTGAGCCACAGCAAGGAGGCTGCTGAGATTGAACTCCTTCAAGGGGGCTGACTTGCTGTTATTTTAAAACTAGATAATGTATTGCTAAGGAATCTCTGCATTACTTACACCATTATCTTTGTTACAATTATTTAAACAAAATCTCATGTCAAATTATGCATTAAAACTTCCTCATTTTACCATAGAAATAATATACACAAAATTAAGACATTTTCTTACTTCTAAGTTTATTTAGAAATCTCAAAAAGCATCTTCATTCATCTTTACGAAAGATAGCAGTACCATGAAAATTATACCACAGGACCTTATAAACAGATTGCTTTCACTGTTACAGTGATAAGGTAGGCTGTAATAGGATTTCAAATTTTTATTTCTCTTCACTTTATGACAGCTTTCACTTCAGTCACTTGAAGGCATGTTCCAAGAATGTTAAGGTAAAAGTTGGTTCATTTGCAACCTTCCCTGTCACTTTGACTTCCTATGTTTAATGGTAGTTTTGAAAAGTAAAAGCTAATGATTAATATCTTGAAATGGCCAAACAAAAATTCATTTTCTTTGCATTCAAAATAACACAAATCCAGTAGAAAAATGAAGGTATTAATTCATCATACTTATATTTGTCTATCTTCTCACAATAATGCAGCCAAATAAGTTATTTTAGAGTTGTATACAGCTACAATAATACAAATAATAAATAACTTCAGCAGTTTGAGTACAGAACAAAGTAAGACTGCTACCATTCAGAGTCTACCTTTTCATAACAGAAATTATCTTGAATAATTATCAGAGAAATATCAATATACACTATGCAAGTGGAGCAGGTACAGTATGAAACATCATTTTATTCCTATTTAATGTAAATTCCTTAGAAACATCTTCCGAATTGCCCTGCTAAATTAATAACTGCAGGGTTTCCATTCCACAGAGATTGCATTTATATTCAAAAAAGGCTACTACTTCTTATATCTTCCACTTTTTTGATAGAAAGGTATTTACATATCCTATTCTGGCATAATATTATATGTTCGAGAACATATTAGTGAGCAGGTAGTGGGACAAATGGCAGGCTTTCAAACATAGATTTGACCTTAGAAAGATATGAAATAATCTACTTATCTGCATGCATCCAAATAAAGTCTATGCAATAGCTTCTTCTATAATAAACATTTTCACTCAAAATAAAGCTCTCACTTATACATTATCAACAAATATTTAATTTCAATAGCAGATCGTGAAGAAAATAGAAAACATGCATGTAAAATGTTCTAAATAAAGCAAAATAGCTTTTATCCTTTTTCTTATATTCAGTGCTGGCCATGCATGTTTACTAGCAGGTGACAAGATCAAATCATTTGCTCATACTCATCTAAATCTCTTAGCTGCTCTCTATTTTACGCACCAGTTCCCTTGGATGGAATGTTTCTTCCTGTCGAAAAATCAAAAGGGCAACGGTCCCTCCCATCTTGGTACTTCGCAGCAAGGACACAACTTCTTCTTGAGTTTTCCCCGTTAGATCAACTCCATTTACCTGTAACAAAGGAAATGGTAGAAATCAGTAAGACTCCAAAACAGGGAAACCAGCAGACACTTATAGCGAAAAGTCACGTGAATCACATAGGACAGTATCAGAAAACCCTCACTGGAGCAATCTGCTTATTAGCTCACATTACAGCTTTCACTTAATAGAACTAAATAAATGGTCATCCTTCCCATACAAATACAAATAACAAGCCAGAGAATCTACTTCCCTCCTTTTCAGCAGCAACAGTATAGTCCAGTATACTCTAAAGACATCCAATCCCATTTACCAGAACTTCTGCATAAATATCTTTTGGCAAAATCAAAGTATGATCCCAAACTGGTCCTGTTTCCATGTGTCTTGGTGTTGTACATACCTTCCAAATATATCTAGCACAATAAATTGTGACAAAAGTAGAAAGTGATTTTTTCCCCATATAACTTTGGGGTTGCTACTCTTTATCTTGGCTCTGTTCAGCGGTCCAATCCCTTGGCCTCCACATGCCACTGATCAGGAAAGGCAGGAATGGAATAAATGCAGAATTTCCTACTGTATGAGCTAACTTCAGTAAGGGAGAAGCCAGAGAAAGATCAAATAATCTCAGTCTTGCCTGCTCAGAAACATTTTGGAAATGAAGGCAAATCAACTACAGTGTTAAGCAAGGGAGCATGGTCCTCAGAAGTCAGCAAACCATCTTTTTCCTTCCCCTCATGAGAGAGCACAGCTCACACAGCTGAGATGCCAAAGCTGTCATCTTAAACGCTTCTGAGTCCTCTTCTACCTGAGTCATCTGGGTTACCTTGAATTACAGTAATTATAGGGGGCTATCCTCCAGCACCAATTCAAGCTGACTTGGCCAATTTTGCAGTAAAGTGAAGTTAGAGCACTGAGAGGCAGTTACAGACTCAGCTGTACCTCCGGTGTCATTTGGCTTAGGGACAGTAATGAAGAGCTGTGGGTGGTAACATCTTATATCACTCAGCTAGATTTGCAGAAAGATCTCTGCGGTGCACCTATCTAAGAGAAATTTAGTTCCCTTGAGGACATCCTTCCTTCAGGAGGGAAGTGGCCTTGATTCTCTGTACAACTTCCTCCTCTTATGTCCCTTTCAGTTAATTCACTAAACCTTTTCAGGATATTGTCTTCCATCCTTGGCAACATCCTCAATAATTTCTGATCTGTCACTCCATGCTGATTTAATTCTACTTACTAGAATCACTTTGCTTCAATTTATTAATAAACAGCAATGCTAGACTATGACACTATATTCACATAAGGACAAGTAAACTTATGTTTTATAGTATGTCTGGGTCCAGCTTTTCAAAGTTATGTACTGAAAATGCCCAGCAACAAGATCTCTTACCTAACAAAAAAAAAAGCCAAAAAAGGTAAAAAGAGGGAAAAATTCTCCTATAATATTAAATACTATAAGCCTCTGGAAGTGAAAAAGTATGTGGGCTCATGCCAAAACACAGACAAGAAACATGTAACATTTCCTCACCTCAATTAATCGGTCTCCAGCTTTTAATCTCCCATCTTGAATAGCTGCACCTCTCGGAAGGATGTTTTTCACATAAATTGGAGCAGAGCCACCAATTGGGACATCTCTTGAAGTAATGCTAAATCCCAAGCCTTCTGTACCTGCATAAAGAATGTACATTACTAGTTAAAATGCACATTTTATATCACGTATTATTTTTACCAAGCAGAATGTATGTATACCTCTCTGATACAATCCATGAAAATACATATAAGATGCAATTACTTCATCACAAAAAAAGAAAACAAAAGATCTACAAGAAAGCTGTAGCTGAAGAACTGAGTCTGAGCACAGGTGGCTCAGCAGGCCCTCCCTGCAACTTGCTGTTCTGATGATTTCCAAGTCATTGCCATATTTCTGACTTTCTATTTCAGATGAGCTGAGTGACAAGGAATCAGAACAAAGCATATCTGATATCCTATCACTGTCTTCCCCCTTGTCAATCTGGATCTCAGCAATGATCCTTTCTTTCTCTTTTGCAGCTCTTTCGACAGCAACAGTCAGCCGATGCTGCTGGCCACGGGGCTTTGTCAGCTCACTTGTGGACACTGGCAGCTGATGGTACAGGAGCTCAGTGGTCTCATTTCTTCTGCTCTCAATGAACTTTTCAATCAACAGCTCCTCTGCCCCAGGGCTTCACCCCAGCTCTTGCAGGGTTCCACCCCACTGTCTGTCATGCAGGCAGGGAGCAAAACCCAGGCTGCCACTTCTGAGGTCCTGCTGTACATCCAGGTGACTGACTGCACTTGGCTAAGACAGACTGAAGAAAAACAGAGGTATTTAAAATGACCTGGAGAAATCCAGAGAGAGAGAGTCCAGTCAAGGCAGCAAATGAAACCCGTTTGTATTTCAGAGAAATTAAGTATAACACCAGTTCCAGGATTCACAAGCTGAGGACAAACAGAAGCCTTCCCTATTACACAGAAAGCTCATTTGTGATCTTCTCTTCAATGCAATCTATCCAATTTTACCAACAACCCCTGAAATTCTACATTGAAACCTGCCACTCCTTCCCTCAACATTACACATCAAGTCCATTCAGGACACTTAATGCAGCATGAAAACAGCTGGCCATCCAGTGAAGAGCACCCCAACAGTGTCAGAACCTACAACTTGCATTTGAAACATCTCAGAGGTTGTCAAGGCAAGTCTTCAGTTCAAGTTCCCTTACTAGGCATACACAGGCCCAACCTACATTTAAGCTGACCTACAATGGCAACCTGCAGTTAGGACTCAGCAATATCAGGCAGGTCCCCAAATGCTGCACAACACGCCCATTTCTGAAATGTCATGGGGACAGAAACCAAACTTCTATGAAACAGTCCCCAGTTATGAGCCCTGGGAAGGTTAACACAAACCGTGTGAAAGACACACAACTACTGAACCATTTGAGGTGTTAATGTATTTAAGAAGGGAAAAAAACCAACTGTGCAACAGCAGCCAGAGAGACGAGTGAGAAAGAGAGCTCTGCAGATCCCAAGGACAACGCAGAAGAAGGGGGAGGAGGTGCTCCAGGTGCTAGAGCAGAGATTTCCCTGCAGCCCATAGAGAAGATGATGGAGAGGCAGCTGTCTCCCTGCAGTCCATGTAGATCCACGGCGGAGCAGAGATCCACCTGCTGCCTGTGGAGAATCCCACACCAGAGCAGGGAGATGCCCAAAGGAGGCTGTGCCCTGTGGGAAGCCTGAAGTGGAGAAGGCTCCTGGCAGGGAGCTGTGGCCCCATGAAGAGGAGCCCACACTGGAGCAGGTTTGCTGACAGGACCTGTGACCCTGTGGGGGGCCTGACGCTGGAGCAGCGCTATCCTGAAGGACTGACCCCATGGAATGAATCCACGCTGGAACAGTTCTTGAAGACGTGGAGCCTGTGAGTAGGATCCATGTTGGAGATGCCAGTGAAAGACTGTCTCCCATAGGGAGGACCCCACTCTGGAGCAGCACGAGACTGTGAGGAGTCCTCCCCCTGAGGAGAAGGGAGTAGCAGAGACAACGTGATGAACTGACTGCAGCTCCCATTCCCCATCCCCATGCACTGCTGGGAGGAGGAGGAGGTAGAGAATTCATTGAGTAAAGATGAGTCCAGGAGGAAGAGAGGGGTGAGGGGAACATGTTTTAAGATTTGGTTTTATTTCTCATTACCCTACTCTGGTTAGATTGGCAATAAATTAAATTAATTTCCCTAAGTCAAGTTGGTTTTTCCCATGACAGTAATTGGTGAGTGATCTCTCCCTGGCCTTATCTGAACCCACAAGCTTTTAGTTGTGTTTCCCCTTCCTTGTCCAGCTGAGGATGGTGAGTGATACAGCTGCTTGGTGGGCACCTCGTGTCCATCCAAGGTCAACTCACTACAATGTTAATTAATTTCAATTAATTAATTAATTTGTTCCCTATGTTTAATTGCTAATGAGCAGATTAATATTCACACATGAAAAGAAAGCAGGAGTCCAATATAGTCACCAGTAGCCTACATACAGATTTCTGAAATCTGCGCAATTGCTTTTGAATAAAATTTAGTACAATATATTTTATTATCAAGACAGAAATCATGTTGAGAAGTAAACTGACACAGGTGACAGGACTGGGTGTGACACAAGCTTTTAAAATCTTCATCTTGAACATAACTAAGTACTCCTGTATACACCGTAAGGGCATGTAGATATTATTGTTCAGGAAATTTGGATCAATTCCTCTAGGCTAATTATTTGAGACAACTTCCCTTCATTCTGCAGCGTTCAAGATAGTTGACATGTGAATTTGAAAGTCTTCATCCACTTTCAGGCAAATATAAAATTTATCTGTGCTGTTACATAGAGATAAAAAAAAAAATACTAGATCTCGTAACATCCATATTTTACTTAGGAGACCTCCCAATTTTAATGATGCTTCAAACACTCATAGAGCTCTTTAATTCCCTGCAATACGTGAAGATTATCTGAATAAGGTTTTTTTAAGTCACATCTCAGCTTTTTATGGAATTTATCTTTTTCTTATTATAAGGATCTGTGTTGAATACTGCTCTTTGAGTACAGGTTTTGTCTGCTAAAATTTCTAAAGTAATATCAGAACATAAGTGCACTCCCAGGACAATATTTCATTATTAATAAGCTTAATCCCCCATTGCCTGATTACAGCATCATTACAGATGGCTGGTTCACACACAGCACTTCAAACCCCCATGGAAAAAACAGAAGTTGAAATGTTCACATTACAAATGCACACAGGATATAAATTTGGATTGTGGCATTTTCTGCTGTCAAATCTCCAGAAAGTCTTTACCCAAGCCTGCAGAATGCCACAAATCCACACTGAGCCCAGACATTAGCAGAAGAAAATTCTAATTACTTGTTTCTGTGGTAAGAAGGGGACTCGACTGGGCTGTGTTCTACTGTGCTGCTCTGTGCAGCTTTGCATGAGGCAGCTTTTGGGTATAATTTTCCTTTTACAGTTTCTCTGCTTCAGTGTGCTCTTCATGCCCCATAGCTGCTCTTAGCTGGATGATACAGCTTCATGAACTACTGTGCTTATTATATAGAAATTAGATGTTCACAGGACTGGGAAATAAATGAATACATCCAACCGAGGAACAAAAATAAATATGACTTCTGTGACTGAATTGATTTAAATTTTTTTTCTTTTTTATACACATAACTGATTTAGTTCACTCCATTCATTTCCATTCTCCTGTTGATAGAAATACATATAAGATCTTAATATCTTCCTGCTGATAAAATGTTTTCAGTTCTCAGGGTGTAAAACAGCATTATAATAATGAGTGAACTGTGCAAACATATTGTAGGCTCCTCTGATTTATGCCAGTAATATAGGAGAGACTGGACACACATACAGGCAGAACCACAATTAATAGAAAACAGAAGAAATGTCCATGTTTTTGAAAACATGGGAGTCATCCTGCACAAATCTAGGAGCCTTACTTGGCAATGTTTAGGTTTTTTAAGCTACGTTCACCTTAATCTCTTTTAGATTTTCAAAAGGGCAAATTTTTGAAAGGGTAGAAAACATTTTTTTCCTTCTATAGCTGTCATCTCTCTGACAATGATCAAATTATACCAAGTGATAATAACATTTTAAAATTACCCATTAACTTCTCTAATTCAAGTTCTTAGGCTGCTTTGATAAATCAGCAGCTCTCTCGACAAGTTAGAATTCCCTTTTTTTCTTGAATGTGATGCTGAACACTCCTTCTAAGGTCTCCTTACCCTCAAGAGCTCAGCCAGTTCTGAGCTGAAGACAAAGTAGTTTTAAATGAATAAAAAGGGAAGTTACAATGGTAAAATATCTATTTTTTACAAACAGAAAAGAGGCAGATTTGATGTCTCAGTTGCTGTTTTGGAAGAAAAAGTTCTGCTAGCTTTAAGGCAAGGGGGCAACGAAATCCATTCCTATAATCTAATTAAACGTGTTTTCAAAATGAACACTGTAATTTCATCTGGAAGCAGTCTGATCATAAACTGGCAGAATGTTAAAAAATTTATTAAATTTTACTACAGGTGACTAGACTCTTATCTCCCAGAGAAGAAGTGTTTAATATCTCACTAATGCTGGGATTACCTTCTTGATTGTGGAAAGGATATGTCTGGCATAACATTTCTGTCTTTCTAAGGCTATTCTGTACAAAAAGTTGTGCGCTCCTCACTCAGCACCAACTGCAGGTCTAAATTCTCAGCAGCAAAATGTGCTCCTGGGTAGAAATAACTGCCAGGATAGGATACAAAAAGCCAGGATCACCTCTGCAGTGTTTTCATCCCTCTCAAAAGGACACTGGTTCATAGACCAGTAAAGAACAACTGAAGGACCTACACTGTGAACATGCTGTAATATTTCTCTTACAGTTGTCTTCCCTTTGAGCACTGTAAGCAGTGCTAGAAGTAAATCATGCTCTTCCTTCCTATCTAATTTCAGAAAATGCAGATGCGTTCTCAGGTAGTTCAATACAGAGCTCCCTAAATTTAAAAAAACAGCAAACAAATAAACAAACAACAACAAAAAAAACCACACAAAACTTCACTTCTAAAACAATAGAAAACATCTAAAAACTGACAACTGGGCACCACATTTTTTAGTACTTATGCGAAAAAGCAGAGAACATTTCAGAGCAACCTAAACAAGGAAAACTCACGTGGGTGAACAGTCCTCAGATAGAATAAAGGACTGTTAAGGGAAAGTATAGATTCTTCATGAAAGACAAAGAACTTACTCTCCCCTTCCTAAGACAATAAGCAAGGTTGGTTGCAGATAGAAACAATGTGTGACACAAAATCACAAAAATTACAAAATAAGGCATCGTCACTTAATGAAAGTAGTAGATTATACTTGGATGGAGAATAAGGAGAGAGGTAACATTACAATAAAACTAAGCAGAAGGGCCAAGTGTTCTCTAACAATAGTCAGAGCAGACACTGTTCATAAAAGCACTTCAGCTTCCTGGTTTTTTCACAGGAGACTCTTTCTGGAGATCCAGGTACAGATGGATGACTGTTGAACTAATTATCCTAGTGTTCCACATTGGAAAGCAGTTCATTTATTAAGGACTGAACCTCATGTAAGATTTGAACAGCAAATATGTTCTTATTGTAAGTAGCATCACTAAACTAACCAAGACCATTTTACTGCTCCTAGTTTAAGCCCCATATTTTCACAATTTGTACACATGGAGTCAGGCTTACTGTACATGCAAATAACTGCTTAGAAGGCTGACTGCTCAGCTGTCTACAAAATTTCTGCAGCCACGTGCACAATCAAGACTAATTGCATGCCCATTTTTATGTAGTTGAGTGATTTGGAGCAAGTGTGGGTTTTTTTCTCCAAGCAAAGCTCAGACCTTTCAAGAAGATCTTTGATCAACCTAATAGAAACATTCTTTTCCCCTTATGCTACAGCCTGCTAATGGTGATCAGAAGTAGTTTTAAAAAATGGAAAGATGAAACATGATGCAGTTTATGCTTCTTCAGTGACTAATAATGCCCAAAATTATTTGCCTCACTTTTGAATCTCATTTCTCAAAGTCACTGAAGTAATTTAGGCATCTACATGCTTCATTTCAAAAGTGACAAACACTCTTTCTGCATCTGAACAGGAATTTTAAGAAAACATATCACTTCAAAAGAAATTTTAAACAAAAATTTAAAATGTCAGTTCAAAGTCTGGCTCAAGAAACTGTGTGGGGAAAACAGGAGAGTATAATGAAAAATGCATATAAATCTGTACACTTCAGATACATGATGCAGGATATCTTACAGACAAGTTCAGGGCCCTGTCTTGTGCACTCTGCTATATGAACCCAAGCAAAGCAAGGAATTGTCCATAGATGTGCTCTACTCCAGAGCAAATATGATGCCATTTTAAATTAGCATACTCCCAAACTATCAACAGCAACTTATTTGTGTCTGTAATGACTTCTTGCAGAAAGGAACTTGGGTGCAGTAGGGCTGAGTGTCACCATGCCATAGCATGGAATGCCCAGTCCCCTGGTGGGACTTGCAACATTTCAGATCAGCTCTGTATGCAAGATGTAGCATTATTAACCTCAGCAAGGCCAGCAAGCCAAACAGGAATACAGGAGACTCTGAAGAGCAGAGTCTCATAATCCTGCTCACATCTACAATTTAAACATTTTTCTCTCCTGCACTGTGCAGAGGTGCCTCCTTTGTTCCAGGATTCACCATCTTCTAGAACAGAGCTGCTATGTCCTGTCTGTGATGGACTTGGTAACTGCTACAGCTTTCCTGCTGTAAGGTATCATACAGTTCTGTCACTCATTTCTTTCCCTTTCTTTTCCTTGTTTGGCAAGAGAGAGGCCAAAAAGGAAGAGATGATCACAACTCCCATGGTCAGTACCTAAATCGCCCTCTGGAAGTGGGGAGATGGGGACTGAAGTCCTGATGCACTGAATACTTCAGACAAAAAATTACCAAAATATTTGGTGGAACTCAGACCAACTTAAGAAATGTGAGCTCAGTGCTGTCATTTTACTTCAAGAATTTTATATTTAATTTAGCCATACAAATATGTAGTTATAGATAGAATGATATGTAGTTATTGATAGAATGATGCAATGAGCATTATACTTAAGGGCAATCAAGTAAGATGAAGCTAATTTACAGACCGAGTACTTCAGGCTTGTCTTAGTAAAGCAGTATCAAAAGCAGCAGATATGAAATCTGAGTAGCATAATGCCCAATGGAAAAGCAGTCTTTTGAATGCTTTAGTGAGTATCAGGCTAAATGCTGTGAGTTACTAAGTGCTCAAAGACTGAGCCTTAGAGTCACTTGCGGTATAATTGGCTAGTTATAAGTGTTGGACTAAATTTCTCTCAATTGCATTGGCTCAAACACTTGCAGCCAAAGAAGGAACACTCTGGGAGTATCCTGGTGTATACGAGGTCAAATTTGTCCTAACACTCTGGGTGTTATATCAGTGTCTTATTTTCTTTATTCATAAGCTGAAAATAACTATTTTTTATTTATTTACACTTACTGTGCATCAGTTTACACCAAAATGTATATAAACATAGGCTCACTGTCATGTCTTGCACTATCTTAATTTGTGTGAGCTATTAAGCTAGACTGCTATACAGCCTTAATGGCATTAGAATATCAGCAATAACCCCTACATCTATATGCTAGAAGTTCAGGCCTTGACCTTTAAGGCAAGATAAACAGATATCCATTTTCATTTAGAAAAGCCAACAAACATTCCACATTGACTGAAACATATGACTGACCTTCTCTTCTGACTTTATTAAACAGCTAAATCCTATGAAAGTTCAGGTTATTTTAAAATGCCAAATCAGCAATAAATATTAAGAAATCATAATTACAGAAGCACATACTATAGGGTTATTCTATAATGTCATCCTATATAATAGAACTTATGGAATATATAGAAACAGCTGTAATAAAGAAGGTCTGTCTGTATTGAAAAAGAGTCAATTGTCATATACTACATCTATAACAAGAATGCACAGTTAAATCAAAACTGAATTTCAAGGACACCTTGCATGCTTGTATGCCTTAATGCACCCCACAATGAGTTTTTAAAGTAATGATGCTAATTGGTGAAATAACTGCTGCCTGTCAACTACAGATAAGAACATGTGTTTCATATCTATAAATCCTGTATTATTACAACATCAAAAACAATTGACATCCCTATTGAACTCATATTTACAGCAAAATACTCAGGGCATCCTTAAGTGTATTGCTGCATTTGTTGCTCCATACTTATGCTCTCAGAGTGATCAAATGAGAGCCAAAATGGGAGGGGCATGCCTCGTTCCACAGTGGGTATTAACAATTAAAAGACAGGAATGATTAAAAGGTATCTTTTCTTATGCACATTTTTCTTTAATTTTACCATGCATAAAACACAGTTTCTATTTCTACTATGTCTAATCTGAGCTGGGTGCCATTTCACCATAAGTAGTATTCTCAAATAAGCCAACTGTTAGGAACAAATATCCCCTTTAAACTTCTGAAACATATTCTAAATATATTTCAAAGCTTTTACTATTGTAAGAGCCATCAAACTTCTCTGGTATTAACTAGATGTTAAAGTATCTTAGACATCACTTTTCATCAACAGGTTGCATGCATCTCCTTTACTCCAAACCCACCTAAGGCATTGGTGCCAGCAAGGATAAATTACATTATAGCCTTGGGGGGAGTATTTCTAAAACAGTATCCAGTGCAAGATGACCAAAATACAACATCATATCACAGTCAAAAACCCATAGTACACCAAAATTATATTCTGGCATCTTATGAGGGGCTATAACACCACACTTGTTTCACACAAAAATATTATGATCCCATATTATATATTCATTTGTTGGTGCTTTTAAATGGTATGAAATATTTATTTCCACTTCTGGCTGAGAATTCTTTTATGCACTGTCCAAGTAATATTTCTAAAGACTTCCACAGACACAAAAAACCCCAGGTAAAATCACCATAGTGACTGAGAGCATATTTATAAGCACACTGATTCCTTACTCAACCAATAACTACAAGTTTTTCCAAGCAGGCTGATCTAAGCTGATGGCCTAGAGAAATTCTTGAAGGAGCATCAACAACAGAAGCAAACTGTCAACTCAACCTTATGTCATCCAAGTTTGTAGAGCTTAAAATTCAGCAACCAGAAAGAAGCAATCTGCTGGTTCATGTGAAGTTCATAAAAAGGAAGGCATAATGATAATGTGACAAGTAGCCTGGTACCTGTGAAACTGTAAAATCTCTACCATTCAATGCACTGTTTCAATGCCTTTCAATAATGATTGATTAATTAATAAATACTATTAATGTTAAGCACATAATATCTTAACAGGAATGTACTCCGAGTTCATGGAGAATACTCTCATATGGGTAAACTTTTTGCTGTGTAATGTAAATACTATTCTTGCTGCTAGAGACCAAATTATATCTAACCTTAAACTTGCTCACTTGAATACCATAAAGCTTACAGCATGTATAACCCTTGAAAAAAAAACATTTCCCAAGAGCTAATAATACTGGCATCTAAATGTCAATTTATTATACTTCAAACTACCTTAAAAGCATCTACACATTAACTACACAAAAATACCAAATTTTCTCACATCATAAAAATTTCATGGATGTACCAATGCATCTACATGTGCACATATAACACAGATGTTGAGATAAGCACACACTACTTTAAATAGTGTCTCTTGCCCCCATTCGAATTATATTAGCATAAGGACCAAGACAGGAAATACCACATTACATCTCAACCAAAGGTTTTAACATCTCAGTGGAAAAAAATGAAAGCTTTAGCTGGAAATTAGAATATCCAATTTACCAACTGGATCCAAAACACTCCTAAAACCTAAAGGCAAAATTCAATTTGAAAAGTCATAACTGTAAAGTGCAGAACATGGGCCATTTTAGCTTAGTTGTTTATATTAAATAGTTCACCACTCCCTGGGTCTTAGCCAACAGAATTTGAGGCATTTACTGCACACTACTTTATTAGCTGAGAAACAGAAAACAATGTTAAAGCACTCCTCAAAATAGCCTTTTGCAAGCATGCTGCCCACACTGAATACAGGGTGGGTCTCCTGGGCCTGCTGTCAGGGACAGCTCAGTGCCCTGGCTTCAAAAATCAACCCACTGCATTCCCCATGCCCCTGCCAGCCATCCTGCCCAGGACAGTGGCACTGGGCACACATACATACCCTACACACACACCTCATGCTGTATGAGGAGCTCACTAGTGCCTTACCTTTTCTTAGCTGTATACTGAGCCTCTTCCCTATCTTTTTGGTGTTATAGCCACTGTTTGCAGTGGAGGTGAGAACTTTCTGAGGTGATGGTACCAGGCCAGAGGGTGGTTTCCCTGATGAATTCACACTATGAGGTAGCTGCGAGTAGGAGTCTGTCTGATCGGACTGGTTACCCGCTCTAGACATTCTTTGTAATGTGTGAAGTCCAGAATTGTTAATACTTTTCCCATCAGCATACTGGGAATCAGGGCTGAACCGGCTGGAGTAGTACATGTTCTTCTCACTCTGGGACAACTGCTCGTACTGCTCTTTATTCGCCGCGGGGACCACGTGGAACCAAATGAACGGCGTACGCATGGCTTGGCGAAACATATGCTGTGCTCTAGGTTTTAAAATGAACAGAAAATTAGCAAATTAGGACTGGCAGACTATGAGACATTATAAGCATAATTACTAATGTTAATTAAGCAACACGAGCTGACAGACACATTGCACTCAAGCATAAAACATAAAACTTGAATCTGTTCACTAGCCCATTTGGTCTGCTTTTCGCTAAGGTTTACTGCTTTAGGGCAACACTATGGTTAAATATGCTTAACAACTAATGTAGCAAATACTGAACTCAGAAAAGCAAAAATTTTAATCACAGTCTTGAAATGAAGACAGTTCTATAGCAGGACTGCAGTGTCCTTTTGTTTTGAAACTTGCTAATTGCAATAATTGTGATAACTGTTACTGCAGTGACAACAGAATTATTAGAAGGAAAATTACTATTTATAAAAATTCTATGTATTCCACAATTTTCTGATTATATGCAGTTTTGCAACTAGTCTAGCTTACACATCAATTTTTGTAAGTCGCTAGTCTATCCGAATACAACATTAAGAAATAGGGAAAAATTGCTTAATCCTGTACAGACAGACACTGGGCTCAAGGTCATGATCCAAAGTATACAAAGTCAACAAGTCTCTTCACAGACTTTACAAATTGTGATTCAGAACCTTAGAACAAGCAGAGACAAGCTGCTTTCAACGATACAGTATAGGGTTATGTTTCAATTCAGGTTAGAGTCAAATAAAACCACATTCCAAATATATATTAAGTATAAGATGATCAGAACAAATGATATTTGGCCCTCAGCATGTTACAGAGTTCAGAACAATATTATCATCCATGAAATCACTCATTATCTGCATACGTCTTTTCTACTCTTTTATTTCCCTTGTGTGTGAACTATAATCTAATTTCCCTCTTAAAAGTCTCTGATTCACCATTTAGAGATTCTACCAAGTCCAGACAACCACTAAGCAAATATTTATCTCTCAAACTTCTCCACGAAGTTTCTGCACATACAGTATCTTTAGTTCTAACACAAACAAAAAACCACATCTTTTTACAATGTTAAAAATACAGTCTTCAAGTTGTCCATTTATATTGAACATGGTGAATTGCAAGTATGCAAAAGTCATAGGGGAATTTCAAAAAAAACCAGCTTACCAATATAAGAAGCAAAAAATCTATCATGTACAAAACAAACAAGTATTGCATATACTCTAATGACAATAATTATCCTGATTTTTTTTTTTAATTTGGCTATATAAAAATACTGATGTCCCTTAGTGCACCTTTTCTTTATTAGAAAGGCAAGCTTAGAGGTTTTTTTTTTACCTTCCTCAAATTATTCCAAGGTGCAGTGTTAAAGATCAAATAATGCAATGTAATGTGTGGTAAGAACACTTACTGTTCAAATCTCCTGTTCCGCAGGTCTCCATCATTAATCCTGACAATACAATCATTCTCACGGAAAAGGTTTTCTTGTTCAGCTTTTCCACCCTTCTCCAGCCGCTTCACCAGCAGCCCCAGGGTTCTGGAACATTAAGATTACAAATTATTACAATCTGACTAATTTGCAACATAGAAAATCTTATTCATTTAATATTTTATCATAATCACTACAGAAACTGTATTTTAAACCATCTTTACCTTGAAGTAGGATACCACCATTTCAAATAGCCTCAAGAATTATCTGATTTATTATCCCTTTTCCATAAAACAGAAAGCCTAGGTGAGTCAAACAAGTCAAAATAAGAATGAACAGGCTTGTGTGTGTAATGATAGCGCATCCATTCTTGCAAAAGGCCAAGATTTCTGAGCAGCAAAGTCTCCAAGAACCACCACACATCAGAGAAAAGACATCTTTTCTGTTAGTTAACTGAAGCTGAATAGGTTCAACTTAAAACTCGAATTCCTGAATTAGCAGAGAATGCCACAGCCTTCACTACTCCTTCTGTACAAGTGAAACAAGATGGGGTCATCTCATGTAATAAGCAGCCTGTAATGAGGGGATGGATAGAGAATTCAAGAATTGCATGCAAACCAAATGCTTTTGGTTTTAAATCTTCACATTTCTTATTAAAAGAGAAAAGAGGAAATAAAAAATTTAAATGCTATTTTTAAATTCAGAATCTTAATTTAATTAGCTGAAGACAATTTCCATTTGATAGCCTCTGTGCAATGAACTAGTCCCCTCTGCCTCGTGCTTACTCACAGTGTCATCTTAAGGACATTTTTAGATAGAAAAGGTGAACAAATATTCAATCTGAAATTATGAAAAGGATCCTGAAGAATGGACTTCTGAGGTACTGGCAGGATGGTATGCAAAGTCAGTGATGTTTCTATACCTGAACTCTATACCTGAAGGAGGACTCAATCTTCAGGATTAATCTTGCATCGACACTGCACTTGATTTTTTTTTTTTTTAAAAAAGATGAGCTTTACACTGAAATCCCTCAGAATGTATCAGTGGGTCAAATTCACATCATCCAAGCCAACAGCATTACTTACTTCAGAATTCATTTCAAGGCATGGCATGGAAAATACTTGGTCATGTAGCAGGAATTGCAAGACTACACGTGTCTTTTAAGCAAAAAACTCTCAGTGATCACAGCACTTCCATTCACACATAATACCTCAAAGTAAATGAGCAGTCAGTGGTGCTTAAGAGGACTCCCCATGTGCTCAAAAGTTATATACGCACTTGAGCACTTCATCAAAGGGGTCAGAAAAGCAAAATTAACTTATTTCTTCCACTTTAAATTCTTCATTTACCAATTTATTGCCAGCATATGAAAAGAATACATTTTTTTTTACAGAACAGTCATACATTTTCTCCTACAAGGCAGGTGAAGGAGTAGGAGAAACGATCCTTGTGGTATTTCCATTTTGGAACCACCTAGAGATATTAAGATATGATGTTGAAAGGAGCTAAACATGTAAGCAAACTGTGAGGAGAAAAACAACATCAAGCATTCTGACAACACAAATCACCAACTGAAGCTTGAGTCAGACATTTGCATGACAAAAACTCTACAAGTCCACAACAGCGGCACACTAACCTAATGACCATGTTGTGCTCCATTTAGTGTTCTACAATTTTCTGATCATTATTAGGGTATGTAGTCACAGGAAGTAAAACAAAACAAACTTTAAAATATTGATTGAGTCCCTTTTTTCCTTCTGTTCACTAAAAAAGTTTTGAAGGCAATCTCAGATTTTTAAAACTGATAAATAAAGAAATTATAGAGGGTTTGATAGTTGCAACAAATAACCAAACTAACAGTTACATTATTAGTAAAAAGGAAAAATACTTGTATGCCTTCACTACATTATTTTTATCAGAATTATGGTTTTGAGACACAGAAAACTGATGTGTTAGGAAACAAGTCTGTGATTTTTTCACTTGTGAGTTGATGAATTTCTTTTGGGGAGACTGTCTTTGAGCCACAAAGTGAAGCTACTGAAGAGGACAACTCCAAATGGGGAAGAGATAGGCAAAGCAGATTTAAATAGGGAATGCTACATTTAAGAGAAAACCAACAAAATATTTGAGGGGGAGAGGAAGGAATTTTATCTACTCTTCCTTGTCTTTCACTTGATGCCCAACAGCTCCTTGATGCAGGTGTACTCCTCTGCAATGTCCAAAGACAATTCAGAATCTGGATATGCATGCAATGCTTGCACAAGGGCATACACAGTCACAACAACAGGTGTTTGGTTTATATGGTTAAATATCAAAACTATCGAAATATCAAAACAGTATCTACACAAAGTACAACAATCTAAGTTAATACAATGACAATGCCTACACAAAATAATGTGGTTATTTCATCCCAATGTCTCCATGTACTTATGGTAACAAAGTAATTGGTCTATCAATAGTTTCGACATTTTTCTTGAAATGTTGCTTTCTACTGCCTCACATTCTGAATTTATATTAAATTATTAATGCAAGATGCACCTTTATGCATGATTTGACATTTCTTAAATTTATTCCGCTTAGGCTCTCAAATCTAGTAAAAATATTACTAATCCTAACCAATAAGAAAATAATGTAACAGATAAACAAACTACCAGTCAAAATTGTAAATAATCTCATTAAACAAAGGCTACAAGTTCTGCTAATGCAAGACTGCTCATCTCTAACACAGCATATGGCGCTCGTGAGGATTTTGCTTTTTAACAAATGCTAGAGCTAGGTTAACCAAGCCATATAAAGCTAAAGTCACTGAGAGCAAATTCCAGGCTGGATGAACAGACTGAGTCAAACCTGAAACCAGGATCCTCACAGTGCCTTTTAATTAATTTAATTTTTTGTATAAACACATGGCACAAAAGATCCCTTTAGACACAATTCCAGAAACAACTTCCAGAATGGGGGTTTGCATAGCAGAGAAAACGAGAATTCCAGAAAATGTATGTTCTTCAAAAATTAACAAAAGCCTACCAATTTCCTACAGTATTTCTTCAGCATATTATGGTTAGATGTAAGAATGTGACTCTGAAAAAGACTTTATGTGAATTCATGTTTGTTGTTGCATCAGCTGGAGATAAACAGTAGACCTGATATTGCAAATACGCAGTAACCTAAAAACAAATTGGATTTTTTTTCCCTGCCATATGCCACCATCATTAATCATGCTAAGTAGAACTCTACTACAGCTTCAATATTATGTTTCCTACATTAGGAAGACATAAATTTTGAAAGCATCTAAACTCATCTAGTATAAAGTACTAAAGTTAGTATATACCTTTTTTTTGAGCACAACCAGGTAGCAAACAAATGTATGGGTGCATTTGAATTTGCTTAATTTTGTCCAGTTAAAGTAAGTCAACACAGTTTCTAACATAAATTTTTCCATTATAAATCTTTTAAACTCTTTTTCAAAAATGTGATTAAATACCATGTGAACTTTTGCAAAACACACTGCAAGTCTACAATCCTGTTGAAACAATAATTAGAACTAGAAATTTGGTACCTGTGCTGTTTTAGACTAACATTAGCTGACACGGGAACAGAACGGAAACTGCCAAAGCACAGAGCTCAATCTTTGTATTTGTTTTAAACAACTAATTGAGAATGTAAGCAGCTGAGATTATATTAGCATTTGCACCACTGTATTTCCACAAGGTTCATTACTCTAATTATACTATTAAAATAAACTCAGCTACATGTGTTAACATTTCAGTTCTCAGTATAAATTACAACTAATGATAAAACTGGAAATAAGCAGTGAATTTTTTATTGACATCTAAATCACCTGACTTAGTTGGGGTAGTTCGTGAAATGTGAACTCTCCACATGCCATCCAGATGTATGGAAATGATGATAATTTGTCTTAATAAAAACTGACAGTGTAAGTAAAAATAAAAACTGACATTGAGCATCTAGAATATGATTCGGCCATCATGGCCCCTTGTACATACACATTGAAGTTATTTATCTATTTACCTACAAGCTAACTGTAATGTAATCAAATCAGACAGAACAGAAAATATTCAATTTAGATGTTTACGTAAAGTCACTAAACATGAAAAGGCAAAAACTAGATTAAGGTACAAAAATAAGGATTGATTGAAAAGCTGATGTGCAGCAGTTTCATGCAATGAAAGATCTCTGAGAAGTTCTGCAAGAACATAAACACAGTATAAAATTCTTAGATTCAGAGGTCAGAGTAGGCAAATCAGCTTGTTTGTTCAAGTTAAATTATTGTGGCTACTCAATACTAAATTGCACATAAACTTCTTTACCCAATATTGATATCACAGCACTGCTGTGGAGGCATTTAAATTTCATGCATGAAGCCCAGACCAGTTCCCAGTCTTTGGTAACCACTCCTCAGCTTTTCAGCTTGAGTAATACTTCAAATTATGCTTATAAAACTTTTTAAAGGCTGCGATCAGACAGTTTGAGTTCAGATACAAGAGTGAGTGAATGGTACATTCACTCCACAGAGAATTTTTTCCCCATACATATGTTTTTGAAAGCCACGGCTACCTTTGAGACTTAAAAGGCTGGAAATGCAGGAGCAGAATAAATGGAGAGGCAGACAGCACATACCTCCTACCTGATCAAACAGAATATGATCTGAGAGGCACCTTGAAGGCAATATTATGGACTCTCAGTATAGACAATGGCCATTAGATATTACTTAAGTTTTCTTTGTACCTTGAGTAAAAGACTAAAATTTTTACAGTGACACGAGATGATTTATAAACTCTAAAAAATGAAGGATATTTCCAATAAAAGGAAAAAAAAAAAAAAGAATAGAAAGAGTATAAAAAAATTTCAAACTTCTAGATGTCTAGTAAGGGTAATTAGGGTCTGTGTATGTTTTAATGCCCACCTTCATTTGAGGTTTTTCTTTCTTTTTAACAAAATCTGTTAGATTTGTCATTTAAACTGACAAAAATTCAGTCTCTTTTTTTCTTCCATTCTTCTGAGACTTCCTAATATTTTATGACATTTAGGATATATAACAAAAAACACAGATTAAATATTTTTAGCTGCAGGTTTTAGATGTACAGTTAATCATGGATTTTGTGGCATGCTTCAATAGGAAGACAAGCTGGCAGAGCTGTGCATACCTGTTTGTATCAAAGTAACATGTCTGATACTTATTAGTGGATGTTAATTGCGGTGTTTTCAGATGAATATCCAAATCCTTTTCGGTTCTGCTTTACTAAGTAGACCTCAGAGTAGTCTTGGGACTATGGGACTCTAACTTCCATATCATTATTCACAGAGATTTCTGATGTTCTCTCATATATTCCTTGTGTCAATTGAATCTCTTTCCAAAGACAGACATGGCAGGATTTTAGAAGAGCAGCTGGGGTATAGAGCTTGAGAAGATTTCAAAGGCTCTTAAAAGTAGAAGAGGCAATATAATGGTAAATTATGCTATAATTACTGTTGAGCTTGCAGAGAACTCAGTGCATCCCCAGTTAAACATCAACATAACATCCTGCATCAGCCACGCTGCTCAAATCCAGTTCTTAAGGGACTGTTTGCTCCTGTCTCCGAGCACCTAATAAGAAGGAAGAATTGCTGCTAAGGCAATTTTGCACAGATTTAGAATTTTCTTTCCTTTCACATTTTCCCCTCATTCATTTCCTCTTTGTTCTACTCTTACTTAAACACTTTGCTACTCGCATTCTCTTCTGTCCTTCATTCTACTTTCATTTTCATGCCTCCTATTCTGCTCAGTACTGCATCTACGCCATTTCAAAAATGTGCCAGCAGGTTTGCAAACAAAACTTTTATCCTTAAAAATGCAAAACCATAAGGTGATGAATATGTATACCCTCCTCTCTTTTGATAAGGTGAACAATGTCTGTTAACAAAAGCATAGGATCAAATAGGCCAATAAAGGAATGATAACATTTCTAGAGGCAAAACCAGAAGGATGATAAGGAAACATATACATAGAATAAAGTTTCACCATGTCTTTACAAATCAATAGTACTTTTCCCAGAGAAATACAGATTTATGTTTTTTTCTTCATTAAAAAAAATAGTCTCAGTTTTACTGGGAACAGAAATAATTGGTAGCATCTATACAGATATGCCAGAGACCTTTACAGATTTTGTTCCAGATCAAAAGCCAGTACTCAAGAGATACTTATTCCAAACCCTCAAAACACCATGAAAAAGTCAAGTATTTTCTCAATAGAAATAAAGAACATAGTTATGGCTCATAATTTTTAGAGGTTTGAAATGTTTCCTTGAGGAGGGATTTTTTGGTTTAGATTTTTTGGTGGGAGAATACTCCTGCTTATTGCATAGGGGAAAAAAGGTAAATTGCATAATGAGCTTTTACATTCTTTCAAGTATTGATTTAATAACCATTGCCTATTGAGTAACATTTTCAAAAGCAAAAGAAAGGAACTTACAAGAAAAGCGTAACTGGAACTGAACAGCAAGCAAATATAAAACAACTATGGGACAACGGACTAATCTACATGACACAGTAGATCTTTTCTTTTTGGACATCCCTCAAAGTCTTTACCCAGTCCTGTGTTTGGTTTCGTATACTTAGGTTCCTACTGAGCAGATTCCCTGCTCAGGTAAGTTAGTTGATTGTAGCAGGGAGAATTTTTTGCAGCCAGAGGAGGAACAAAGAGCAGCCCTGAGCTACAGTGAGAAATAAGTAAGAAGCAGAAGATCCCGGCCATGCATCTGCTCTCCCTCTCAATCTAGCAAAAGGAGAAACAAGCGTGTCTTATCTGCTCAAAAGTAGTGGGAAACCAGGAGGGGGAAGAAAAAACTAACCAAACCCCCACCAACTGCTTCCAACCTGAAGCTGGGTGTGTTCCTTTCTTTGCCCACACTGGAGGCAGCTGGAGATAATGTGCTTGTCCTCACTGAAAGCATGCAGAGGTGGGCATACAGACAGGAAAGCAGCAGCACAAGTGCTTAGAATCCATCCCAACCAATGAACTCTGCTTTTCTTTCACACCATGGGAGAAATGTTTTGGAAATATTCTAGATCCTCCCCAACTCTGCTCCTCTGCACCTTCAAAACATGGAACCAAGTGTCTCCCCTCTTCAGCAGATTATTTTGTGGATGGTCAAAAAAACTCAGCAATTACACATATCCTCCATTCTTCAATGAAGTGAGTTGAGTATTATGAAGAAAAAGATGATACATTTTAATATAAAAATTATTTCCCTTTTAATAGAATTTGCTTTTCTGGTATGTCCTGATTTGAAACATCTATATTTAAAACTGGCTTTCCTATAGTAAAACTTTATCATATAATTCTGCACGACAGTTAGAATTCTTTTTTAAAAATTATGTATTTTATTCCTGTGTTTATGGCTTTTTCATTGAAAATGGTCTCATTGTGTATAAACAGTTTAAGCTTTGCCTCAGACTTGACAACCACAGTAACAGTTTGGAAGCAAATTTTACTTGAGTTAAAATTCTTATTCAAAATGTCAAAATATATATTTTAACATCAGTTTTATTAAACAAGTACTTAGTAGGCAGCCAACATTCTTAAACTGATCTTTTCCTTGGCCTTCACACTGTCTAAATCCCAGATAACAGTGTGAACATTTCAACCATTTCTAACTCTATGGGATTTACTTCTGAGTTCTGTTTGAAGTACTGTTCACTCATGCTCACACTGAATTTACTGAATTTCAGATTATGAAGAGAAGAATTCATCACTTAACAGAAGCTTGCTCTTAATACTTGTAGTCTCCAGAAAAAGTAGCCTTAAAGTAAAAAAAAAAATTACATTTTCTCATAATACTTGTCAATATGACCTTGAAAGAACTGGGTTTTAAGTAACAACTGCAAATAAAGCTCTTATACTGTGTTTAAAATCCCATTAAGATATTAGGTATAGAAGGAAAAATACCTAAAATACTCCTGTATTTCTGAAAATATCATAGTAATATTTGAGAGATACACTTGTATAGCAAGTTAGTTTTGTTATTTTGTCAGTTTTTAATTACAAAAATGAATTTGATACTGGGACAACAGACATGAGAACATAACACCCCTTTCCATGTGCAAAACTACTTTTAAGATATATATTTGTTCCCCTTTTCCTTAAAGACAAAAAATACAGTGTATACTTAGAATATGCAACACCAAAATGAAATCTGCATATATTGCCGAAGAATTATCATTTTTCAAGGTACTCAAAATTTTCAAATCCACCAGTAATTAATACAAAAGTTTAGCTTTTTTTTCTGAGATTATCTTAATGACCCTAAACACTAAAAGTCTACATTAGGAAAGGAAACATTAGAGGTCATGTATTCTGTTTATTAATAACATCCCCCACATTGTATTTTCTAATGTAAACTACGTTCTCTACGCATTTGGGGTTTTTTTTCCTGTACAATCAAACTTCAGGAGTTTCATCCTGTAAAATAGGTTCATTTTCCCCCAAACCAGAATGTTTCAACTGGTTTTGCTACTTCATTTTAACCCCAACAGATGGGACAACATGAAATTTTGAATGTGTGGTGATTGTTTTCCCCCCCTCTCTAAACAAGCACAAGCGTAGGATGCCTCTGGTTTAGACCTCCCTGTTATTTGGAAACTTGTGGCTTTAAAAAGTCAGCAAGGAAATGTTGCACTAATATGCACCTGAACTAAGGCAGAAGTTTATAAATTTCAGGAGTCCAAAAGGAAATATCTTTATCCTTCAATTTCCCCTGCGATTACAACACACATTTCTAACTTCTTTTTAGCAGAGCCTTTGAACTATAGAGTCCATTCCAAGCACAGAGTCAGTAAACTTGCATTTCTTCCTTTCTTAATCAGTGAGACTGCCTCTTGAAAAATAGACAATATTCTACAGAGGGCAAAGGCACACAATACAAAAATTAACACAACCAAGTTAAAGCACAGCAAATTACAATGTTAATAAAATCCTACACGATACGTTACCTTCCGCCTCGGGCACTGAAAGGCACTACATGGATTCCCAAAGGCCCGCCGTCATTGGAGACTTCGACGAGCTTTACCATATCACTGTGAGACAATGACGAATGAGGGAATATGAACATGTACCGTGAAGGAACCGAAAAACCCCACACAAACATACATAGAAAAACAAAACCATTCCAGAAACCAAGCCATGGTGATGAAGGCATTGTTGAATACTACGTACCTGAAGATTAATCTGATGGCATGAAAGGAGATCAATCATCAAAAATAGTTCAATTAATAGAACCAACAGAAATCAAAGAATTTTTTTTAAAACTTAGCTGGATACATAAAAATAGGTCTCACCATCATCACTGTATGCATACTGCTTTATTTCTTTCTTATTCTAAAGTTAAACTGACCATTGAGCAGAAATACCTTAAATGCCACACACAGTTTTTTCTCAGAAGCCTAAAAGCTCGTCATAGCACTAGCATGCTTTACTTTTTTATCTTAGAGTCAATGCTAAATTTTAACATTAGCTTTCTCATAATCAAATGAGAATTATTAAACTTTTAATTGGCTGAATCCTTCTAGTTTTAAAACACATTAATCTGTTTTATTGTAATTCCATTTCTTTTACTGGAAGATTCCTGCTTCTCCTTACTAAGCAAAGTTTCCAAAGTAAGATTTAACTGTAACATTCAAAACCAACCAGACGTCCCCTGAAGCAACCATGCATCTAGTTTTCAATTATAATTTTTGCTGTAGTGAGGAAAAAAGCAGAAGAAGAAAATACAGGTTCAGAAAGAGACATGCAAAAATTGTAGAAATAGATTTAGACCAAATCTATTAATGCATTTGAAACATGCCCATATCTAGAAAGGTGGAATACAGCCCATGAACCATAAAGAGCTATAAATACACAAATGAGAAAATAATATACGAAGGCCGAACTTCTCAGTAAAACTGGAAGTGAGAAATCTGAACAGAAGCCACAATCTAAATTTGTGGCTTATGCCTCTCTCTAGTATTACATACTTTTTCCATATTTCCTGGCACTATATATATACACACACAGACCTTTGAAAAGCTTATTCCTCACAAACGTACAAATAAAATTTAATCTCGAAATGGAGCAAAGAGCAAGACAAATGCCCTGTGATAGCAGTAAAAGATTTTCTACTTCCTTCAATAAGCTCTTGATCATATGGTGGCCCATCATGAAAGCTTGCAGCTCTTTATCTGGAGTTTGAGAATACCCAGACCACATATGGCTGGGAAGTCAACACAAATTCTGCGTTACACTTTGTTTTACATTTCTTCTACATTAAAGTTTTTTAATATATTTTTAAGGTAGCCTTTACATTCGCTGTAATCGGTGTCTGGATTTTTACCTTGATTTTTAAACAACACAAAACACCAAAAATATGTTATTCTTCAGACCTGGACCAATGTTTAAAGACTGAGATCAGTACAGCATTTCATACTGTTCCCTGTGCAGTTTCTGTATAGGCTGACTTCATTTCCTTCTCACTGTATGTTAAGGCTAAGTTTTCATTAACTAGTGTGAAAGCAGCTCACAGGATTTGAGGTGATCAAATGATCCTCTGATCTCCAAAGGGAACTCTAAAAGACATTGTTTGCTATTGGTAGGCCTGTGATTCTCTATGATTAACTTTTTTCTGACTCTGCTATTAGCTTAGAAGAAAATTAAGGGCTAAGAAAGAGAACAAATGAAAATCTTTGTGATTCACCTGGAACTGCGTAAGTGGAAACACAGCTTAAATTTTAAAAAAACCCAACCACTTAGTTTTCATATCCAGTGTACACCATTTAGCTTGTTCCAGTGCTTGAGTCGGTCATTTTTCATTTGTTCAAAATGCACATTTAACATCTTTGCACTCATTTTTCTTATACTTTTTCTTTAAAAAAAAAAAAGTCATCTCTTCCAAATTCAAATGTTAAATTCTGTAAAACAGTAAACAAGAGGAAATGATTGCTTCCTAAGAGAGATTCTTTCAATCTGGCTTCCTGATTTTCTCAGAAGTTTGGGCCAACTGCTTGAAACAAACATGCAAAGAAGTATGAGATCAAAACAAAACATAAATGAAGTAGCATATGATGAGAAGTCAATAAGTTACTTTAAAGCAACACCAGGAAGCATTAAATTTGACAGAAGTTCTGCAAATTCTATTTAGGAAACAGCATTTGGAATTTACGATGTAACAGATTTGTAAATGGAACCAAGTAAAACACACGTTCTATTGCCTAATAGATGTCACCATGATCTTTAGCTAACATTTAAACCCTCTGTACCTAATGCATAATTTAATTCAAAAATAACAGGAGCAGAAGATTTAACTTTATTTAAAATTTACGTTCAGCAATTTAAAAGATTTAATTTAAGGCTAGAAGGAATATTTTCTCATTAATTCCATAGCAAGGTATGGATCAGTTCTTTTCAATGAAATGCAAAAGGTCAAGTTTGCTGTATCTTTTGATGACATAAAATATCATTTAGTGATTGTCTTTTTAAATTAGGTGGAGCTAACAAAACACCAGTTTTGATCCATTCACAAAGTATGAGGCTTTTGACCACACAGCTTGTGACCCCCACACATCTTCCAAGAGACTGTGAACCAGTGATTGGAATTAAGATTTTCCCCTTTGAAATTCCTGCCTGTTGATCTATTTGTACTAGCACTGGCCCTATTCCTTCTGTCAAGTTTTCAAAGTTCCATCAAATAAGCATCTTCCTTGAGGCAGAAAATCTACTGTAGCATCAGCACTTATAAATGTCAAGTTTTCAATGTTCATCTTTAACACAGGCATTTTAAACTGTTTAAAATCTATTTTTAAAAGGTCCTTGTTTAAAACCAAAATGATATGACCTAAAAAAGATTACCCCACTTTCTTAAGAGCAGAATCACTCATATTGCTCTGAGTACTGTGCCAGTCTGTGTTCAATCTTAAGACTTGTTAAAACAATATATTCTGCTAGTAACTTACTCCAGGGAAAAATTGGTAGCGTTCTCCAAACCAGTGTCCGCATGTCCAACAGGCTCAACTCTGCTGTTGTCCTCCTCTGTTTGATCTTCATCCTAGATATTAAAAGAAAAGAAATTATTTAAACCTGCATTTAATTTTATTAACTCATTTTAGTAACGAGATTTTACCACCCTCAGATTATTGGGGTTACCACATATGCAGTGAAAATGTTATGCTTCCACAAGTACAAAAATCTTTCCTCTTCTGTCTGAAACTGTTCTAAATTGGTTTTCGTCACTTTATGCATTTTTGCAATGGTATTTATAGTTTCACCGGTGTTATATCATAATTTTACTACAGTTATAAAAGCAATGCTACAGAAACTATCACAGTCAGCATTTTTTTAAAAGGTTGACAAGCAAAAGCAAAAAATCAGCTGATGGTCAGCAGTGTTTGGGGAAACTCCTCCCAGGTTCTCCCTGGGCAGGTTACTGAGGGCTTGACTGAACACACAAGGCTGATCGCTGAGGCTCATCTGCAAAGACTTAAAAACAGTAAAAGAAAATGCAGCTTCTGTAATTCCATAAAGTACCAAGAGCTCTTTAAACATTTTATCGAAACCTTTATTAATAGTGTGCCAGAAAAGGCTCACATCAAAGAGTTACGCAAGGCTCTAATGCTAACCAATTGATTTAATTTTTAATTTCACTTTCCAAAAAGTACATACATTATTCACCAAACGTATAACTTCAATGTCAAAGTTGTGAATGCTGTATTTTCAAATTTAGATCAGGGACTTCCATTAAGAAGATTTAAACCCATTCTTATATGTATGTTAATTATTAGAAGCTTATACTTTTAAATACCCATGTAATCAAACAGAAAATATTACAAAGTGTGAGCAGTAGGTTTCAAACACAGACAGACTCTAGAGTCAGAGCCATCAGGTCAGCAAAATAATACGTGATAGCTTATGAGTTTAGCACACAGAGTCAGACAACTTATTAAAGTATTGAAGAGATGTTAAAGGCAGGCAGAGACATCTGGTAATGTCCAACTGACATTTCCACAGGGAATCTGCAAAAGCAGGAGGCTGGATGCATCAGGCTTCCACGGGCTGTGGATATGCCTTGTGCGCCCAGGAAAGCAGCACACTGTGTGAGGCCAAGCTACTGGGAAGATTGATGATCCTGTGTCTCGAGAGGTGTTAATATGCACTTCCTCGTCATTTTCTCTGTTAAGCACAAGGTAAGTAATAACCAGCATCTTGAACCTGCCTAGAACTGGGTATTTACTGATTTCAGTTGAAGTTCTATATGTACCACTACAACAAATTTTAAAATTAAATAAATACTCAAATCTCCATGACTCCATGAATTCAAAAGTCACATGCAAAAAGGTTTATAAAGGAAAATCAGAACATTTGGAGTTGTTTCATACTGGAAAGAGGCATTCCACCTTGTTTCATACAGCAGCTTGCAAATCACTGTTGCCATGGGTTTCCTGTTTGAAGTTAGGGACACTGGTGGTTGTAGAAACTTTGTATTTTTATCGCACTGAAGCTATTACTAGTCTAAACAGAACTCTTCATCAGAGTTGCTGATGAAATCTAATTTTGAATCTCACTTATGGCAAAAGGTCATCACAGATGAACATGACTTTGTTAATACAATGTTTTTTTGGAAATTTTTCATGTGTGGTTTTTCCAAGCAAACATACAAGAAGTATATATACATGGAAGAAGAGACTGAAATAACATCCTATCTATTTGTAGATATGCCTCTGCTAAAAAATAAATGTCTGGCTTTATGCTGTGTCATTTTAGCAGACATCTATGTATGTGCAACCTAAGCATCATTCATTTAGTAACACTTGGGTCCTACACTTCACCAATTTTTAGCCCCACAAGCTTTTCTCTTCACAGACTACTTTAAGTCTGTAAACAAAACTCCCCTTGCCCCAGTCAGTGTTTGCAGCAGTCCTTTGGGCTTGCTCTTGATAGAACTGCCTTCAGTGCCCTCCTGGGACACAGCCCCCTGTGCAATACTTGAGCTAAATCCTTGTACAAAACCTTCTTTCCACCCTTCCCAGCCCTGAGGGTATCTTTGACCTTGTTCCCACCACCTCCTGTCTGGTCAGACCTAGGCCTCTCAACTTATTGGACATTCTGTTTCCTTTCTGTCGTGGGTTAGCAAGCATAGTCCCGGAAGGGATGTTCTTGCAAAGGGGTGCTCACAGCTTCCTCTGTGACCTGACAGAACCTATCAGCTGGCCAGTTTGAATAGGGACAATTCTTTAAGCCACTTAAAGTTGTGACCGCCTCTGTAATCCACACTTAAGAATAGGAAACTCAGAGGCAGATTCTCTCTGTCTCATTTCCGGTGCTGGGACAGGTGGCTGTGGGTCCCATGTGGGGGCCAGCGGGCCCAGCCCAGGCCCCGCTCGGGCCAGGCTGGGCCAGGCCACGGCCGTCCTGGAGCTGATGGGCCCTGTTCCACCTGCAGACCCCCCCACCCCCCCCCCCCCACCCCAGCAGGGCTGTGGGCAGCCGGAGCGGATCAGCTCCCCCTCTCCAGTTCAGCCAAGATTCAGCTGAAACTGCACCAGTGTCCGGCAGAGGTCATGTGACCAACAGCGATAAGCAAAATTCCAGCTGCAAGGCCTAGGTGAGATTAACCTTTTTAGTGCTGTGAAGAGCTGAAAACCTGAGGGAAGAAAAAGAGGAGATGCTTAAAGCTGAAATTCTGTTGTAAAGCTATGATATATCAGAGTACCCGTTGTAATTTCATGAAGGCAGGGGGGTGGAGCGTTCAACTTGTACTTGCGAGCAAAAGCACCTGCGCTGAGATAGGCAGATGCTGACACAGCTGTAATTTCATGAGAGGTTTCAACAGGGAGAGATGGAAGCGATGAGGACTTTTGCTCCAAATGGAAAAGGAGAAAACCTCAGTTCCTAGAGATGCTCCCAGAGATAGTCCTAGAGATGAAGATGAGGAAGACCCTTTGCTCCCAGGGAAGGAGGAGGGCCTCTGTTCTTGGAGATGAAATGCTCCCAGAGATGGGTGAAGAGAACTTTTGTTTCTGAATGGCTCAACCTTAAAATTTTACCTCAGTAATTTCAAGAGTGGACCCTCGAAAGCAGTTGTGGGAGAAGCTGCAAGTCGGGGGAAGGGACTCACATGTGAGCAGAGAACCAACCCGGGTGGCTGGCTCGTTGTGATAATGTTTTCATAGCATGGGAAGAGAGACTCCTCTTCCTAAATGGACTGAAAAAGGTTATTATGGAAGTGGTAAACAGACTGAACATCTGAAGGGCTGTCTTTTTACATTGTCACTGGGAGAAGGGAGAAAGGTGGGGGGAGGAGAAGAGTTCTGAAGGTGTGGTATGATTTCTTTTTTCCTCTTTTAGGTCTGTTAATAAACTTCTTTATATTCTTTCAAGTTTGGTGCCTGCTGTGCGTTTCTCCTAACTCTTATCTCACAGAAGGTAAACAGTAATGAGTATTTTGGACCAAACCACTACACTTTCTTTCTGTCCCACCTGGTGGTCCAGAGGTTTTTTCTGCCAAGGAGAGGAGCATCCCTATGCCTGACCTCAAGTGCAGCCAGGTCAAAGCAAACAGCCAACTTAGCTGCCTCCTGCCTATATGCACCTTTCAATATTGGGGTATAACAAATCAGAAACTGCAAATCAAAAGCTATGTAAAACAGATGCTCTCTGGCACCATCACATCTACATTTTGTGGCTTTTGTATCGAGAATCATAAACACAGCAAGTTTTGGAACCACACTGACTGTCAGTTATCCAAGCAATTAATAACCAGCAGCTCCTACACGCCTCTGTCTGGCTTTTCCTGGACAGCAGACAGATCTATATCAGAAACATGCATGTGCCCATAAATAGGTGCTTAGAGCAGGAATCATAATCCCAATGAAAGGGCTACTGCCATAATCAACAGATGTATGATGTTCCATTTTAAAAAACTTTAATATTACAGTAATCAGACTCTCTTTTCTTCTCAAAATAACACAGATTTTGATTTACACTGAAGTGAACGGAGAGAAAAATTGGACACCTGCAGAGGGATTTGACTTAAAATTCTGATTTACTATGAAAAGTAACTAACTAGCTGTGCAAATCTTTGCATCAAGCAATTATTTCTTTATTTGGAAAGCAGTTTTCTTCTGAAAGGCAAATTTGACCTGGATGAGGTAAACAAGGAAAAGGACATTTAACAGAACAAGCAAGAAAGTTTCTGTAAACCCACATGGATATTACTGCAGATATTTCTCAGAAATAACTGATTTGAGCAAGCTCCCAAAATTGTAAGGTTTCTTTGCTCTATATAAAAGCACTGATATCTGCTATATCAAAAGATACAGTTTTTAATGTACAGCTACTAAAGACACAGTATGGTTTTTTCCAAAATTGAAAAAAGAATAATTTAAAAATAATTTCCTCTTTACAGCACTAAGGAAAATTTAAAGCACCTCTTCCAATGTACATCTCTATATCTTGATGTGCTCGGTGTAAAATTTCCCACTGTTCTAAAAATAAATAAAAAAAATTTCTAAGTTCTGTAATAAAATTAATGACTCAAAACCTGAAAAATTATTTTAACTGCTCAAAATGGACTATTTGTGCTAACAGTTCTACATATAAAGGTCCATTTCACAGCTCACCTGCACAGTGTTAATGAAATACATATGAAAAGTTGCCAATTGGGTTTTTATTTTTGAAGACAATCTCTCTATCACCACCTAGGATTACAAAATCTGCAGAGTTAAGAAATGTCAGCAGTACTCTTGCCAACTGAACCTTATCCAATATATATGAACTCAAACAGATCTTTTAATTACATTTTCTCAGAAAATTCCAGAGTGAAATATGCCTAGTGTTATTTCCAAAGCTCAAAACCAGCCACACTTTCCCTGTCTTACTGGAAATTTTAACTTCCATTACCAAAATATTAGCTCCTGCCTCTGATTAATCCACAACATCATCTTCAAAGAAGCTCTCTGCCACTCATCACTGCTGTTCAATAAACTTTTCATGAAACAAAACACAAATAGAAATTCACATTCCCTTGTATTTTGACAATTTTCTACCGAAAACTCAGTTGCAGCCAGGGAGTCTGAGTATGAAATTCCTACATCTTTCATTTGTGCAGCCTTTGTTTCTAGGTGCCTGATCTGAGAGAGTGAGGATCATGGTCTGCTTCAGGCAGACACAATGGGAAGTGGGCTCTGAAGGCCTGTAAGGGTTATGTATAAATCTATCTTCTCTGAACACTTAATCCCATCTCTTAATTCAACAGCAATATCTCCATTCTACCAATAACTGGGAAAATAAAAGCAGAAGTAAAGATGTTTGGTTTGGGTGGTTTGGTTGGTTTTTTTCAGTTCAGGGAGGCATAATAATTGTTTCATTATTGTTCAGAAAGTGATATTTTAGTGATAATGACTGTAAAAAGACAGTAAACTCTGCTTTCAAATCACTTGAGAACTCTTTGGCAAGGTGTGCTCCACTGACCACCAGTACACCTATAATGTAAACAGCAACTCTCTTGTGCATTGAATTTCAGCTGGAAGAGTCCTCTAAGATCATGTCGAACCATTAACCCAGAACTGCCAGTCTGCAGTATATGTGCTCCAAGATGAAAGAACTGATTGTGGAAACAGATTTAGATACACTGAAATGTACCTGCACAAGGGCAGGATAGGCCTTGTCTGTCTGGGCCTCCTTTACAGTTTTTGTGCATTTTCCCAACTCCTAAAGAAACTGGCAAGATGAGCCATAATGATTAGGAAAGCATTGATATGTCACTATTGCTGTAGTAATCATCTTTACAAAGTAACTTTTTAAAGTAATTTTTCCTAGGAATTATTGCTTTTATCACACTCATCCGAAGGAAATAAGAGGTCAATACTGTTTGCATATTTTAATATGATGAAAGGACTACTTGCATGGACATAAAGCTGTTTGCCTGCTGAGCTGGCAGTTTGCAAGAAGCCAAACTTTTCTGGAAGTCTTGCAGTGCCCAGACTTCAATGAAATGAAAAGCAAAGAGAGAAGTTTATTTCTTGGCATTTTGCAATTTCTCCTAGTTCCTCCTTCAAGAATGTGACTAACTTAAATTTTAGATATTATTGAGCTGATATAACACTGATGCAATGTGATAACATTATTTCTGTATCTTTTATTAATACCATATATGAGTATGGTATTCAGTCAGCTCAGTCCCTCAGTAATGGCTGTGTGGCCTGAGACCCAGCTGGAGACAGCACTGCCTCAGTGAGCATCACAAGTGAGAGTCACTTTCCCATGGAGCATCACACACCAGGCTGTTTGCTTTCTAGCATTTAATTTTTTTAAATTTTAGCACAGTGAGTGTAAGTAAGTCCTGTAAATAGCAAACTGAAAGGCTCAGTATCTAACACCCAACAGGTGCTTTAGCGTTTACTGTAGAAAAGGACAGATTATCAATAATGACAAGCTCCAGAAAATATTTTTTTCCTCAGCCAAGACACAAATAAAATAAAGCTTACGCTATTAAAATATGCCCCTCCCTTCATGCTTCCCCCTTTAGTCTCTTGTACTTCTCTGTAATGATTATGGAAGGAGAGACATATTCACTATTAGTCTCCTGGCAGCTGTGCTTCATAAATGTTTGTTTGGTCTTGCAACATAAAGTAGGTTCTCTCTCTCTCTGTATGATCAGACTTGATAGGAAACAGCTCCTAAGAGACCTATTTTCTTGTGTCTTAACTAGCACAAATACACCAGCATCAGGCTTTTGTGCTAATGTTCTCACTTTGTGATTAACCGGCCAAATCTCCAGAGAATGGCAATTTTCAATCAAATCTGAAGAGCAGTTACAAAGACAACATGGGGAAAACCCAAAAAATATTGAATACAAAAAATAAGCTATGTTCCCTCTTGAACATACATATATATGCACAAATAATTAGGTGAGAGCTTTGTGTAATTCACAATAGCCCTATACTTGGTGCACTGCCATTATCAGTAATCCAATGAGAGAGAAAATGTTCATGAAGTCATCATCCACTTAAAAAAAAAAGCAAAACAATTATTTAATCTTATATATATATATACATATATATATACACACATATACAAGTTAACATTCTCTTTACATTTCAATAATCTCTATGTTATTCACATCCTTCTGCAGGATGGTCACCCTGCAATTGGAAATAACAATATTCACATAATTTTTATATGCCTCACTACTCTAAAATGAAATTTGCCTTGCTCAGTCAAATCAGTGAATAGATATCATATAGGCACAGAGAAGTACAGAATGGAAGGGATTTCTCAGGTCTCTGATGAATATCAAATTCATTCCCTGCTATCACAGGCAATCATCTCTTATTTTCCATTTATTAAACTGATCAAGCTGAGCCTTAAACCTGGTTGGCTTCATGATGGCACTATTTCTGTTGTGAAGTGCCTTAAAAGGAAATGTTTTAACAGATTTAAAGAGAGATTAATTTTATTTTCCTACTGTCCAAAAGGCAGAACACCAGAGAGCCAATGAATATCATTTGATACAACCTGCCTTTGGCAAACCCATATGACAATTCATTCAATTTTGAATAACTAGCATTTTTTCCTTCATAATGACTCTTCTCAAAACATGCATTAAAAACTTTGCAAAACTAATAACAGCTAAACAAGTCCTATGGTATCCCAGTTATTTTGTAGTGTGTATCAGTTTAGAGCTTCACTGAAGTCAGTGGTCTTTAGGGGCTCAACAGCTTGTGATGTATCACTGAAATGACACACATGTTCTGTAATGATTTGGTGGCACACACCTCTACCACACAGCAAGCCAGGCTGGTGGCAGGAGCACAACAAAAATACTGCTTGGCCATGTAGCAGAGCTTCCCCTAAAAAGATTTTTACTAGATTATGCTGCAGTTAATTGTTTTTACAGTAGGCACTGCAGACTGCACCGAAAAGTACAAGAGCCTTTTAAGAGCTTTAGTAGGTTAGGCAAAAGGTTTTCTTGCTAGTGAATTTAACTTGAGACATTTTGCTGCTTCTGCTTCTTCACAGTAAAGAAAATCTTGTGCATGTCCTTACAGTAGTAGCTTATCAACGAACAGCAAGAAATTCATTAAATTCAAGGGGGTTTTTTGTTGTTGATAGAACGTGCTTCCTAATTAATGCATCTGAATACTCTATGCCTACCAGCAGAGAAAAGAATATTGAGGAAAAGGGAAAAAAATTATTAACCAAAAATTGCAAACACTCATGCAACTTCGCAACCCCATACAAGGAAAACAGCACAAAATGGGATCTGACAGAGAAAAAGCCCACAGTAACGTCTAAAGCACCACTGATTCTCAAGCATTTCACAGTGTGTATCGTAATTGTATTTCACAGATTGTATTTGCTGTTTGATTGAAAACTACAGCATTTGTTTTCCTCAGACTAAGGTGATGCCACTCTGGATTGTTTCCATGACTTCTCCAGGACCACTGACAGTCCAGGGTGGGAGGCAGAGGGAGATGTGCTGCAAAGCAATAGCTACCAGAACAAATCCATCTAGGTTCCTATACAGATGGCAAGTATCAAATGAATAACAAAAATATGTAGCTGTTCCCACCAGATCATATTTAAGAGACATTTCAAAGAAGAGTCAAGTATTACTGGAGCAAAAAACTATTTTTGCGGTCATTTTGCAACAGGTCTAAGTCCACATATAATATGCACCACTGTAACACTCATAGCACACTACAAAATAATATAAAGGTGACAGAAGAGTGCCCTAAGTTTCTGTTCACTGACAAATGGGTAAAGTGCTGCCAAATTGAACCTTAAAAAATACCTAGATGATATATTTATTATGTTAGAGACTTAAGATGAAGAAAATATTGGGTCCTTTCTAATTTCCTACACCGACATGTTATATGATAGTGGCAAAAATCACTCAAAAGTGCATTTCCCTATGAACATGTTGGGGACAATACTACATGTTTGCAAAGGCAAATGTAAGACTCTTGGATCTGACACTTTGAAAAGCAGAAATATTAAAATGGATCTGAAATGTCTCAGCAGTGGCTTAGGATGCTAAGCCACAAAATGCTTCTTGCTCAAAGATACCAGATGAGCTTCATCTCTTCCTTTTCTTAGCACCTAGTAACACCTGCAGTGCATAACCTGATTTTTAAACATTTTATGAGATGCTGAGTATATGAAGAACTACAAAACTCAAGGCATTTCATCACATAATGAATTTGTCAGACAGTTCATTTACAGAGCAACCGATAAGTAAAACCAACCACAGCTAACAGGAATAGCCAGAAAAGATTTGGCAGGACCAGACAAGGCTTCCTAGCATTTATAGTGCTGCCTGTTGGGGAGCCCAATAAAATTAATCCTTAAAACCAAATGTAATGATAAAATCAACCAAAAGATTAGATGCAACAATAAAGCACTAACCTCTCACGTGCTACATATTTGAAATATATAAAGCATGGATGTCACGCTTTTAGTATTAAGTGAAGCATCTAAAGAGCTTTCTGAAGATCTGATCAATAACAAATTATAGATGTGTCCATCGTATTACAAAAAGAAGTAACTCTCTCATAGACCCATGTACAACTACACCAAATTATCTCAAATTGATTCTTGCCTTAAAAATGGGTTTATTTTGTGTAACTGCCTAGTTACAGTCTTTATCCTGCTTTCTGTTTTTCCTCAGGATTCAAAACATATCTGTTTCAGAGGTGTAAGTCTGCTCTTTGTTTGTTTTACGTAAGGCTTATCTACAGAATATTTTCATGTTCAAATCTCTGAAATTTTATACTCTTCTCATATGATTCACAGACTGACATACAGACCACCAAGATCTGCCAGTGTAAAACAAATATTAGGGTTCATATTAAATACAGATTCAAAGTCTTACTTTGATGTCAGAATCATGGGAAGTATCTTTAAAGGAAATAGTTATCAGCTTTACTTGAAACAAGGCTACAATTATAGGTCAATGTATAATCAAATTCCCCTGCAAAGTTTAGCCCAAAGGCCAGGCCTGGTTATCATCTACCTTGCATAATGCAGGAATTGCCTCAATTACAGAGACATCCCCACATGGTGAACCAATATAAGTGTAGCACTTATATTGGAACAAACACGCTCTGGTTGATATCTTCGTATACTGTTTATTTTCCCTTTCATTGTGGTAACTGATACATACACTGCTCCTATACACCACCCCTTGCTAACTCATGTAATACCTGCACACAGAAAGAAAACTGCCCCTGCTTTGGTAAGAGGTGCTTCACTTGAATTTTTTCACAACAGGAGTGATTTTTACAAAATGAAGTCTAATTTTCTTTTAGCATTTGAGTTCTTCCTACTCCACAATGCTAGGGAATACAGTTCTGGGATTTCAGGACCAGCAGCATTCACTTGATATGAAGTTGATGTTTATGGAACTAAAAAAACCCCACAATATACTCCTAACTTGGATTCTTACTATGGCATCCAGGAAATAAATACATACACAGATAGAGAGAGAGAGAGAGAAAGAGAGAGAGAGAGATGATATAGATAGATATAGATATGCTTCTAAATAGACATATGTATTTAGAAGGCCACAACAACAAATACATTATTTTTTTCTTAAAGTAGGAAAAAAACAGATTACATGGCAGTGGTACAACTACATTGTGTTTGTTCTTTTCTGTTGAGTAGTCTAAAGTAGGTCAAGTTAGGCACATCCATTAGTTCTCCTATAAATAGATCCACACTGAATTCACCTGCTTGTAACTAATGTAGAGCAACAGAATTTCAAATACTTTTCCCTTTAATCTGACAAGTCAGTTTATTCTGTATACCGACACCAGGAAAAAAAAAAGTCATTAAGTCCTGCATGATTTTTAAAAGCCAAAAAAACCCCGGAAAACTATGGAAACATGAAATTGGGACACGCTTTCCCTGCAGAAAACCAAGTGTACATGCCTCCACCTCTAAGTTTAGGGATCTGAAAGACTTCTGCAGAGATGTATTATAGGTAAGTCACATACTTTCCCCTTGATATAAAGACAAAGGAAGGAGACAATTCTGTATTAATCACTTCATATTTTCCCTGTAACATTCCTGAATATATTATTATTCACCTCGCCTTTTCAAAGACCGTGATTTTCATCCTTCTGAGGATTTTTTTTTTTAAGATACAAAAAGCATTTCTTATTTAGCAACTTGAATTTGTCATTAGGCAATTTTCAAACAGGTCTCATAGCTCTTTTATCCTTATTCATTTCTTTTTTTCTTTTTTAATCTGAAATGGTCCCTTGTTGCTTGATATGCAGATCTGTATCAGCATGCAAGGATTTCACTAGCTTCAGCCAAGTACAGAACAGTTCAATCCCCTGGAGGACTGAACGTAAGAGTCAATTTAGAAGCAAGGTAAAAGTATAGCACTCTGCTCCCCACCACACAAAACATCATTTTACTCACACAGGCATCTTAATAACAAAATTCAGTTCTGGATATTTTTCTCAGCATGGCTCAGGAGTGTTCAGAAATTACATCAGAAAGATCACTGAAGACTTGGCTTTTTAAAAATTTGATTAAAATACCTGTTTTCCAATAGGGTAAAGTCTGTACAATGGTGGGAGTTTAAACTTAGGACATATTTTTGAGTTCTGTCTCATTTAGAAAATGTAACTTTTGTTTTCACATTACTGACAATCCCCCTGTTAATTTCACCCAAAGAACCATAAAAATCATGGAATGGTTCTGTTTGAAATGGTCCTTAAAGTTCATCTAATTAAAATCTCCTGTCATGGGCAGGAACACCTTCCACTAGATCAGGCTGCTCAGAATCTACTGTCCCCTGAAGACTTGCCCTGACTTTGAGGTGACATGCCTTGAGCTCTTCCAGGGATGGGGCATCCACAGCTTCTCTGGGCAAACTGTTCCAGTGCCTCACCACCCTGACAAAAAAGAATTTCTTCCTAACATGTAATCTAACTTCTTTCAGGTTAAAGCCATTTATAGGCCTTGTCCTACCACTAAAAACCCTTGTAAAAAGTTTCTCTCCAGCTTTCCTGTAAGCCTCCTTTAAGTACTGGAAGGTGCTGTAAAGTTTCACCAGAGCCTTCTCTTCTCCAGGCTCAATACCCCGAACTCTCTCAGCCTGTCGTCACAGCAGAGGTGCTTCAGCTCTCTGGTCATCTTCATGGTGTCCTCTGGACTCACTCCATCAGGTCTGTATCTTTCTTATGATGGGGGGCCCCAGAGCTGATGCAGCACTCCTGATGAGATCTCACCAGAGCAGAGCAGAGGGGCGGAATCACTTCCCTCTCACTGCTGCCCACGCTGCTTTGGATGCAGCCCAGGACACATTTGGCTTTCTGGGCTGCAAATGCACATTTTCAGGTCACGTCCAGCTCCTCCTCAACCAACAACCCCAAGTCCTTCTCCTCAGGGCTGCTCTCAAACCATTCTTCACTGTTGGGGTTTTAGGAGCTCTCCTGGTTTTTTTTCTATTAAAGGAATTTTCCCCATATGTGTTGCTAGGGGGACAAATTGCTGGCTACTTCAGAAAAACAAAAGAGATGGCTACGGGGGTGGGGTGCATCTGGCTACTCTTTTGTTTCACCTGGGTGTGCGGAGGCTGCTTTCTTCGGCTGCTTTTCTTTCTGCCAGAGAAACCCTGGGATCCCAAGCCCGCCGCTGCTTCAAGCCTTCGCTCGCCCTGCCTGCCCAGGCCTCCGGGGGGTTCCCCGTTTGGACACATCTCCTCTGCCATCTGGGATTTGTGCTTGTCCCTGCCGTTCCAGCCTGCTGTTCCAGCCTGCCGTTCCAATCTGCTGTTCCCGAGGGTCCGGCCGGACACCGGGATCGGCTGCCCAGGGGTTTGTGAAGCTCCTTTGTCCCATCCCTTCCCGGGATCCCAGGGCACCGGTGCCGCGTGCTCCCCGAGCTCGCTCCGGAGTGCCCCCTGCAGCCGCGGGGGAACCATCGCACCTGCCCTGCTCACCGGGAGCCGCCAGCGCCCCTGCCGGCTGCGAGCGGAACTGCACCCGAGGGGAAAGGGCCCGACAGCCGAGAAGGCTGGCACTGGGTTTGTGATTGTTTGCTGTTACTGCCATGGTTATTGCTGTTTGTTCGACTGGTTATACACATATAGATATATAATAGTAGAGAACTGTCATTCCTATTTCCCACATCTTTGCCTAAAAGCCCCTTGATTTCAAATTATAATAACTTGGAGGGAAAGGGGGTTGCATCTGCCATTCCAAGGGAGGCTCCTGCCTTCCTTAGCAGACACCTGTCTTTCAAACCAAGACATTCACCCAGCCTGTATTTTGTGCTTGGGATTGTCCCAGTCCAGGTTCAGGATCCTGCATTTGCCCTATTTGAACTTCATGAGGTTTGCATGTGCCCAGCTCTCCAGCCTGTCCAGGTCCCTCTGGATGGCATCCCTTCCCTCCAGCATGTCAACCACGCCACACAGCTTGGTGTTGTCAGCAAACCTAACAAGGATGCCCTCAATTCCACTGATACTTTAACATCTTATCATCTTGATTAAAGAAAAATCCATGGGTTTCCTCTCATTTAGACAGTGATTTATCTCCACTTCTCATTTGCGAGGATTTGCTAACATACAGCTTTAGTTTATGACTTTTTAAATTTATATTCATACTGATTAAAAGTAAAAACACCTAGAGATCAGTTTCAAAAGGTCTTTTGTGGTACACACCACATAGATGGACAAACACACATGAACTAAAGCAGCCTTAACTTGCATATATCTTAACATTAAGTCTTACTTTTTCAGGCCATCCTTCCCTAAAAGAACAAAACCAGGCAAGGTTCTGCCCCAGATCTCAGAGGAGAAAGACGCGGAAGGGAGCCCCAGCACTGTGATGCTGGTGCAGAACATCTGGCCTTGATGCAGAAGGACAAGGCACCCAAGCCTGCTCTCCTCTCAGCTCCTGTGAAATTTTGAGTGATGACATTTCACCATTTTGCAGTTTTATCTTTTACATCTCTTTTGCTGAATTGCACAGTTGCATTCCACTTTTTTTTCCACCTCATTCCACTGAGAAACTCCACTAAAATTGCTTCAATTGAGTTTCCCTGTTATGCTGTAGAATTTTCTTTTTTGGTCTTTTGCACAACATGGCTTTTACCTTAGGCACCAAACAAATTCACCATTTTAATAACAGAAAATGCTATAGCATTTTTCATTGTTCTTTGCTCAATTTGTTTTGTTGAAACCAACATGAAAAACAATTTCAAACTTCTCAGTAAATGCTTCATTTACAAATGCTCCATTCCAAGTGCCTACAGGGTTACAATCTGGTCTATGACAATTTTATTCATTTTTTAATCAAAAGCATTAAATCAAATTTTAAATAAATACTACTCAGTACTTCTGTAGTGCCCTCCAGCACAGTATGGCAAAAGCACTTCATGGACAATAATGACTTTAGCTTCACTGCACCCTTAGGAAGAAGATTAGAGGTTATTCTTCAAACTATTTATTTGAGGAAACTGAGGCATGAAAGATTTCTTTCCCTGTTTTTGAGGTTCATCTCCAGCCTTAGATGCTTTCAGTTTTGGGTGATGTCTCTGAGATAGACAGAGCCTTACTTTGAGAAAAATGTAAAATATTCACATGTACTCCAGAACTTAATGAAAAAGGCAACAGACAGCACCACAGGACCCATCACCTCTTGGAGGATGGTGGCTGGAGAAAGGCTGGGAAAAGCACCAACTCCCTTGGAGCAGTTTGGTCATGGGCCTGCACCAGCACGCGTGCAATGCTCACTGCCATGCAAAGCTCTTACACAGCACGTGATGAAACAAGATCAACAGCCAAATTTCATCATCACCACCACACTAAGCTATCCAGGGACCACCAAAGACAACCTCTTTGCCTAAAATGTACCAAGGAACAAAGTGTAGGACATCATACAACTGCTACAACCACAGCTCCAGAGGGACTCTGCAAACTGTTCCAAAAGGGAGGGCATTTCAAGAAATAACTAATTTAGTGCCATTTGTTGCAGCAGAAGAGATCCCATCTCCTCAATAAAATAAATTCTTTTTAAACATCTTCTCAGAGACCTTATTTCCATTTGTGATTCTTTCCCTTTTCCACACTAAGTCAGAGCAGTTTGGACTGAATTCAGCATGTGTGATGGTGGTACAGTATTTCCAAGCAATTGTATTTCCATCCTGCAGCCCATAATAACACCTCAGCCCGGCATTTCATTATCCTGCAAGACCAGCACAAACCACAGATGTGGGTTGTTGAAAGCAGCAGTCTCCTCTTTTCCCCTCCCCAGATGGTCATGTCTGGCACTGGATTCCTCTGTCCACCTTCTCCTTTCAGTTTATTCAAGCATTTGTATCATTGTACAAAAGATCTAAATTAAAATTAATGTTTAATAAAAACAATTTTAATTGGTTACATTTCCCAGGCTGGTCCAGTTCAGTCTAATTAACAGCCTCATAAAAGCTTAGGGACGCACAAGGGAGGAAGCAAAGCATGGCCAAGACTGCTTCTTTCAGCAGCAGAGACGACTGAAAATGTCTCTACTGCTGTGGCCTCAGATCACTGAAAGGATACTGCTCATCTGCAGTCTCAGAAACAGCTCAAGACACTCATTTAAGCATTCAGTAACTTGCACTCTGTCCATCTCTCTTTTAATATCATCCCTCTTTTATTACCTCCTTCAAAATCCTACCTATTTTCAACTAATCTAAATAATTGTGTCTTGTTCACTGAAGTTGCTGTATCAGCAACTCCCCCTCTTTCAATATGAACAGGCTTTCCAGGAATAAATCCCTCTTGCCCTTGCACACTGCTGACCTATTTTCCGTAATTTGTTTTTTTCCCTGCCAGTTTCTAATCTACAGCAGAACTTCATTTGTCACCACGAAACAACTTCATACGAATTACTCAAATTCCACCTTCTTTCTTAGAGGAGACCAAATTAAGACAGAGGCACAACTATGCTTTTAAATGATATTTCTTGAATGTATTAGAAGTTAAAATGCATAAACAGAAAGGGAAAAAAACATGTCTTGTGGTTGAATTCCTCTTCATCCATCCCACCCCAAAACAGGTGAAAACAAAGAAGTCATAACACATTAGAGAAGTATGTGCTCGAGTGCTTCTCACCAGAGTCGTAGCACTTTATGCACAGATGTCTGCATAAGCACTCTTTTAAGGTAAACAGTAGCACTCGGGGAGCAAAATTCAGTAAGGAACCAGAAAAACTTTTGTTGATTAGGATTTAAAAAGCATAGACACTGTTAAACCCCACATTTAAACATTCTGATTTTGACACAAGGTTTTCTTAGTTGTCACTTAATCAGTTACAAACTAGCTAAAGTCAAGTTGAAGTTTTCAAAATGTCAAGGAACTTGCTGTCAATTTCCCATAAATCACATTTGAATCCCAGATGAGCCAATCAGTGAAGCTAGTCCAGTCTAAGACCTCCTTGAAAAAATTTTTATTATGCTTTAACTCTTCACACCTATTTTCTGAACCTGGAAAACAAAATACTTTTAGGAAACCAGATGGAAGCAAGCCCCATTACCTTCCCATTCTGAAGCTTCTTCCTCAAACTATGAAAGGAAAGCTTGAAGAAACTGAAGAATAAGCAAATGCTGGGATGTCGGTAAGAAGTGACTTTAGAAATCAAGCTGTACTGAGAGCTTCTTTCTCTACATACCCGGGCAAGATCTTTGGCCACTTCCACTTCCCAGTGTCGCAGAATACATCAAGTTTCAGACCATCTAGATGGGCTTGTCTAGCATCCTGCTATGGCCAGCTCTGGCTCTTGCAGGGGGCAGTGCAAGGACAATACTGACCCACCAACACTGACTAGATGGGAAATAGAAGATATCTGCTTTATCATTACAGAACTAGAAGAGTGAACCAGAGAGTGAACCTTTGAAACAAGGTAAAGGCTGCTATATTTTATATTAAAACTGATTTACTATAAAGGCAAAATCAATCTAGAAAAAAAATCAGAAAATTCTGTGACAAAGGCTCAAAGGCTCCTCACTGAAATTAATAAAGCTCATGGTGTTCTCATGAGATTATATGATTTGAAGAAAAAAATGGGGAGAAACGAAACAGATTAGTTCAAAACCTATGAATTTTCATTTAATATAATCAGCAGATTACTCACTCTTTTCTTTTTTGTGGTCTATCCTCAGCTATTTACAGGCTCAGAATGACTCCTTAGTATTAATACTTAGAATCTTTTTGCAGTTTGATTAAAATAAAAACAAACAACAAAACTTAAATATCTTGCATGCATGTATTCTAAACAGTGGAAGAGTAAGTTAAAAACAAGGCGATTAAATTTGCCAGTGAAATACAACTTAGGTTTAAAACAATCTTTTAAAACATGATCAATGAGTTTTGTGAGACTTCACTATATGACACTGGTGGACTGAGAATCCTGGTGACTGAGGAAATTGAAACAAGAATAAATGCAAGATAAAGAATTCTGAAAAATGCAATCTAGCCAAGTTTCAAAGGGAAGAATCTTGGAAAAAGTAGCACCTCCCAAAAACCAAAACCAACAAACCACCAAAAAAACCAGCAAAAATAACCATACTTTAAATAATTAGTCTGTGATAATACTGAGGTATCTGGTTTTAACTGCAGCATGAAATAATTTTGCAGCAAACTTAGCTCTAAAAGTAATTTCAAATAGCAGTTCCCAGTCTTTTGCCCTCTTGGGGTAATATGGATGAATATTAATGTAATAAGTACTTATTTATACTGTAGATGAATAAAACAAAAGAAAATGGGCAATGGTATAACATCAAATATTAATGAAGAAAAGTAGTCAAAAAGCATAAGTAGCAGTGAGAACAACAGATTACTGGAAAGATGACATTACTCCTCTGTCTTGTTTACCAGCTCCACGACAACACTGGAGAGAGCAGACACGGAGTGGGCCAATGGTACGATCTATAGGCAGTTAACCCACAGTCCCACTGTATGACAAAGTATTATGTTTTATTTGTTTCAAACTCATTTCTGGTCTACCTAATCTACGCATAGCAGTAGAGTTTGAAATGCCTGAAGTGGAGCAGATAACTGCATTTCCACTTGCATGTTTCTTTGGACATGGCTGGAAAATATTTCTCTTTATGGTGGAAAAACAGTGTAGGAAGAAATGATTTAGAAACCCAGTACATTTCCAGAGAGTAAAGTGTGCAACCTGTGGAGTGGAGCAGAGACACCAACACTCATCCACAGTTAGCCTGGCCATACAAGAAGGACAGACAGAGAGATGACTTCTACTGACTTTGTAGCAAGGATGAAGGAACATCACTCCAGCTTTATGAGAAAAAAACCACATTTTCCCACTCACCACAGATCACTATTGTTGGGGTCTCCTCTCCCCAGTGTGTAGCCCTGGCAGAGGGGCCCTGAGGGCACAGACACGGGGTTTCCCTGTCCCTGCTCAGCCTCGTTCCCATGGGTTGGTTTGTGTTCCCTGCGCGGGCAGAAGGACCCTTGGGCCCGTGACTGGAACAGTTCCTGGGCAGAGCCCCGGCCATGCGGCTGGAGAAATAAACATCTCTCTGAAACATCTATCAAGAATCTGTCTGTCCGTATATATTTCCTTTCCACGGGACTCCTGGTTTGATATATGCGTGTTGCAGGATCCCCACTGCAACACACTATGAACATCAGACAGAGCGAGGCACAGATGCACACACAAGAACCATCCATCCAGTGGTGTATATGCTGAAGCATAGTTAAACACTGGAAAGCTGAAGCTTTTTGTCTATGCATTTCAGGTGATCTAAATAGTAGCTGAGTACTAGGGGAGTTTCCTGTCAAAATGAGGTAGTAAAGAAGAAGACAGGATGTATTTATAAACCTGCTTTATAAAGAACATCCTGTAAGAAATACACCAATACTGACCTGTATTCTGATACAGGTAAATAAGAAGGGTTAAATGCTGGATAGGGAAGAAGATAAGAACAGAACTCCCATGTGGTACAAATCCATGTAGCTGGAAGAAAGAAGGTAAAATGAGTCTAAATATCAGGGAAAAAATCCCTAATGGGGTGATACATCAGATTTCGAAAGTCTCCCAAGGGAAGAAGCAGAATCCCCACTGCTCAACACATATAAAAGCAGCATGGACAAAGAACTACAAGATAGGCTACAGGGAATAACTCAATACATAGCAAGACGATGGCTCAGATGACCTAATAATATAACAGGATTTAAAGTGAGTAGATAATTCTATTATCATTAACCACATTCACAGTAGTACAAGCTAAAACACTGTTGCTATGGCAATCAATCCTTATGCATCGTTGCAGAAAAAGACTGAGATACAAGGGATGGAAATGAATTGAACCAGCCCTTCCTATCCTCAATTAATTCAATGTACCAGTCAGCTGGGAAACTACCTAAGACGAAAGTTTACACCAAGCTTCCCACAAGCCTTTTAAAATATACAGTAGAGTACAGCTGAGTGTCTGGCATTCAAATATAGGTTATACTTAGATTTACAGAGTTAGTTAAAATTCAAGGTAAGGGCAAGGCTCCAGTTCAGAGGGGATGCTGCTGGAAAGAGATGGATTGCTCTCATCATTGCATTTGGAATACTTAATACTACTTGAATTCTCTCAGCCCAAAGTAAACAGACACTATGAAAGACCAATGCATGCATGGTTTTGCTCTCATGGTATTGCAGCTCCATCTCATGCGAATATGAGACAACTTGCTCTCCATGTAAAAGGCAAGAAAAAAAGACAGCAGAGGTGACTGAAACTTTCTAACAAACCATAGCATCCGAATTCTTAGTCTTAATTTATACTCACAACTGAAAACATACAAATTTTTAAGAGTCAAGCCCCAGGATAACAAATGATCAGCAGTCTCTTGATTACATATTATCAGCTCTAAATCAACTCCACGTTATTACAAAGTAGTAAAAACATGCACATCTCTCAGTACACCGGAAAATGGATACCAGTTTGCTCCCTCAGCTTTTCTCTTTATTTACAGTAACAGAATATTTGTCAGGAAATCGTGAATTTAAACTTGGCAGTAATAAAATCCTTAGAATGGGAACATTTTGGAATTTAAATTTTGAAAAACATAATTTAAATCATTCCCAGTACCACTCAAATACAGTTTGAATCTCTACTGATAAATGTGGAAAATATCACTACATTTTTAATGACAACTGATAACTTAAAATAAGCACTAACAGTCCTCTTCCTCCGAAACAAAAAAAAGTTTACAGCAAGACACAACAAGAATTGAGTGGGATTGAAAGCTCAGATACCTAGAGGAAAAACCACCATGCCCTTCCAGTTTTGTAACACAGCAAAAGGTGGTTACAGTGTTTTTAGGAAAAACTAGAAGCATATGCAGACATCTAATTCTGCTCCTTGGAAATTCACAGCAAGGCTTCCTTTCAAAAAAGGTTTCTCAAGTGAACAAAGTATTACATTTTTGGTCTTTTGATAATCTACAGTATTGTTAATAATGCAAAGCAGCCCACACAGAGAGGGCACTACAGGTTATAGGAGCTATATTCAAAAAGGAACATGTTTTTACCTGCTAGTGCTGGCATTTTAATGTAATCCTTACTTAGTGTTTTTTGCAGCACTACACAAAATATTCGTTAGAAACCAAGGGGGGAAAAAGATCAGAAGGGAAGCAAGTACATATTCTGGTTTGAAAATCAACTATGAGCAAGCAAGTATACCAGAAGGTAAATACAAACTCCAAAATCCTCAGTTACAAATATTTGAAAGAGGCTAAAAAGAAACCAGCATGCTTTTAAAAGGCCACTAAATTTGATCTTAAGGAATGTATTATATTTTAAGTGAGAAGCAAAATACGTAAGTCAAGAAAAAGATCAGAGCAGCAGTGGAGTTTTCAATACTCACAAATGCATGCAGAAGCAAAACATTTGATAGATGTGCTATACAGTTACCCTTGTACATTAAAAATTTATTTACACAATGTAATTTTTTGTAAAAAACTTATCAGGGATAAGCAGAAAAAATGTACTATCAAGTACTATCAGAACATTCTTGAAATGCTAGAACATGCCTGAATTTGTGAGACATTTATTCAATTGATGAAGATACATCATTTTTATTGAAAACAGCCCATAACACACTGCATGTATATTTTGTTTCTATTTTAACATATTTCATTAGTATTTTTCTTGGAATTTAAACAAAAACCTTCCCGCTTGTGTGAGCTTCAAGTCATTAGTGCCAAAACTTCAGCCAATGTTTCATGAGAAAATTACTGAATTATGTCTGTTTATGATTATAACACAGATTTCTCAAGAAAATTATTCCCTCCTGGGCATTAAAAACTAAATGAGTATGAAAGACTAGAATGTGTTGAATGTGATCAAGCTAGCCTTTCCCGCCAAAATGCTTCAATTTAATCCAAAACTAATTTTTTAAAACTTAAACAAAGTCTAATAAGTTATTTCACTTCCAAAAATGACGTGCATTTACTAGGAGACTCAATATAAAGAGATCATTAAAAAAAATCAATATGTGAAGGCCAAGAATTTTATTATGCAACTGCTGTAAATAATTTCTTTTTTTTTAATATATATGTAAGTTCATGGATGACTCAAAAAGAGCATGTGTGAGAAAGAGAAAGCAATCCCAGTGCAACTGAGAAATTAAACTGAAAAATTAAAGCAAGGAGCCAAAAAACAGACACACAGATGGTGAAAACTGGCAAAAATTAAACGTAAAAATCATGCTCTTAAGTACCAACAGATGCAGTGACTTTAAAATATTACTCCTTGAGGATACACAAAGACAATAATCCCAGATTGTGATTCCTGGGCGAGTCTACTGCTGTGCTAGAGCCCCAAAGTACACTGTACTGTATGTAGAAAAAATGATGTGTCAGAGACGGTGATATCTGCTCTGCCAGTCTACTAAAACAGAAGGGAAGCAAGTTAAACTATCCCACACTGTGAAATTAATGTCTTCAGGGGGAAAAAAAAATTAACTTTGTCACTGAGATTAGAGAGGTGACTTGCAGAATCCATTTACAGATTTATAATACTACAGGACTGAGCATGAGCTGGTTATTTGAGCATTTCTGAAACATTCCTTCTTAAAACGATATTCAAGCTTCCTGCTCCACATGCAAGGAGGACTGTGCTTCCCAGATTCCCTGTTGTTAAACACTGCCACAACTAATAGCTTTTGCTGACCCCAATCTCAGTTAGGGTCTCCTAGATTTTAATCACCACAATTACCTAGAAGCTATCCCAGTTTAGACTACTGGTATTAAAACAGGGAAAGAAAAATAATCCAGGATTTGAAAATCGAGAAACTGAGGTGTAATACCTATATGCTTGAAGTTCAGCCTTTCCTAAAAGATCTTCTTAGAATCTAAACTTGAATAATTATTAATATTACTATAAAACACATGACGTAAGACCAATTTTCCAGATTGTTAAATTAATTCACTTGATGCTGGTCTCTGTGACTGAACAAACCAAGCATCCTATGCCATCACTGTCATTTCAGGCTAGCTGCAGACATAACTATAAAGACCACAGCTTTTTGCAGGGCTAAAAAACAGTCAATAAAAAAAAAAATTATATTTATTTACTACCTCTTCCAGTATGCAGAAGTTTACACTGGGCACTTCCTTATCTAAAACAACTACTGATGCCATCAAGATAATCACAACATAAGGAAAATGACTGAAAACTCAGCAACAAGAATGTATTTTCTAAACAAAATTTTTCAAGAAAAAGCTTTGTATGAAAGTTTTAAAGTTATATACAGACACATTTAAACATACAGATGCTCATACACATGTATATATATGCATGTAATCAGTGGCAACACTTTAAGAGTGTTCCTAAAAATGAGCAGTTAATGAATTGCTCTGTATTTCTAGTATACAAACAAGTATGGACGTGTACTTCATTTAATTCTAATGTTTATATTGATGAGCAGTAAAAAAGCTGAGCTATAAAACTGAATGTGAAGGTTTGCTGTGTTCAAACTGGCAAACAAGGGTAGCGTCATGAATCAAATGAACTTTATCTTTTGTAGAGCCTCCTGGCTGAGATGACCCAGAGAGGTACAACTTCTCACCAGCACACCCAGCCAGAGCAAGCCCCAGCAGCTGCTGTTTGCTCTGCTGAAACAGCCCCAGGGGCGGTTTCGAAGTGACTCCCACCACCCAAAACAGTCTCAGCTGCACTCAGCAGATGCAAGCACTGCTCTGGTTTCACCCAAGGTTTCTGAGGTTTGGCTTTGGAATTAGACAAGTCAAAGCGTGCCTGACACCAACATGCTCAAACCCCCAGGGGCCACCATGGGAGGGCACAACTCTTCAACTGTGCCTCCTTTTATTCTACATTCACAAAGTGTCTCAAACAACAGAAGCCATAAAATTAAACAATCATTAGTGAGCTGTGTTGCAATGGTGTAGGTAGATATGTGGGTTCAGACTGATTCTGATATATTAACTATTTTTTCCTACGTATTTCCCAGCCTACATCTCAGTATTTTCTGCTGTCCTCTGACACACCAGTACGGAGCTGAAGTACCTCCCACCCAATCTTCAGTTTCTCAGTAAGACTGACATTTGGAAATTTAGAGAAAAAAATTGTCAGAGTCCTTGAGCTACATTAATTTCACCTACCCATAATGCTACACTACACACTACACTACTGAAATATAATATTATGTCTTTTGCACAGAGAACAACTTTAAAGACCTTCAAGTCACCAGCAAAATCATCAGTTCTGATAAGACGATGAGTTAAAAGAGTTTTCATGAAGAGAAAGCTATTTATAGCGGTGAAGTGTAACTACAAGAACAACTGATGGGCCTGCTTTATGAAATCTGTGCTTTGTTGTAAGAATTATGGCTGAGAAAACCAAGATAAATAAAAATGGCATGATGGAATACTCAATGCAACTTTCAATAATTTTAAACAGAGATACTCACAGATGTGCCCACTTTCTTTTGGGACATTTAATTTAGTCTGTGCTTTGGATAAATGAGTTGAAATTACAAGCAACCATTAATTCCTACACATTAGGAAAGTAAAGATTTTTGAAGACAAATGAGGGTATCCAAAAGGAAGAGGAAATTAAGATTTGATACAAAGTGACTGAAACTGGCTTCCTGCCTAGTATTTTGAAGAAATAGTAAGAGAACCAGAGGTTTTGATCATAATGGGTACCTCACTCCTCATGTGTTCATTCCATGGTCTGTAAAAATGACTGCAGTATACAAACCAAAGGGTAATTTTTTTCCCTCTCCCATTTTAGAAATACTTTTATATGTATACTGCCCTTAACATTGATTTTTAAACTGTGAAAACAAGCAATATTTTCAATGGCAAATGTGCTAAAATAATAATAGCCAACTGATTTTTCATAAAGGGTCATCTCTTGGCTGGAAAAAGAAGCATAAAAAATTTCAATCCAAATGAAGCTAAAGTAATCACATGCAGATGGCATGAAAGTAATACCTTAATATTGAATCTGGGCAATGATTCTTATTCTTAAAATATCACATTCAAGAGATCAACATGAAAAGTAGTATTTGTTTGAAAAGTAAAATCTTTACAGCAGTTTATTACAGAAACTCTTTAGTTCATCCAGTTGATTGCTTCTTCATGGAAACACTAGTTGTGCTGTTATTTGCTTTAATGCTGTGTATCCTGAGTATGGAACCTCCCTCACCCAGGGTAACTGCATCAGTTACACACTGGTGTTCTTTCTTTGGCACAGGGATTCAGCAAAATGCCTCACCAATGCCACAAGGCAGCTGGCCATTAGTTCTTGGGTCTTTTGAAAAGATTTTTAATTATTTATTAAATCAGATCAAATAAAGGTATTAAAAAAAGAAAGAGAGGTATTATTGGTTTTTCTGCTTTGTATGTGACATATATAGAAGTAAATAACTTCTTCATACATCCCAATTTCCTAACCAGCTGAGATCCTCTTGTCCCTGCTCGCCCCTTCCCTGGCCCTGGATACAAAGTTGACCATTTCATATGCAACTCCAAGGAGTTTCAAGATCAATTTAGAATGGACTTATTTTCAAATCAGCCATTGAATGAACTGGCAGGCCTGGCCTATTATCTTACTTTCTCACCCAGTTATACTGAGGAAATAAATTAAAATCTTATGGTATCTCCCATCAACTAAGTCATATTACGTAATTCCATTCACTCAGTTGCTGCACTCTCTAAATCTTACTGTGTCGCTTCATGAGAATCATGACATTTCTCAAAGTATCCTATAAATTAAAGTAACCACTTAATACAGCCAGAGTACTACATTCAATAATGAAATGCTCATACTTAAGCAATAAAATCAAGATTAAATTTAAAACCCAAAATAAAACAAAAACCCAGACAAATTACTTCCACATAACTCAATTATTAACTCTAAGTTACATAGTATCATTCCCATTTACAGCAAAGTTCAATCATGTCATTAAAATGACCTGTCCACACAGGATTTTAAAGAATAAGCACCTTTCCTATTTCCATCAATGGAAGATAAATTAACTATCACTTCCACAACAGAAAGGATAAACTTGGCCCTTTTCTGAAAGCACCTTCCTCCCCAGTTAGTAATCCATAGAAAGGAAAAATATGAAAATCATCCTGCTATTATTCAATAAATTAGATAAAGATAGGTTTCCCATTCAGGTAAAATCTGCATTTTTCCCTTACCCAAAACAACCACTTTGTCTTAATTTCTGTTCTGCTTGGAGTTAACTGACTTGCAGGTCTCAGCAGTGATTTACCTGAACCTCCCCTAAAAACTATAACAAGAAGCCAAAGCTCTCATATCCATGTTCAAGTCCAGATAAGTTTATTTTAGTGTAGGAAGTGCTTTTATTTTCGTGTAGGAAAGCCTAAATTTTCCACTTCAAACTAATAATATAAATATTACTTTAAAATAAGTAACATAAGCCATTTAGAAGAAAAATTGTATCAGGAAGAAAATCACAGTATTAAAAAAAACCAAAAAGGCACTTATTTTTCCATTTAAGGTCAAGAAAACTCTACAATGTGAATTAGGTGAACTGAAAATTAAGTTAATGTGAAGCTTAAGCTAAGACCAGTCTGACTTCTAATGCAGACTTACAAAAGCTTGGTTTGACAACAAAGCCAAGTAAATTATCAATCTTGGAGTTTCTTATAATTTTAAAGGAACAAGAAAATAATTCTTTACTTTGAGGGTGACAGAGGACTGGAAAAGGCTGCCCAAGAGGGTTTGTGGAGTCTCCTTCCCTGGAGATATTCAAAACCTGCCTGGATACGATCATGTGCAGCCTGCTCTAGGTGAACCTGCTTTAGCAGGTGGTTGAACTACATGATCTGCAGAGGTACCGTCCAAGCCCAATCTTTCTGTGATTCTGTGAAAAAAAACCAAACCCACAGCATCTGGGATAGCCTTCTAATTTTGCATGGTGTCTTCCTGATAGAACATAGAAAAGAATTGCATCAAGACTCTACAAAATAAAACACAAAAGGGATTTAGGGAATGGAGTGTAGAGATGGCACCTCTTTCCTTCCAAGGAATTGGCTCCTGCCCCACAGCAACTTGTATTACAAACCATTAAGCAGGTACATAGGAAGAAGAGACAGGTACAGCAGAGAAAGTAAGAATACAAAATAAAAGGGGAAAAAAGGTAAAATATCAGTACCATGTACTACCAGTACCACCTTCTGAAACAAAAATGCATAATTTCTTTTTTAGCCTTGAAGATCCAAGTAGTCACATATTTACACTTTGGTTAAAAGACTAGAATGCAGAACGAGCATAATGTGAATTTTAAATTAGGAATACTTCACCAAGAAGGGCAAGGGAGAATCCTCTATAGACACAATTAACAGAATTGCTTTAATACACTTAAAAGTTTTAACCTTTGTGGTCTTTGAAGTGAACAGTGGAACTGCATCTATTTCAGGTTTGTACCAAAGGGCCGTACTGCCCTGAAAAGTTTTACAGTGCTGTAAACTAATGAAATAAATTATCTTAATTTGGTTAGATCTATTTTCATTAACTGTATTACCCACCAAGGGAATGAGGACGAATTTTAATTTTACTAATGTATTTCAGTTCTGCATTACTTTGGCACTCCATAATTGCAGCTCCTGCTCAGTGCTGCTCACTCTGCCATCCCAGGGGCCACCTCTCCCCCTCTCTCCCAGGCAGGCAGGGCTGTGCAGGGGGGAAGCTGTGGCACCACTGACCGCCACCACCCCAAGCTGAACATGGCTAACTCCTGCCACATTCCCATCGGGACTACTGAGGACACAGCACAACAACAAGCACATTATGAAAACAGAGACCATTTTTGTTATAAGCAAGTAGTGTGGAGACATTATACACACCTCGACTAGAAAGTAAACACATGAGAAGATAAACCTTTTTCACACCATGAAGAAAGAAAACAAAGAAGAAAAAAAAATCACTGGACACATCCTTTTGACAAAATGTTTTCCCAGGGCCATTAATGGATTTTCAGATATCCTTATCTGACCTGCTGCCATGGACAGACAGAAGTCTACAAAGAACGAGATAATACTGTTCCACAAAATATTTAGAAAACAGTCAAAAAACTAACAGAAATAATTAATTTAAAGCTTCCTACAGCATCTCTCTGCAGTTTTAGAGAGTATTATTTATCTTGCTGGTATAGTAAATTCATTACCATAAATTTCCACAACAACAGGATTATTTAAATAGTTTGGTCCAAAAGGGAAGACAAATAGCAGTGTATGGTTACTAGCAAGTCAGAAAATGCCTTTCATGCGTGACAACACTTTTCAAAAAGTTTTTGCAAAACAGAGTGGGTCTTATAGCAGGTAGTAGCAGAGACAGAGCTGTGATATCTCACTCCATGCAGCTCTTGTCAGGCTGCACCTGCAGAACTGTGTCGAGTTCTGGCTGCCACAGTGCATGAAAGACAAGGATACACTGGAGAGGGTTCAGAGGAGGCCCATGAAGGTGATTAAAGGGTTGGAAACCCTGCACTGTGAAGAAGGACTGAGGAAGCTAAGTCTTTTCTCCCTGGAGAAAAGAAGACTCAGGGGGACCTCATCACATTATTCTAGTACTTAAGGGGTAGCTACAGAGAGGACAGAGGCCCTCTCTTCACAGCGACACACATGGAGAAGACAAGGGGCTACAGGTACAAGCTGCATCGGAAAGATTTCATCTTAATACAAGAAAGATTTGGTGGTGGTGGTTTTTTGTTTTGGTTTAGTTTTGGGTTTTGGGGGTTTTGTTATAATCAGAACAATCAATCACTGGAAGAATCTCCCTAAGAACTGATAGACTCTCCATCACTGGAGGTAGTCAAGACAGGATTGGACAGGGTGCCAGTTAAGTCTCACCTAGGCTCTCTTTCCCACAAAAGGTTGGACCAGGTGTCTTCCCACATGGGCTGTTGATTCTTTAAATTTCAGACTAGTCCATCATCTGCCTGCTTATACTTAAACATCTTTGAGAGTGAGAGTGTTTGAGTGTGAGGATATACACACCTGAACATGATGCATGTCTTTTCCTATAATAATTAAAAGCCATGAGTATTTTTGTAAAATTGCCTTTTCTGGCATTGGTTTGGCTTTTTTTTTTTTTTTTTTAAATGTGGACACATATGGAGTTACATTCTGCCACTGAATTTGTATCTACACAGCAGCATATAACTGAAAGTAGACTGTAGCCCCCAACTGTCTCACCTATTTAATACACAGTATGAAATGACATATTATTTTTGAAAGGAGAACAAGATAGATGCCAGCATGAAACAGTGTTTATAAAAGCATCACCATTACAGCTGTCCCCAAGCAATAAAGCTGTTTATTCCAACCTCCTACCTCATATAAACTGAAATCCTCAGCACTGAAAAACAACTTCAAATCTGTTCATGACTCCAAGACAAATAAGAAGAGTCTTCTCTCTTCAAAATATACAATTACAGTCATGTCCATAAATGTCCATTTTCTACACAAGTGGACAGATGTCTAAATCCACATAAATATTTTCTTAACACTAATACATACTGCATTGGTTGTATCTTGAAATTTGATTCTATCTCTGTATATACTGATACATTCAGCATAAAAATAAGTCTTTCTCTTTAAGGCTTCTTTGTTTCTGTGGTTATACACAAACATTCAGAGAATATTTAACAAATATCTGTATTAACATATTCACATGTAAGGCTTATACAGGAAAACATGGATATTCTTTTGAATTCAGGAGACATGAAAACTCTTCTATGGGTGTAGGAATATATAAAAAAAAAGAAAAACATCAGGATAGGCCTTCAAAATCAAATGGCTTTTAAATATCGAAATTATTATTAGATTTAGAAATCTGGATCTGAATCAAATTAGATCCAAAGTCAGATTTATACCTAGAACAGACCTGTGATTCTGATTCTCACCACAGAAAAACATGGTAAAAATTTTAACCTTAAAAGCAGAAACCATAAATACAGAAACAGAGAACTAGCATGCCCATCATAAGCACTTGCTGTCCCTTTCCCTGCCCCTTTTTAAGCATTCTGACATGTAACACAGAACCCAGCAATCCCCCAGATCGAGACGTGTCTGTGGGACCTTCCCCAGCACCGCAGCCTCAGCTGCTGGAAGCAGCTCAGCAGGTCCAGCCTGGAAGCGACCAGCTGAGCTCATGCACGCCTCAGCTTGATGCAGATCTATACTCCAGTGGTAAACAGGAGGAGTTTGGACAGTTTTTTGTAGATACTCACATCATAATCACTGAAATACAGGTTTCTCATTTTGGAGCTCACTATGCATAGCATATTTCCTATCTAATAAATGCAGCAGAGGGAGAACACTGAAACAAATCTAGAGAATAATTACTTAATTGTGGTCTCGTATCAGTGATACCCCAACACCACAACAGTCTTATGGCAAGTCAAATACTATTAGAAATTGTGTATGAATTTTGACATTACATATACAAAATATTCTGCAGAGGTGATTAGTGAAAGAAAAAAAGAGAAAAAATAAGGAAATCATTATTACACATGTAGTTAGTAACAGCTCCAAGATGTCAGGGTGCTCTTCTGGCAGCCAAACAGGGCATTTGGCTGCCTCAGACCACTGCCCTTGCTGAGCTGTAACTGTCCCTCTTCATGCTGAGTGGAGGCTGAGAAGACAGCATTTGACAGCTTACATTTCATCTTAGCATTTGAGCTCCTATGCTGAAATAGTTCACATCTTGCCAATATAAAGAAATTAAGGGAGCAGTCAATACCTAATTACCTGTAGAAGCACCAGCTAAGAGAAAATATTCTTGGGCCAAAACAAGCTTTTCACCATCTTCATATAACAAAATCCAGAAGAAACAACTGCTGTAGCACTCAGGGTGTTGACAGCCCTATCAGAGTGAAGCCAGTGCAATCACAGGGCCAAGAACCCATCTCAAGCAGTAAAAAACATTTATTTACAAGTGGATATGGCATTGGGGAGACTTTGAACTCTTGCAGGGGCACCTTGAGGTCTTCCAGCCAACTCCTTGATTAACATAAACCTTAAGTGAATCCTCCACTGGTTACTTCTACCTGCCCCTGGTTACAACTGTGCCAAATTATTCATGTGCCAAGCCAGAAACAAGCAAACACATGACATTTGGTGACATTTACTTGTCCCGTGATCAGCCTCAGAGTGTTCTTGCCTAGTTTCACAAACCCTGGGCAGCCTCATGGTTACACACACACATCCCCCCACCTTTCACATGGGACCTCCACCAATGACCCCCCAAAAAGACAGCTCTCTGCAATATGCCTAGAGCTCTGAACACATGCATTTCTGTATCTTTGTGACAGAAATCCTTTATAGGGAGTATGATTAGCTTTAAAACCATTTTTGTATTTTATAATGTATATACTGCCATGGTTCTATGTTCATTAAGGTTGTTATCACAAGAGAAAAACTATGAAGTGCACGGTTCTCGGAGAGAGAGGAAAGCAATAGACTCTACCCTGACATATTATGGAGTAATGGATGACCAGTTAAAAATTATTCCTCCAACTTAAGCCTAGGTATTCCTTTTTCCAAATCTTAAAGCCCAGCTCCTTATAACAACGATAATTTTTACTGCAGTTTAAATCTCTACATGAGAGGAGTTTGAGATAAGAGCTTCCACCCTTTAGCTTCCCCATCTTCAGGCCATGAAACAGAATTCACAGACCCTTCCACTGCAGTTACAGTCATATTAGAAAAGTAAAACCTAGGGAAAAAAGCTGAAATACACCTGTCAGACAAGGAGAAGCACAAAAGAGGTACATTAGAGAAAATAAAAATATATACTTTAGCTATAACACTATGAAACATTTAGAAACAAACAAAATAAATGAGCTGCATTGCTGCCTTTTTCTTAAGGCATGAAATAGAAACAGGTTTTTTGTTGTTAAATGAAAATTTGACAAATCCTCATGAAATTAGTGGTTTAAATTCACCAACCAACCTCTGAAGCTTCGATTATTTTTTTTCAACTGACAGTGCTGAAACGCAATAATTTATAGTATCCAAATGTTTGAAGAAAGCATATTCAACCATATTAAAAGCAGGCCTTATTTTGCTGAAAATACAAGCTGAAGGCAGGTACTCTACAGCTGGAGATACAAGACCCTTATGCTACTTCCATGTCTGATCCTGCTGCAACAGGAACCAGAGAAACTGTACCAGATTACTCTGGACAGATGTCCTGAACAAAGGTAACTAAGGGAAGTGTTCCATACAGCACATTTCTGCACAAGAAGACAGCAGTAGTAACCAGCTTCTCTTGCCATTTCAGAATGCATTTGAGTTGCTCTAGTCTCTGGCTTTTACTGAATACCAGAAAGCTACAGGGCACTTAGGAATCAGACATGTTCTTCAGTAACAACTATGAAATTTTACCCCATCTCCTACCTTGTTTTCATGCACTGATAAATACAGATATACACTAAACACATAAATGTATTTAAATATATATATATGTTATAGATTTACATATACTTTTAATGGAACCAAACTCATCATATTTGCAAATCTGATCAACTGCTTCATACTTAACTGGGGCTGTTTTATGATTTCCACTCCTGCTGTCCTCACACCCAATTCCCAACCAGCTGAGCAAGGAATATACTGTTTCATTTCAAGGTGTCTTGTTTGCTGTCAGTTCCAATAGTTAACTAATAAAACTGAAATGACCACCTGAGAGAAAGTTTCTGTGTACCTAAACTTAAGGAACTGGTAAAAACTTGAACTCTTTCACGCATTCCCTTTCATGCCTCCCTGGTATGAAACAGCATGAGGCCAGAATTGATCAGGGCCCAAGCAAGTCTTGAGGTGAACTGAGGGAAAAAAGAACTCTCAAAGAAAAGTGGCATTATCATATATATGAATAAATTTCAGAGAAAATAAGATTTTTCAACTATTCTTTAAAGTTTGGTTGCTGTGGGGAAAAGGAAGGTGTTCTGGAGGGCAAGGCCAAGAATAAAAACCAACTTTTTCCCTTTTTAAGATATTTCAGAATCAAATTAAAGATTGCACTTTTCTTCCCTAGAACTTGACAATCTGTAAGAAAAAATTAATTGAGTGAAAGTGTAAAAAATACAATCACAGAATCACACAGTGGTTCACCTATAGTTCCAACCCCCCTGCCATGGACAGGGGTACCTTTCACTAGACCAGGTTGCTCAAAGCCCCATCCATCCTGGCCTTGATGGGATAGGGCATCCACAACTTCTCGAAGCAGCTTGTTTCAGTGCCTCACTGCCCTCCTAGTGAAAAATTTCATCCTTATCTAAACCTATTCTCTGTCAGTTTAAAGCCATTCCCCCTTATCCTATCACTACATGCTCTTATAAAAAGTCCCTTTAAAATCCTTACCTTTCTAAATGTATTCTGAAACTGAATTTGCATTTTCAGCTTCACAGTGGTGAAATGATTCTTTGGTACAGCGTTTCACATAACTTATTTCATGGGCTTGAGAAATACCAAGTTACTGAGAAACACATGGATCATTTGCCCTGTGGACAACCAGGGGGCTCTGGAACTAACTGGGAACAATTGCTAGGCAGATATATCTAACCAGCACATACAACCAGAAGACCTTAAAAGACTCGTAAAGCAGACAATCTTTTCCATTTATTTGATGTATCACTCTAATTTACCAGAGCCCAAGTAAAACTCAACAGATATGAGCAAAAGCAATTACTGCCAGGAATTTTAACAGGCTTCATGCATTTCTCCATTTTTAGGCGCTAAACCCCAGACGAGATTACAGAAGTACTTCTCTAACACCTACTTGAACATATCTAATTCTGTTCCCTTATTAATCCCTGCTACAGTAGTTTATAATGGTTTCCTAGAAACAATGTCTCTTGTAGTTTCATCTTCAGAATGAGCTGTGATGCTATAGAATTACAGTTTGCTTCCTAGTGCTGTTTATAGGAAATGAGGTGTTGTCCGCACAAAAATAATTGTATTTCTTGGGCACATCACACCTTCAAAATGTAATTCCAGTGAATGTTCATTTACGCTAGAAGGTGACAAAAATCACCCTGGAATCCCTTTTTGCCTTATATTCAAAAGGAAGAGATGAGGCAAGCTTTGAGAGAAGTAATTTGAGCCCAGCCAGAAGAGCCTTCATCGAACAAGAAGTCTCTGGAGTCTGCAAGATGAACCCAATGTTTTCTACCACCTTCTCTCAAGAGCCATAAAGGCAGGTTAGATCAGGACTATTAGTACCCCTGGTACCTGTAATGGGTTCTGCCCTACAGGTTTCTTGGCACTGTTGGCTGCCTTATCCTTGGTGCCAGACCTGCTGTCTGCTACTCTTTATGCACAGCCTGGCAGGGTGCACAGAGCACTTCAGCCCCTCCCACAGCTCTGCCGAGCACACAGGAACACAACTGCAAGTTGCTAAATTAATTGATTTTGCCAGATTGAAATCTCATTGCTTGAGCTTCCCCTTCTAGAAGTCAAGGTTTAACCACAGAGGATACTGAAGAAGATATTAAAAATGCCAAAAAGTGTGGAAGAATATCTCTGCCTGCAGCTACTCCATCCCCTACCAGGCCCTTCCTCTCTTCCCTATAGTGCATCCCACTCTCCCAACAGACTTTCTTGTCCTGTATGTATCCTGCTAAACAGACTTCAGTCTAATTAATTACCTTGCTGATATGAAATTGCAAAAGGATCCTAGTCTTCCAGGTACATGCAGAATCATCAACATATTCAAAGAATAAACTCTCTCTCTCAAAACAAACAAACAAAAACAAACAAACAAACAAACAAAAAAAAACAAAAAAAACCCACCACCACTACAAACAATCAAAAACAAAAAGCAGAAAACTTGCTCTAAAGAAACAGCGAACAGCGTATTTACAATTTCAAACTGCAAACAGTTAACAATGTGCTGGCAACAAATATGCTTCCAGTCTACCCCTACTGGCAAATTATTTACCTGATTGGTGAACAAATTGAACTAGTTAAGCTGTTCAGAGACTAAAATCAATACAAAGCTTAATATGAAACATATATTAAAATTTCATGTACCTGACATTTTACAAGATGATCACTATTAAGATTTCTAATCCAACTTCTTTTGCTGAGACAACAGTTTCATTAACTGCCACAGTACAAATCTAATGATGCATGGAAATATGCCTCAAAAACATCAAACAAGCAGAACTGACACAGGAGGTGCCTTCAAATCTGGGCACCGACTTTCTCTTTCAACACAGGCTGATACAGAGACAGCAGCTCACTTCACCAACCTAACACTGCATCTTCTTGGAGGAAGGAACATTGGCATTAAAAGTGTAGAGGAAAGAATAGAAAGACCAAAGACAGAATTTTTCTCATAGAACATGTAATTAATTTGCAGATAATTACAAGACAAAAATAGTTAATAGCTCACATTTGGGAGGGTGTTTAGGGTTTTTTTAATACTCTGTGATATTGTTTTAGCTCTTCTTAAATTAAGAATGGGGTTGAATAAAGAATGTTTGGAGTATGATATGATTTGGCAATGTTGGACTCCAAATATCAGTAAGGGATTTGTGGGTGAAGGAGAGCAGTCCCAGGACAGCAGCCCAGTGTTGGATTATAAACCTTCCCCTCCATTCACACACTACACTGTAACAAACACTGGGCTGTGTCAAATAGCAAATTTCATTTTGAAGCTCTTCTGTACAAAGCAAATTCTGGTTTATGCCCTATTGCTGTAAAATAGAAAATTTGTACATTTTTGTTCAATGCAGAAATTCAATATTTTCATGTCACATTGCATAAAGAAGAAAAATGAGGTAATAATCCTACATATGCACTACCTTACATATGAGCTTGCTGTTGTATTTCCAATTTCCATATTAAAGATGCATTTTCTGTATACACTTGAAGACACTTCTTTGAAAATTTCAAGCACATGCAAAGACATGAAGTGACTGCTAGGTAATTTGATTTCAGACCTTTAAACCTCTGTGACTACCAGCTTATAAATAAATTAATAAATAAACAACAACCACACATTGGAACTACTGAGTGTCTCAAAAAAGCCTAAGATAAAAAGCAATATAAATATACACTAAATAAATATAACACTGTGTTTAAAGTTATAATTAATATGCTTTATGGTGTTAAAAATAACAAGCATTTAAAAGTGCAGTGTCAAAACTGGCCCACATTTGGCTATTATGTATTATTATTATTAGAATTCAATGGCAGTGTTTATCAAAATAATACTAATTAAAATAACTGTTGGTATCAGTTGTGAAGAACAGCAGCACTCCATATACTATATTTATGTGTTTATGAACTCAAAAATTAAATCATTTTCAGGAGTCCATTTCAGTCTTAGTGCAGGTTTTTTGGAAGCAGAAGGAATCCCATACAAATTTAGTCAGCATACTGCTGGTGCTTCTATTACAGTTTGAGAGCCTATGTCAGGTACAAATACACTTCCTTGTAATAGCTTGGAGTAGCATAAAGATTAGATTGATAAAGTAATATATATATACACATATATATTACCTGTTCTTGCCTCTCCAGCCACTTGTCCACCATGGGATGACTGGCACTTAACGATGAACGAGCATTGTCTCTCTGAAACTGGTTAGACCAGCTACTAGTATCTCGTGGTAGGCTTCTGTAGTTTTCATCTTTCTAGTTTAAAAGAAACAAAAAAGTGTCTTATAAAAAACAACCAGTCCTTGCACATTAACAATGCAGCTGGTTATTAAACGAATACAAAAGGAAGACTGGACCCAAGGGCTGGACTCACGGACAGCGTGATTGCTCGGCCACTCAAGGGCAAGAGCTCCCTTTCCTTAATGCCAGGGACGCCCAACTAAAGCCTTGGTGGAGTTGTAGATCTTGCACCCACTCATGCTTCCCTTCCTCTTTTGCAAACCTCAAACCTCCAGTGCACAGATTCCAAGTACATACTCAGCAAGGATTTCAGAGCATCATGCTCCTCAGATTTGTTCTCACTGAGAGCAAATGTACCAAATGAGCCCATTCAGTGACAGCTACAGCCACCATATAATTTTCCCAAGTCTCTGAATGTAATCAATTTTACAATGAAAGCAGTCTCACTGCTCCAGGTACTGTCCTTTAGACCAGAATAGCATGCTGTAGAGTTCAAAACTTGAATTTATTATTCCACATAATAATGCTTTGGCTGGTTTGCCTGAAGGTATACAAATACAGTCACATTGCAGAACAGCAGCAGATGGAGATTGTGCTGACAGAGATACATTGATCCTACTGAGACTGATAATTTTTCTCTTTCTTTTTAATTGATGAATTTGTCTGCACATCTTTCCTACAAGCTGTACAAATTCTTCAACTTCTAAAGGTTATTAGTCCTTACCCAGTCTGATCACTAAAAGCCAACAAAAGCACAGAGGCAGATTTTTAATGATGGGAGTTACCTTTAGCCTAAAGTCAGTGTTACTGATAGATTACATAGCTTAGTTCCTTCCAACTGAAATAATACATGGAGCTGAAATTCTGCTTAGCTTTTCAAAAGAGGATTATAAATATACCACGATATATGTAAGTATCCTTCCTTCAGAAGCAGAGTATTTTTTCCAGTCAATGTGTGTCTATCTTCATGCCAAATCAGATAATCTAGAGAGAGTATCTATTTTTAAAACAGGATTGTAGTCCTACATATTTTGCAATACTACCACTTTTAGGAATCTCAAAAACCTCTAAAATAATAAACCAACACCAGTGCACACTTGCAGTTATTATTTTCTTTAAGTTATTGTTTTCTTTATTTATAGCACACAGATTTTTGACCCTTTTTTAAATCAATATTTCATTCCATCATAAGTATTTCCTTTCCCTTTTTGCCATACTTATATTTCTTTGGCCTGGAACGATATTAGTCCAATATTCTAGATGAAGCATCAACTCCCTTACAATTGTCCTTCACAACTTTGTTTCTTGTAAATATATGACAGGCTTTGCTAAGAAATGCAGGTCTTAGTCTAAATGTGAGATACAGCAGTTTTCAAAAGCTTCCTGTGCAAGACCAATCTTTTCCCAGACATATCAAACCTCTTCTTTCTTAACTGATGACAACTTCTTTCCTTGAAAGACTTTGTAGTATAAAATAAGTTTTCCATTTCAAGACATTAAAGCTTAAATTCAACCAGCACAAGGTAACTTTGTAAAAATATGTTTGCACAAGTAACCAGCCTGACAAATAACCATCTTAAATTACTTTACCCTACCACAAAGGAGTTAAAACTTTGTGTCTTTCAGCAACTAAAAACAATCCAGTTTTCCAGTTCTGGTTAAACACACAGCAAACTAGAAACTTGCTCAGTGTCTTGCTTAGAAAGGGGAAGTAGAAGCCAGCTTTGTACAACTGTCCCTCAGCAAAGCCATAAAAACCAGGGAATGGTGTGTACAAATTGATTTTTTACTGTTGCTTCTCTTATTCAATTCTTCTCTTCAGGTGACAGGGGTGGCACAGTTCATGTAAGCCAAAACAACAATTTCTCTTGTTCAAAGTGGTGGGCAGGTGTAACAACAAAATCATAATCTGACAAAGAAATAACGAAAAATCATTTTATGCACAAAATCACCCATACAGTTGGTGCATGTGTTATTGTCACCTAACAATAACCCACTGTTTGACAGACCATCACCTAGTCTGAATGAACCGCAATTTCTTCCTATGTAACAAGATGTTTTCTGTATTTCTGTACTTTATAGATAATTCCATTTTTTATTGATTCACATTTACAATGTTCAACAGAAACTTTTTAGAAAGACTTTTTTATTTATAAAACACAAAGACCACTCTCCACACAGCATCCATTATGCCTGCACGGGAGTGTGTGGCAAGAGCAAGAGAGAAGCAAAGATGTTCATCTAGGGATGTGTTGTTCTTCAGTCATTCAATCACCAGGTCTCAGAATCACATTGGACAGTCACATTGTACAAAGTTTATATTGGAAATTTGTGCTGTAAAAAGTCTCAAGTGTCACAGCACACAATGTAAGTGGAATTATCTAAGCCAAGAGAGTTAAATTAGGCCTCTGTTTGGTGTATCTATACTAATGTCAAGAATTTTGCAGAGTCTACGCCTAATATTATCTGTGCTGACAGGAAGAGTACATTCATCCCACCTACCAACGTATTTCTGCTTGTAGCCCATTTCTGTAGATGATTGCCTTTCTCCTGCTAAGACTTAAATCAGCTCATTTTATACAGAAGGCATCCAAGTCACTCAGCAATTTTTTCTGACAGCAGAAATAAATGCTGGAATGGTAGAGAGATGTGGTTTCTGTAACTTTTTTTGTTTCTCAGCACTCTCACCTTTCTCCAGAGGCTCAAAATAGTGCTATCATCAGGTTGGAATAAAATACCAGTGCTGCAATCACACACACAGTCACGTTGGTGTTAGCCAAACAGTGAAACATCAGAAGATCAACCAGCCGCAGACAAGTCCTCCACCCCTTTCTTTGTCATTGCTTTTTGGCAGACAGCTCTCCCTGTAGCCCACGAGTGACAGCACTGGGACAAGCACCAAGCTGGAGGAGGAGCAGAGGGATCAGCACTCTCAGCACTGCCACACACCATGCATCTCACAGACACCTACGCCACACAGCCTTAAGGTGCTCCTGGCCACCTGTAACCCCATCCACGCAGGGGTTTCCATTACTGCTACTGCCAGAGCTAATTCAAAGATAGCTGTGCTGAAAAACTGTAGAGGTGCAGGTGGAAAACATCGCTGCAGCTTAGACATTGGGAATTACTGAGCCAGCTGGGATGCTGTCTGTTATTTAATATATATATATTGTTTTGGGGCTTTTTGTGTAAAATATTCAGTTGCTAATCCAGAAAGCTGTACTTGCCTTCAGCATGATCTAGATTTAGCACACATGCTCCCAACATCCAGCTGAAAAAGGTGTGTGTGACTTTTAGTTACAGTACCATAAAGGAGAAGATTTCATGGTACAGAAGCCATCAGGGTCACACAGGGAATTCTCATTACTTCTGGAAATGCAGCTGTAAGCCCTCCTGGGATCAGGGCTGACATGCACCATCAGCTGCAACTAAATGCCCTAATTTTTTAAAAAGAAGTTTCTTTCCCAAACATCTTTGGGGACCATGGGCCATGTCAGCTTTATCACGTTTGAAATGGAAATTGATCAATATAATACTAAAACTGCCAAGTCATAATACCACCACTACACTTAACTGCAGCATTTTGGAGTCATTTTAATGAGGACACATAATCTAACACTTTACAATTCAGTTCAGCATGGTGTCCCTGAGGGCTTTGCTGGAGGATTGGGTGAAAGGGGACAGGAAAAATGAAGCAATTTTGCTGTACTTTTAATTTCAGATGATTTGCAATATATAACAAGAGCCTCATCAAAGACTCTGCAGCTTGTAGACTAAATGATGCATTAGAATGACCTGTGTACTTCAATTACTGGCTGTCAGTGCACTTGTGATTTTAACCTGCAGCTGTACCCCTGCACCACAACCCAACCAGAACATTCTCCACACAGTATGGTGACAGTTCCACATCTGCTAACTCATTTGCCACTTTCCAAATAGTGAAGAAATTGGGTTTTCCCTTTTTTTCACCTTCTGAATGGCTAAAGTGTGGCAAATTTTGGTTGCTTATTTAAAAAAAAAACCTACACTAGACAGCATTACAACAGGGGTAAAATAGATTGAAGACCTCTGAAAGATGATTCAAAAATGCAAACCAAGTTTTCACTTTAATTGTTTCCAGCAAATAGCGCATGTCTCCTTTAGGATAGTCACTAAGAGAGATCATTTTGGGCACTGATCATTTTTTGCTATCCAGTCTTTTTCCTTGTATCCTATGTACTTTGGAAAAGACTGCTTGTTTGTAGGGTTTAGTTCCTTGTTATGGCCGCATACTGGGGATAGGATTTGTGATAAGAGATGAGACTTTGTTTAGTCTTTTGAGGTTATAATTTCACTTGAAAGACTTCAGGCAAATTCATGTCTACAAGGGCAAATATTATTGTTGAATCACTGTAAAGGCAATAAAGGCTGTTCTTCTCTCTTTTAATGCTCCACTATGACCATGTCAGACCCCGAACCATTTGGTGTCACTCTCAGACAGGATGCTAAAAGCTGTAATTACCAAAACATTCACATAGTTTATGTAAGTAACTCTGTGTGATGAAAACATCTGTTTATAAATGCAATAATATACACATAGACCCATTTTCCATGCTGTCTGATGATCTAGCAAACAGCTTCCTGCAGTTTTTTATTTGGTTGAGGTTTTGTGGTTGCTCTTTAACTGGATTTTAGACAAATAAATATGGGATAAGACTAAGTGGATCCCCATTTGTAAAAAAAAACCCAAAAAAAACCAAAAAACAAAACAAAAAAAAAAAACCAAACAAACAAACAAAAAAAAAAAAACCCAAACCAAAAAAACAAAGAAGACTGCATAAATAATGTCTATTTTATGTGAAAAATATATTACATATGGAAAATTAATTCAACCAAAAGATGCACTGCATGAACAGAAATTCCATTAAAAAACCCAAACCCTACTTACATAGATGTCAGACTTGGAACTATTCTCTCTATTAACATAGTATCTTTTAACAACAATTTCTCCCAAGCATCAGTAGTTTACCTCCAAACTAATTGTACCAGTCACTTCCTACAGCTATCCATGTATCTTAAGAAACTGACACTACTGCTTGGGTGAGCTGCCTTTTGCTCCCAGTAGATCCAGCTTTCCAAGGTTGCTCTTTTTCTTATGTGTACTGAAGAACATGACCTCAGAAGCTGCAATAACCCAGATACAGCCCAGCCATTTAGTGTATAGAAGAAGGAAAGAGTTACAGTCACTCAGTATCAGGAATCTTTGCTCTCAGGCCATTCTCCAAGGAGTATAGTAAAAGACGACTCCCACATTAAAGAATTACCACAGCTTCATGCCTCCTATCAGCTCTGACCCAGAACATGGGTCATTTCCAACTGGTAAAAAATGATTTGCAGAAGATACAAATATAATAGTCTAATAAAGAACTTGCATGCCCTATTTATGGTGAAAAGAGATGAGAAGAATGACCACTCTACATTTATTTGGATATTTTCAGAAAGACTTGTCTCAGAAATGACCCTCTGTATAGCTCCATGAAAGGAATTAATGTATTATGCTTCTAGAAAAGCTCATTAGATGTCAACAAGGAAAAAAGCAATTGAAAAGCCAGTGTTCTGCTCAAGTTCTATCACCCTACACTCAGAAATTTCCAGAGTTGTTCTATTCCAATTTATATATTCCATGTTATCCTTTGACTGACAAGCAAGGCCTGACCTTAAAAAAAGCCGTAACTACAGGCCATGATGAATAGACAGTTTTCTGCGCAAGTGGTGTTATATGTAAACATTTAGTGTCAAAGAACATGGGCTAAATTAAGAGTTAACTAAAAAACACGATACTGCCTATCCAAAACATTCTGTTCATCTCTCTTGTTTACAACACAAAAATGAAAAATGTCATGATCTCTGCACATACACACACAAAGCCAGAAGTTTCCAAACAGTGTGCACTGTTATTTCTCAGACAGAAGGACAGGAAAGAAACTGCTTCTTCCATTCACTCTTTACTTATTAATCTCCTAATAAACCCCCACAAGGGATAATGCAAAACAACTTAAATAACATACAGCAGTTTATATTCAGTAATTGTAATTCAAAAACTGGATTTTATTTCTGTAAGCTGAACTAAAAAGACATGGCTTTCCACGGTTCCATTTTAGAGAAAAATAAATGAACCAGTTCAAGTGTCATGAAGCTACAGTTCTGATTCCTCTACATATTATACTTTTTATTATTTTATAAACCACTTTTCCTTCTACTATTTTTCATTCAAGTGAATATTCTCCTTTGCTGTGCCACTATAAAGGTATCTAAAGAGATTTTTATGTATATCCACCTATATATGAATATATCTGGGTATCTGTTAAAATGCAACAATATAATTATGCACAGTCCTGCCATATTCACCAGGTATTTGCTTTTGTACCCAAATTTATACAATGTTTTATGCCAATTTGGATTTAGAGAAAACATAATTTGTATTTTAAGTATTGACACGATTCACCTGATTCCTTGAGAGATCCAAGAAATCAAAGAAGGAAAAAAAAGCTGCTAATGAATTTATTTCAAAGTAGGCTCTGAAAATAGGATTTAACAAATAGAATGCCAATATTACATATATTTGAGAAGCTAAGAGAAACAGGAAACAAGGGGGTACAGGAGACTTCTCACAGAGCTTATATTTAGATCTTGAAATGAAGAATATCTTATAAACCACCAGCAGCAGCCTTTTAAATGTCGAGTAGATGCTTTTAGTTGGCCATACCACTAAAATGCTGCAACTGGCTGTTTGTATGTTTAGAAACTTGCATCTGATGTTCTGAAATGAAGAAAGGAGGCTGGGATATGAGGTAACCAGTCTGTCTTCTCCGACTAATGGAACTGGTTTTCCCCTCCTTCTTCATTACATTGGCCAGCATGGAGAAGAGCAGTGTTTAAGACCAGAAGCACAAAGGCAATGCCCCAAACCCACGGTACCTTCACACACACTGAGCCAGTCACTCTTCCCCACTGTCACCCACACCACTGCCCGCCTCTATATCAAATGATATGGACCAGAACTCCACAGGGCTCTCAGCAAAGCATGCATCACCTCATCCAACTTCCCAATCCATTTCAGACCTCAGCCAGAATTCCTCCTGTGGAAGTCAGTGGGGAAAGGCCCAGAGAGGAACCAGCCAGGGGCTTGTACCAGTGTTTCTCTTTTATCTGAGTTTACAGCAGCACACACACCCTCGGATCCTTGCAGTCTCATTGGTCTTCCTCACACTGAACAGCTTCCCATCTTTGTTCATCTTATGGTTTTAGCTTTTGTCCACATTACATTTACTTCACATGCTCAGCAGGCAAGCTCTTAAGTTGGACATCTGTATACAAGAGCTGAAGAGCTCGTTTATAAAGAGACAATAAAACTGGAAGGTAGCACACAATGTCTCCTGTCACGCTGTGAAACAAAGCCAGGTTAAGGGACCTCTGTTTCAGCCTTAAAATCAACTGTAACAGAAGTAAGCCCAGAAGGTGACTAGGAATTCCTGTATTTACTGGAGCTGATTTTCCCCACTAACTAAAGCTTAACATCTCCTCCCCAGCCTTACTACTCCTTTGCACTGATTAGTTTCACACATGAGTGAATTTTATTCTGACACTGCTTGGTTGTCTTGGCTTCATTCACTGCAACATGAGATAAGTGAATTTTTAAATGCAACAAATTTAGCAAAAAATGCTGAAATATTCACTGTTTAAAACGTGCAAGTTCATGTCTGAACACTGTTGGGAAGCACAGCCTGCAATCTGAATTGTACTTTAAACTTATTTTTCTTGCTAGCTACACATTCAGCCAAAATCCAAACACGCTTTGCATCAATACACAACCTTGATAATCAGGAAACAAGACAAACAAATATTTTAATCTGCAAAAGCTCTTGAACCACAAGTGTATATGGTTGCATGGTTGTAGGTTACAACTAAACAGATGAAAGCAGGTCAAAATCCAGATCCAAATATTACCAAGAAATACATATGTGCTTCTAACCTTTGGAAATAAAAAAAATCCATTAAACCTGAACATCTAACCTTTTTTTTTTTTTTTTAAACTTACTTAATCTTTTATCAACCTACTCTTTCAGGCCCAGTCTTTTACCCTCAAACCCAGGGAGAGCTGCAAAAACATAAAAAATTAAAACCAATAGAGATGAACACCTAAACATGGGAATTTACAAAGTACACAGTCACTTAGAAGAATGGCAGAGGAGAAGTCTCCAATTATCCTATACCGTGTACTTGAGAGCTTTCTGTTTTCAGTATAGCTTTCACTGGCTTTCAGAGAGGTGCTCTACACTGCATTTCCTGAAGTGAAAAGACAAACAACCTGCGCACATTCCACCACTCCTTTGTCACGGGTAAGAGACTCGCTCAGCCAGACCCTCCTTGGCACTCCCACCTCGTGATGCAGCACCGTGTCCCCTCACATATGGAGCAGACATTGCTCACCAGACATTGCTCTCCCATAACTCAGAGTGAGACATGGGATTGCACAGCACTGGGACACAAATACACATTCTTCCTACCTTACTGATGAAGAACAAAGGCAGTGTGCTTAACAGACCCGCTCAGCCTGAGAGCAGAAATGGGAAAAACTCACCAGCTCTCAGATCTTGCACTGATAATCTGTCTCTTCAGGGGGACAGAGAGGAGATCTGACAGATGGGCATCCACAAACGGATGACTTGGAGCAAAAAGAGGTAGAACAACCAAGGAGATGGAGAAAATTACACCTTCACTTCGGATTTATTGTTTTTGGCTTTTTCCCTGCTTAATGCATGGTCATGGCTGACTTTTGGCTGCCAGCAGCTGAATCCTGTCCATGTACACAGTCCTCAGCAAACAGAACAGCACAGCATCAAAAGACGCACACTGGCTATTACCTCTGTGCACTAGGCAAGGACTTTTCACTCTGTGTCTCTTATTCCCAGCCTGCTGGTGACGATAAGAAACATTGTATGTTTTTTCACATTTTGAAAGTCAGGAATTTTGAGCTCTTGCATAGAGTTTTTATTGCATTAAAATATCACCAGCCTCTCTGCTGAAGTCAGACAATTCTTCATGGTATTCAAGAAAGCACCTGAGGCAAAGGGCACATAAAGAAATAGGAGTTATTCCATCAAAACATAAGAAAACAATTTTCTTATTCTGAGAATGACCGAACACTGGAAGAGATTGCCCAGAAAGTTGGTGCAGGCTCCATCCCTGGAGATGTATATACTCAAAACCTGACTGGACACAGACCTGAGTAACCTGCTCTAGTTGCCCCTGCTTTGACCAAGCAGGCTGGACTAGACAACCTCCAGAGGTACCTTCCAACTTCAGCTGTTCTGTGATTCTGGGAAAGTCATGAATTTTACATGCTACCCAGGACAAGAACAACACATACTATGTTGATTTTATATTGCACTCTCTTGGGGTACAATTCCTCTAAACTATTTAATCATCATATAACAAGCTGCCATCAACAAGCTACTATCACAAAGGAAGAAAACTGATGCACATAACTTTCATTTTCTTGAATTTCCATTAATCTCTCTCCTATAATATTTTACGTATTAAAACACTTTATTTCATTACCTGTGGATAACCCACACTCATTTTCCTTTCCTCTCAGTCTATGCAAAATCACATCTGAAATGACAAAAAATGTGACCATCTCACTGAAAAGAAAACAGACCCTGCTCAAATATAGCTGGATGAAGATATATTCATAGCTATTGAATCCCTCAGAACTTTTGTCTAAAACACTGCATTTTTATGTCAAAAGCAGGAAGCTGTATTCATCATGTGGGGGTTTAAAACCTATCATGACAGACATACCAGGCTCTTTGCGGATATCTTGAACTTCTCCTGAGCAGATTCAGCTGTATTACAGCACTTCACCAATACTGTTCACCTGGTACACAGTACCTCCCTTCCAAAGGAGTCAAAAACAGAGACTAAGGTTCCCAAGAAGCATCAGCAACACTTTGGTCTCTTGCTCCCAGCCTTTTAGTCCGCAGTCTTCCCTAGTCAATTTAACAGATTTACACTCTGCTATTCGGACTTCCTGTCTATAAAATGACACCAACACACAATTCCAATACAGGGCTCTTCAATCCTCCGAATTACACTTAAATTCTATAGAAATAGCATGTCTTTGGTGAGAGTGACAAAGCAAACTTCACTAAGCTGTGTTTAAAAGGACTCCAAGATAAATGAAACTAATTTTCACTTTAAATTTGATTTTGAAACTGAAATACCATTATTGCTGAAGCTTTTCAAAAAATGCATGCATGCTTTTCTCCTATCTAAACACATTTCATTAGAGAACTATTTCTTCATTCTGTTTACAAAGAGGATTAGAAAGCATTGCATCTTTCACATAAATATAAAACCCTGCAACCCAGCAATTTGAAAATTTGTATTCATCAATTTGTATGTCCCAACCCATGGGAACAGCAAAAATACCTGCAAGAGGAGATGTGGGAAACACAATGCTTTGCAGGTAAGGTAATTGACACTAGATGAGACTTAGATCACTCACATGAAGTTTCAAATTCTTTCTCTGCAGTTTATAGAAGCCAAGACAATTAGGTTTCCAAGTTAGAAGAAAGCATATCCTAGGAAAAATTATTATTATTCCTACAAGGCACAGTGATATTCCTCCTCAAAATACATATATGGACAAACCCGTTTAACAACAAATAAGCAAAAAATCTGGCTGCTGACTAAACAGCAAAGACAAAAAGCAAAGGAAAAAAGCAATTACAAAATGATGTGCCAAGTGCACCGAGTTATGTGCTTGCTGTTGCCGATCCACCCCACAGAGCACATTGTGTGCCATTTGCTTTGCTGCAGGTGGGTGAACCCAAGAGCCAGAGGCACAGAAGCCCATGCACAAACATTTTTCTCTCTCTTGAGTTCTCCTTTTTAACCTACATTTTCAATTCTTTCTGCTGTACCAATGCTGTTATCTCTAACAGGGCAATACATGAATCAAAATCAGAAAAGTCACAGTGGGAAGTTTGTCGTAAGCCAGTTATCCACAGTGTATCCCTGCATTAAGCAAGGCAGGTTAACTAGATAAGCCTTCAGTCTTTCAGAAAAGCAGGATCAAAGCAGGTAACTAATTTGTAATGATAAGCCATCCCTCACCACAAATGGAGATGTAAATTTAAAAAAACACACTTAAAATATATGGGATAATTAATTCACAGTCATTATAAGATGCAACATAAGTGGTTGTTGCATTTACACTCTTCCAGTACTGTAACACAAACATCTAAGGGGAAAGAAACATGATTTTCATTAATGCAGCTCACATCTATTAAGGACAGTTAGTTAAGCCAATAGGCCTTGGTACTGAATTATTAAGAATGTGATTCAAATCAACAGTTATTCAGAAAACAACAATATCAAAAAAGATTTTACTGCAGTGGAAAAAAGCACATGATATGCTTCAGCTGTGTACAATCTGTTCACCTGTACAGTTCAATACCATTCAAACAAAATTACAGCTTGCAAATCAGGTATTACTCCAGGCCTCTGAGAAGAGATTTCTACTAGGAGATTTCTTCTTTTTTCATTAGAATGGCTCAAGGAAGCAAGAGACAGGATTAAGTCAAGCTATGAGTCACTAGGTAATACAGGTATGTGTCTTGCACACAAAAAAAAGTATCTGAAAATAATTTTATATTCAATTAAAAAAAATAAATCCCAAGAAGAAAATTTACCTACTAGAGGTGATCATGAGCCAAATTTTGTGAATACTTTCACAGATGGGAAGACCTATTCATTTGGTTGAAAACACGCATGGGAAGGATAAAGTCAGAAACTACCTAGCTAAGTACAGTTAATAACACTAAAATAACTTGTAAATAATCAATAATTCTGCAAATAAATGAGTACATTGGGACTAAAACCACTTGGTTTCCAGTCGCTCTTACAGGTAAAAAACACAGAAAGTAATTTATGTGAGATTGCAATTCTAGGGATACAGAGTGCATTATGATATCCTGATAATAAATAAGATGTTTCTTTACAATGAGATGATTTGAAAAATGGATGAGAATGCATGCCCAGTTTAGGGCAAGGATTTCATATCACAACATCCTACTTATTGTAGCAGAAATGCATCTCAAGTTCAACATACATCCAAGTCTTTGCAGGACCAGCTCAGGTCCCTCCAAAGTAAACTCTGTCTCTGATCATTCTCTTCTTTCCTGAGGGACACAGAAGATCCTGATGTCTCACTTCATTTTTCCCGGTAACTACAGGCAGCACTACAGTTTCATCAGTAGGATCCTTCAAACAGCCCTTAACAAACCCCTCAACAGAGTATTTTTGCTCTTCCCCAGCACCCTTTTCCCTTTCTGTTTGCCCAGAACTACTGGCATATGTCCTGGCTCCTCACAGCCTTCTTTGCATGGCAGTACTCTCACCCCTTCATTCCATCTCAACTTGGGCATCTGCCCATTTTCCTGCCATTCCAAATTCTTCATACCCAAAATGAAACAAACACCAATAAGAAGTCCTCTCTCACTTGTCCCCGAGAAATAAATCCCTTCTGCCAGATACATGCAACTTCCCCTGTGCTAATTCCTCCAAAACTTGGACAGGGTTTCTACCTGTCAATTATTTCTCTTCAGAGGTGACGGGCTGAAAGTAATGTCACTTCTTAGAGTCAGTAGGTGGATGAAGCTTTTGGCAACTCTCCCAGAAACCCTTTTCATGTTTCTGCAAGATACTGCTGGGGCAAAGTTGCTAATCTACAACTGTGCTGCAAATCTCAGCCCAAGAACATATGTTCTTGTGCTGTCAAGAGAGAGAACTGCAGTGAAAACATTACATAGTGCCAACCACTCACAAAAGATATATGGGTGCTCAAGTCCAATGCACTGAGAAGAAAATTATTGTTCTCATTGCTTTTCTCAAAATGTCTGTGTCATCTATAATCAATGAAACAGTCTGAAACAAAGCACAGCCATCTCTTTGTTATCTGAGTAGCTGAAGAAAACAACCTAACATAAGAAAAGTACTGAGGATTTGTTATAGCTTGAATAACACAAATACACTTGTAAAAATTCATTGTTAGTACTTTGGTAAGAGATTGGAGACAGGGACTTCAAAAATGCACCATTTAGAATAATAATACAAATGAAATTGTAGCTAATACTGGGAAAGGAAATTCTTAATACCCATTCCTAAGAGAAATAGATTGGCTACAAAATCTTGACTCACACGAAGAAATCAAGACACTGAAAACAGAAAAAAATCAGTCTAGCATAAATGAACTCAGGATTAGTTCATAAGACACATTGCATAAGCAATTACTTAATTCCAGATGTTTACTGTATCTTATCTATTTAAAATAGTGAACTGCTCTATTCAAATGATCAATATATAGAGTGTGCAAAAAAGATAAAAAATTATCAGATCTATTGTACTAACTAATGTAACTTTAGTTCTTTCCAATCTTCTTGATTTAATGTTCTCTGGTGGCTTGCTTCCCATCACTACATGAGATCATATGCATTCCTTTCCAGTTTGGTCACCGTGCTCCAATAGACATGAAATATTTTCACAAAAATCAAGAGTAAGTACATGCTGAACAACTAATGGTGCAAGAAGACTGGTGTGAAAGATAGCTGCTGTTCAGTTCTCTCCAATTTCTGCTAACTTCAGACATTCAAAGAAATCTGATTATGCTATGCATAGCCCCTCATATCTATGCTTGTGTAGTAATGAAGTGTCATCTCATTACAATTTCACAGAAATTAACTGAAAATGTTAATACTTCAAATGGATTAGATTATCATTTTTCCTCTCTGAATCAGATTAGTATAAAGCACATTTTTACAAAACAGCACACACTTCTGTGCCACACCAGTACAAGTGACAGAAAACATACTATTACCTGCCTGAAATCCTGATCAAGCAGAAACCTAACGATACCAGCTTAAACTGACACCTCTGCATGAACAGTCACCTCAACACCTATGAGCACTGAGCTTTTACAGATGCTTTTGAAATGACCAAAGGCCCACTGAAAATAGTTTGGTTCATTAGCAGTGTATAAAGATTTCTTTATTTGGGGTGTGTGAATCCCAACCGCTGAGACTTAGTTTGCATTTATACTACACAGAATTAATAGGAATGAAGGGAAAAAAAAGAAAAGCTATAAGCTGCATATTTTCCAAGAGGACTTTGTGCTGTGTAGTCAGAATGGCAAGCAAAAGTGCAACATTATTTTAAAATTAATCATTTCTATTAGAAAATATACTTTTTTTCCTTTTGAGTTTGTCTGCAAGTTACCTTCACAATTATGGGCAATGTTGGGATCTGTACAAAAGGGCATGGTTCTTCCAATTTTTTCAATATTGCACTGAGAAGAGAGCTTCTTGCTGACTTCTCTAGCAAATAATGCAATTCATGGAGTGATACTGGAATCATATTGAAAAAAGGAAAAAATACTCATTCTACATTTCACTGTTTCATTTTTAAGACTGTTATCAAGGAGAGAAATCATTTGCAATTTGTGTTTTGTATTACTTGACTAGAGCCTCAGAAAGTACATATTAGCCATGCTGTGTTAGCAAGACAAACCAGACCAGCTGTGGGCATGCAGATTATTCATTGACATTACAGGGATCAGTAAAACTTATTATATACATGGCCTATTAGCATTAAGAAAAAGTTGAAAAATAAAAACTTTGCAGAATAATGAGTAATCAGAGGTTCAACTACAGCTAATGGCAAAAATCAAGTTTTTAGAGTCCCTGCTGTGGGCATCACGGAGACTCTGTGAAGGGCAGGACACATGTGACTCAAACACTTCTCTGCTGCTGATGGGGTTTGGTGAACAAGGTCAGAAAACACAAGTTTAAACCAGGAGCAGATGAGAGAAAGAGAAAACAATTCAAATTTCATGCACATTTGTCATTTATTTAATAAAGAGGGAGAAAGAAATATACCTTTCTTTCATGAGCACTGGGCACACCAGGGGTGTTCTGCTTGAGGAAGCCTGCAGTTGTGGACCACCTGGTAGGGTTTTTCCGTGAAGGCTCTTCTGAAGAAAAATTTGTGTCACTCACAGAGGTTGAGAGGCCAATCAGTGCAGGGTCACTACTACGTCGGACATGGAGAGGCATATCTGAAGAATAAAACAGACAGTAAATAAACATTGACTAGATTTAAAATGTTTTTGACAAAGGAAAAATATTTTTTTAAGCTCTGGAAGGGTGGCTGCGACTGAATGTGGTTTCACAGAGTAAGGAGTTATTGACCTTAGCATAGTTCCTCAAGGACAAGGTCTGTTCCCTCCAAACCACAGCCTTGCTTCTTGGCCGCACAAGGAGAAAATGAAGGGAAAACCAAACTCTTTGAACCTAGCACAGCTCAGTGGCTTTCCAAGTACAAACACAGCACCCTTCCTATCTGTTGGATGTCATGCAAAATAAAAAGATGCAACATAAACTTGAACAACCAGGTGACATACAGGTATTTTAAAGAGCAAGTAGCCAAAGCCCAGTGACACAGTAAGGGGTGGAACTAGGACGATGTGTCCCCCACCCCACTGCCCGGGCTGCAGCCTGGGCACTGCTAGCACAACTGCTGCCAAGAAGCTGCAGGCCAGCCAAGGCAGCCTCCTCGCCTTCTGAAATATACTCTGCATTTCTTTCTCACAACTTATGGAAGAGACTGTGTTCTACTCTGCATTCTTCTTTTGCCTCTTCCTGACAGCTCAAACAAGACCTGTGCTGATTTACCCTGATTCCCTTAGCCTTCCAGCTGGCATGACTGACAGGAGAAAAGTATTTCATTAGTAAAAAATGATGCAGCAGGCAGGTAGACTGATTGGAAAGGTTTTCTTAATATATGTAGAGGTCACACCCATTCTGGAAACTTTGATGGCACATTAAAGTTAGTTTCTTTTGAAATACAACTTAATTTTTTCCAATTTCATTTATTATCCTGCAACAAATACCCACACATCTATCCTCTCCTTGCCCAAACAGAAGTTTCACTGCCTGAATTTGTGACCTCTCAGTACTCTCCCACTCAGCATCAGAACAGAAAGGGCTGTGATTTATCAGTTTTATTTCTCTTTACTGCTGCACTGGGAACTCTGAATGCAAAGTGCAAAGGAAAAAGGTGAAAGCAATGGCACATAAGCAGTTGAGTCAGTGTGAAAGGCACACTGGGCCACAGCTGAGAATAAAAACCAGGACTAGGTTTTAATGCTTTAATGAAACAGTTCCCAAGGAAACTGAGGGTGCACGTCTGGCAATACTAACAGGAATACACAGTGACAGGAGTTGTTTGTTAAATGACTTGTCTCAATCTTGACAATTGCTTCATGTTAATGTTACATTTAATAATATTAAAGAATCTTATTTTGCAGGGCATTATGAACACACTGAGAAATACAGTAAGTCATGCCACACAATGAAAATATGGGAGTTTTTTTAATCCACTAGGGCTCCTGCTGCTGAGATATAAATAAGTGTTACATGACCAAACACCAAAACAGTCAATCTATTTCATGTTCATTTTGGTAAACAAAAATAACAAAGAATTAATATTTTCTTCCCCACAACTGTTATACTATTTCTCTTTCCTTTCAATTTCTTTTTTTAAAATTTTCATAACAAAAGGTAATTTCCAACAAGTAAAATGCTTTCTTTTATAAATATGTATAAACATATTTATACACATACACATAACTGTATAATGGAACTAGAATTAATTAAAGGAGTATTTCATGAAAGATCACTAATTATGCAGGAAAGTCTTAATGGTCAGAGTTAAGTCTCCTAAACATTTGATTTCTCAGTATATACTCATAGACTGTAATAGAGGGTTTTTCTTTGACTGTCTTGTTTTCAACTGCTTCAGGTTTCATGAAGCAGCTGAAGGCAAAGCATCTCCTTTCCCCCTTGACAGCAAACACACGAACAGTGCCCTATGAAACCACAGGAGATCTCTGAACAAAGGTGGCTCAGCTGCAGCCCCAGCCAGCGCCCCAGCACGCAGGATGAAGTGACCCCTTCCCAGCAGTGCCTGTGCTGCTGGCACAGCCCCGAACACACACTCTCCATTATTAGATCAGCCTGAGCCAAAAAGGGGCTCTGTAGTATGTAGTGCCACTTAAGAAAAATACCAATCTATATTTGCTCCAAGCAGCAGCCCGTGCATATTATCATGTTTGCCTCCGCTACCCACCCCACAACAGAGAATTACAATTTTCAAACATGAGTTCATTTGCTCCTTATGCTTGTATGTCTATATATAAGCAAGGTGATAGCAAAATGTTCTTGTATTTTTACACTTCTTCAAATTGCTTGACAAAACAAAAGTTCAGATGGGTGAACTTCTGTAAGAAGAGAAGCCAAATTGCCAACAAAGAAAGAAAGGATGAAACTGGAAATCTAGCCAGCGTTTCTGGAGGGGAGCAAGACATTATCTCTGCCTTGGCTTTTGCTTTGTAGTGAAAACCTGACAGTTTGCACAATGGTGAGCAGAGACTCTTCAAAATTCAGGTAGTCAAGTGTGCAATGGAACTCCCAAATACTAATATGCTCCAGAGAAAACACTAACAGGAAAAACTTTTTTACAAAATCTACTCACAGATGAGCCACCTTTAATATGATCAGTTTCATTTTAGTAAGGTTAGCTATTGAGGTATTATTAGATGTTACTGAACATTTCATCAGATCTTAAAAAAAAAGGGTATTCTGTCAATACTGTCAATATAAAGATACAAATGATCTACTCTAGTCTCTTTCTATGAAAAGGTTCCATACATAAAGAAAAGTGATTTGTTTTACTAAGCAAATTTCACAATAAAGTGAATTATAGAAAACAAAAATTTGTGTGTGTTGCATCTGCGTATTTCCCAATTTAACAAGAAATTTAAACATATAGCATTATTTTTTTTATTACTGGGATGGGACAGGCACACAGAGTTGGCTCTGATGCATGCTGCTTGGCAATGGTCAACAGGTCTTAATCCAAGAACTAAATCTTGTTCACACTATGTTAACCACAAGATTTAAACATAATGTCCTGCATTCTCTTCAATTCTGTTCTGAGAGACCATTCTAACTTGGGTTTGATACTCTCTATTAAAACAACAACATAAAGAAATATATTGAACAGATTTTTTTTTTAAACCAATATATTGTTGGTTACAATCCTCTAGTTTACAAAATTTGAATAGAATTTATAGATTGGAAGAGGATATACTTTGAAATATTAAAAGGAAAATCAAAGGAAAGGAACTTAATAATTAAACCACAAGATGAAGTACGCATGGGACCGATGCAATGTCACTGATTCCAGGATGATGGCTGATACTGTTTGAAGTCTGTGGTTTCTTTGAAGAGTGGAAAAAACAGCAATGAAGTCTAATCACAAGGCTTCAAATTCTCTGTGGCACTAATGCACTGTAAATATTGATTTGCTTCTGCAGCGAAGGTGCCTTTTAAATAAGCACTTGAAACGGTAAATCTAATAATGAATTACAGGAAGTTTTAAAAGTCTAAGGAATAAAGAAAAATTAAATTAAAAATCCTGAAAGTTACCACTAACTCAGTTCTTGAGCCACATTCAAGGACTGGAAGTATTCAACCCAGAGTCAACTTCAGAAAGAATTATGTGGACAGAGAATCCCATTAAGTTATGTATACAGCCAGAATTCTGCTAGAAAATGGTTATTTGTAGGATATATCCAAGCTGTATAACAAAATGCTTGCATTCATAATCATGAAATTCTGACTGGAAGTCTCATTTTATTAAAAGCAACAGCGGTTTCACTATAAATTATAAAAATAGCCAATACACATTTTATAACCATCTTTAAAAGTTAAGAGAACAGAGTTGTACCTTCCCTTCCTGCCAGCAATTCCATTTTTATTTTAAAAGGGTCATCACCTTCTCTGATTTTCAAATATGCTCACGAGCAAAAGCATTTGAGGATCTGGCAAACTTCATCCATAAAGCTGAGTATGTTGTCCTGTGTGCAGGCACTCAGCACAGTGGATGGTGGTCCCCCAGAACAGAGCTAATATATACCTTCCCAAACCAATTTCCTTTTGGATGCCAGCTTGGAGGGCATGACTAGAAAAATACATACTTATATTTATATAGCATGCCCAAGATAATTTTACTCTGTGAAGGTTTCAACTGATGCTTCAGCTCCCCAGTGCCACTGCACTTTGTGCAATTTGGTGTGCAGTGGATTTAAGGCACAGAAATGAAAAAAATGATCTTAGAGTCATTTCTGGCCATCTCACACAGACCATCAGGCTCATGACAGGTGAGTAGACCAGAAGAGGACTTTTTTTTTCTCTCCACTCTAGAGATGTCTCTGGGAAAATGATGAATCAGTAAAATCAAACTCTCTGTGGGAAAGAGTAGCTTTTAACAGAAGAGCTGCTCAGGTTAGACAGAGCTCCTGAAAGTGATCCCATAGATATGTATGTACATCAGGGTGCACAGTATACACAAGACACACATAGGTCCTGTGTCAGCATCAAAAAACCAGTCTGGGGATAGGAGATAGAAACTGAACAGCTTTGCTGTCTCCAGGGCCCATCCAGCTCATCATTCTGCTCAAATCCTCATCTGGAGCCCAAGAGAAAGGATGAATCAGGGTCATCCTCAGGCTGAGGAAAGCAGGACTGCTTCTTTCAGCTTGAAGTACTTGAAATCACAAGTTAAGGCTTTGTCTATATTTAACTGAAATATCTCTTAAAAAAAATTTAGATTAGCCTTGAGTTTCACACTCCAGCACAGCTCCTGGAGTTCTGGTTCCAATTTCAGTAGGTTCAGTTCATCTCCTTGTTCCACTCAGCTGGACATAGCAAGAGCCAAACATCCCTTATGACATTCAAAAGCTCAAATCCCCATACCAGTTCAACTTTCATATTTGCAAACCTCTGAGAGGTGATGATAACTTCCAAAGACCACCGAGGCTGTTGTAGAATTGACTATGGATAGAAGAAAAACACTTGGAGACAAAAACCAGCTGATTATGAACTTATCTACAAACTGCTCTAAACCCTAGCAGCAGCTAACATAATGCAGAACTTCTCTACAAGATTAACAAAACAGTGCAAATCAAATGTAGACATCTTGAATTAGAAATGGAAAGACAAAAAAAAAAAAAGCCCTTAAGCCATTCCAAGAGGTGAAGAACCACTGCTGGGACAAAGGCACTACCCGTCCTGAAGAAGAAAACAGGCACACTGTAGGGAGAGGACAGCTGGGAAGGACGCAAAACAGGAGCACCACAAAGCTACCACCAGTTGCAGATCTTTTTAGAAACATACTTTTGAATGCCACATTAAAGCAGGAGGAAATACATATATATTATATATGTATATATTTATACACACACCACCAACTCTCTCCTCATGGCTCAGAGCAGTATTTTTCTCTCTCCTAGAATCCATTCCACTTTTAAGTAATGATTATTTTAAAACAATTTGCAGCATTTCCAAATGGCAAAATCTCCACAATTTGTTTGTGTTATTCCTCCCAAGTTTATCCTTCTGTCACTAGTTACCTCCCCGTCCCTAAAAAAACTCTCTTTTCATATGTCACATATATCTCAATTCTCCCCTAAACAATGCTACACAGCACACAGCCTTTGCCTCTTTCATTTCTATATTACTGTTCATTTCTGTAAGTATTATTCCAGTCTTAACTTGTTCAGAAGGCACCCAGAATAGTGAATTTCTTTTATGAAATACCCTCAGTGCTGTTTAAATCGTCCCTGTCATTTTTTGAACTTTGATGCTAATATATAGTCAACAGTAATCACATTTGGGTACTTTATTGTCATGGTATCAACCCAGAACATCCACAGAAATCCTAAAACTTTTTCTGTAGTCTCACTCCAGCATCTGTCTTGATAATTGAAGTATAAGTTCAGTTTAGATCAATGTTCTCATACATATATATCTTTCCTTTGTTCATGCTATTCTATTTTCCCAGTCTATCAACATCTGGAAATTTAATTAACATACTCTTTACAGTACTGACTCTCTCGGATTTAAAGATGTTAAATAAACCAAAAGTGACAGGAGGCCTCATGAAACCCTATTGGACAACAATCTCTAGACTAAGATTCCCTTCAGTTTTTAAGATTTCTGTGCTGACTTTTAATCCATACTGAAGTGTTTATGGTCACATTTCAAGTCACTTAAATTTCTATCAAATGCTTCTACATTTGCAAATATTACATGAATTACACAGAATTTACCTGCAAATGCCAAGTATTTTGTATTCATGGCTTCCCCTTTCAGAATTACAAGAAAGGTGACATAGTTTAGATAATTAGCATTTCTCTACTTGAAAATATGTTTGTGCTTAAAAAGATCAACTTCTGAAATTAATTTTTCTACATTCAGAACTCTTGGTTAAATAAAAAGACTTCCACTGCTCATACAGAGAAAAAAATCATTGTTTTACACAATTCCAGATACTTATAACTACTTCATGTACAAACCAACTGTTTTCAGTTGTTGTTCTAGCAATTCACTGTCAAACAACAGCTTATGTACTTCTCACAGACAGATTTTCAATGTTATCAAATATTCTGTTTTCTTGTATCTTTAGTTTTAAAATGGCACATTTATAAGCATTTGCACATGAAATCATGATAAGTCACCATTGGCCTGTTTTCTTCCCACCACTGCCCCATGCAGTTGGAGCTCTGGCAGGCAGCCACACCAGGAGCAGGGCAGAGGCTGGGCCACAGCACTAAAAATGCACAGCGTGGTCTGGAAGATGGCAGATTAAACCAGCAGGTTGTGTCCCCAACCATCACATAAATGTAGAGAAAAGACACTTGGCTGTGTAAAACACATGAACAGAAGCCCAATGCATGCTAGCACACCTTTAAGAAACATAGGACATTATGTTAGCATGCCTATCATCAAAAATTACTCATAGAACAGTAAGATGATTTCTGGAAGAATGGACAGCAGAGAAAAGAATGCAAGCAAGCCACCAAACAAAACTGTATTACAAAGCAGAAGAAAGAAGAAAAGTCTTTACTTTCCTAGTAAAATTTTCAGTTTCTTTTAATAGAACCTAAGTTTTCCCTGCCATGACTGCTCAATGACTTTGAAATTCAGAAATAAAAAACAACCTGCTACAGCCACATTTTAATAATGATGTAATGTTAAATCCTTATCTTGAAAGGCCTTTAAAATAACAATCTTCCTTCTCTTTCTCTAATATTCTTTCTTCTTACTTTTGAATACTAAGATCCAGGAAGAAAACGATGATTGCACCCTGAAACTCAATTTACTCAGACACTGACTTTTAAAGCTAATTAGAGAAAGATCTTTAAAACTGAAATTAAAATTTAATTACCTACACCCTCTCTGTCTCTTTTCTCTGGGCTCTTTTCTAAAATGCAAATATCTTTGCATGCCAAAAGAAAAGACAAAAATGTCAGATTTTACAAATGTTCTACTCGGATCTGTCAAAAAATTGTGTTTCAGTATATTTTAATGAGCTAAAGTCTCAGAGTTTCGGGTACATTCTTCATGGATTTTCTTAAAACATGCTGGATGCCCTCTTTACCTGTTTTCATGCTACTGCTCCAAATGTAAGAAAAATGCACTTCTAGTCCCCAGATGCCGAAACCTTTTGCAAAAATTTGTGCCTTACTTCTTTAAACAGTTGTGTGACAGTAGAAACATCATCAACATTGCTGCTGCTGAAGTTATTTTGCTTTCATTAAAGATCATGCCTTGCTAATAATACTATGATTGATATTTAGTTATATTATAATGAAGACACTGTATTACACATCTTCATTCTGCAGTGCAAGCAAGAGTTTACAGTGACAAGAACAAACTCCTGGCTGCTTTGAGTTGATAAAACTTCACCACCCTGAGACACAGGAAGGAAGTTGGCAGATATTTTTCTTGCCACAACTTTGAAAAATCCCCTGAAACTTAACAGAAAAATTCCTCCTGTTAGTGCAGTGCTATGAAAACTGTTGATTGTTTATGGTCTAAATGCTTTGGGTAGGCTCAGAAAGGAAGCAAGACATTTGCAACGTTTTCCTGGATAGAAGAGAAAACATAGATGAAACAATAGGATTTAGATTGTAACTTGAAGAGCTCAGTTGGAAAGAACAAGGAATGATAGAATGTGTATAATACACAGCACAGTTCTTTCACCAGTGAGTTTCAGTCAGAGAAAACCCGCTGTGGTTGCCACTGTCGTCACCCCCTTCTGGTCCCCAGGCCACCACTGTGCTTTTATGTGAGGAGGAAAAGGGGTGGGGACAAGTGCAGTACCCTGCAGTACCAGATATGAGGGATTCAGTACTACTTGTTAGACTATATATATTTCTGACTTATCAGAAAATAAAGTTTCTATCAACATCTGTTGCCAACACAGTCTCGTACATTACTACATGACCTCATATGTGAAGTGAGAATTCCTTTGTGGATCATATGCAGATGCCAAAGAGTTAAACATGCTTAATTGAAATTCAGCAGGTACATGTGTAATTAGCAAGAGATTTGTCACTACACAAGTCCTTACAAAGCTGGTACCACTGAGCGGACACTTGGCAACCGTTCTTTTCTGGCTGGGGTGAGCATGGCTGGCTCCAGCCTTGCTCCACTGCAGAGAAGTTCAGAAGCCATAGAAAACTGAGCTGGGTTTTTTTTAAGATATAAAAGTGATCCTGTATATCATGGGCCTCTGTCAAGCTGAGGAAGGCAGCAATTTGGGGATATCAGAGCCTGGAAGTGGATCTGAACCTGAGTTACACAAAATCCAAATAGCTTCCTTACAGAAATTATTTAGAGAGATTTTTAACTGAAGCATAATAATTATGACAATCAAAAAAACTTGACCACAATCATTTAAAGGGTTGGGGTTTTCTGGACAGAAATTATATGTGCATAGCTACTGCACAAAATAAAAAAAAAATAGAAAATGTGGGAAGGAATAGCTTCTATGCACACTACTGAGTTTCCAACACAGCGCAAACAAAATTTACAATTAACATCTATAATAAGACAGAGCAAACATAGTCCTGAAGTTCTATTAAAAATTACCAACAGCTCCTGCAATTTTAATGGTACTTGCTCTTGTTTCCATGACAGAAACATTTACAAGGATTATTAGAAGCATGTTGGTACATTCATGAAACATGCTCTCATTATCAAATGCTCTCTCATTTCAAATCTCTGTGAGTTAACGATCCACTGAACTCCTATCTGCTGCTGATGACCAAGAAGAGCAAAAGATCTCACGCAGACCTAGGAAAAGGCCACGTCATGCCACCCCATGTGCTCAGATAAACAATATCTAGCAGAAGGCTCTTCTGCACGCAGGGACTAATACAGCTCAAAGGCAAAGCACAGAGCATAAAGATCTCAAGAATATTATTTTCTGTCATTCAGCTGCAAGCATCAAGCTGAATCCCCACAGACAAATCAAGCATTTGTGTGTTTCAGTAATGAGACGAAATGCCACCAACCCTCCTCATCCACAGGGGATGCACGGGAGTGGAGCTGCCATGACCATGCCATGGGAGGGCACGCTGTGGTGCTCTCTGCAAGCAGATGTGACATTGTGCCTGACCTTTCATTGGGGGTAGGTCAGAGAACAGTCTGGGAAGCTGCAAAGTTTGGTGACTACACAAAACTAATTGTGACCAAACAAGGTCTTTCCAACTACAGAGCGGGGAATAAGAAGCTCCAGCTTCAACACAACATGCGAAAATCTTCTCATTAACTCTTAACATTAAAGATCACCTTCTGCAGAAAACTCCAGTGCTCCCAGTAGCCAAATAGTAAGACAATTTAGACTACACTGGAAGCTGTTAAATTGTTCAGATAATGCCCACAATGGGACGATAACATGTAACACCTGCTGTTCTTCAAGGGTGACAGACCAACAGACATCCTTCATTCTTCTTCTTTTCTACAAACAGATATCCACTTACTGCTTAAAACCATGCCTAGCAAGCAGTAGGACAGTAGTGCTGCTTGAAGTATGTGCACAGTTGAGCATCTTTACATGTACTTTTCAAAGTCTCCAACAACAACAGGGAGCATAAATAGTTCTCTTCTGGAAATGAAGAACATTTTCTACATGTAGAAAAACTTTGCCAATGTCTTTTTTTTTTTTTTTTTTAATTTTTATTCTCCCCTCCTCCCCCCCACCGTCTTTTTTTTCCCCCCATTCCTCTCCTGCTACAGGCCTGGAAACATGCAGTTATGCTGCATGCTTAATTATGTGCCTCTCACTCCATTTTTTTTATTTCACATTTGCAAATTTGGAGAGTAAAAAATTATTCCTAAAAGTTCAAAACCAAGAATAAGCCAATAGAAAGAGCTTCAACTGAGGTTCAAAAGGTTTGCTGCATGAAAGACAGTTCATGAATTTTTGGATCAATGACTTTTCATGCTTGCAGTTGCCAAATTTCATTAGAATTTGTGATTGGTTCTAGCCCAGAGATGAAGATCATCTTTCTTAGTGGGGAAACAGCTTTAGCCAGAACTAACAGAAGATATTTACTGAAATACTATGGTATATACTTCATGCCAGAATTTGTCAGATTCCCAGCAGCTAACTTTTCCAAGCTGTCTCCGCACCACAAGGCTCCCTCCTTGTCTCATCCTAGAATGTGCTACAATAATTTCAAGTATCTGCACACAGAGAGGGAACATGAGGTGGACAAACTTTATTTTACAAAATCTATGCCTTATTATTATTATTATTATTATTATTATTATTATTATTCATTTAATGCTATTAGAAATTCTCATTTTGTTTCATTCTTCAAAGGAGATTAATAAGTTAGTTATTTTTCTGCAGCCCAAAATGTACTGATACATTGAAATGAGAAAAAGAGCGGAATGCCAGCATATATTATTTGGTCTTCTTCCATTAACATGGGTAATTGGAGGTTGTTGCCTGAACATGAAGAGTGTCAACAGATTCAAAGGAAAATCAGTAGCCCAGGACAGGTTATCCTGGAAATGCCCTGCAAGTAGTCAGCTGGACAAGAGGACTCTGCAAAACCCCTCACACTCTGCACTGTACACTAAGCAGAAAAGAACATGCTGTTCCAGCTGTTCTCACAACTGAATGGCTCCTTCTGCACCTGTGCACTTGTGCACTTGTGCACCTTGCTCTCTTCCAAGACCTCCTTGAAGAAAGACTGTAAGTTAACAAAATCTCTGCTGAGGATGGACAGAAGGAAAACCAGGAAAACAAAGGAACTATAATTGTTCTAGTTCCTGTGAGCCCCTGGCCAGGGCTGCTTTTCACGTGTGCTGATGGACAGAGCGCTCACTTCCCTGAATGCCACACACCCAGACACAGCCCCACAGTGCTAATGACCTCGGTCCTTGGGAAAATGTACCCAGGAGTAAAGCAGGCACATGGAAAGGTCACTCTCCATCCAACTGCCAACATGGAGATGCAAAGAAAGAGCTGCTTTTCCAGTAAGCGCCCCAGCTGCACTGGGATGCCAGTCAGGATGTAAAGGACAGCTGCAAGAGCACAATGGCATCCAGTCCTCAGCATCCACAGGCTTCCCCTACTCACCTTGTACCTGCATATCCATAAGATGCTCCTGATGTAACCAAAAAAAAAAAAAAATTCAGTGTAATAATACTTTTAGCTTAAGTTAATTCTCCACAAAGGTTCTGTGGAATGCAATTCCTCAAAATTTTCCACTCCTCAAAAGACAGTTATCTTGCATAACCACTAAAAGAAAGCCACAGGAGAAGACAGCCATCTCCTGTACAGATGGAGATATTTCTTCAACCTATCTGAGAGCAAATTATTTTAGGGAACAAGTCCTATTATCATCATTTTTATATTATATTAGAATTTAGAACACTTCCTAGTAATAAGACCTCCCTACCATACTGATTTTCAATCCATGCATCCTTACATGGCTTGTACAAAACACCTGGCCATTCACAGAATAAACACAAGGAAGATGTACAAACTGTGAGTAGAACATCCATAGGCTCTCACAGATCATCAACTTCTCTGCAGCATGCATCACACAGTCAATGTGCTTCCAGCAGGAACCACCTCTGGTTTTTTAAGTGCTTAGTTAAAAATCTAAAAATTAACTCTAATTGTTCTCATTCTACACCATTTTTACATTAAATATGGTGCTTCTGACTAAAAAGCACTTTACTGGTTAATAAAAGTAGCTATCTTGAGTTTTATGCAAAATAAAAAAGCAGAAAAATAGGTTATTATTGTTTAACTACCTATGTTTATGCAATCTCTGAAGACAGAGTATTTTAATAACTATATGAGTGCTAGCGTAGTTAATATTTCATATGAGATGTCAAAAATCTACGGCATTAAATAACATCTAAGATACTTACTCATCACTACAAATACAAAGGCTACCTAAAACAGAGAATGCTCATGCAGATGTTTTTTAAAGTCACTCCAGAACAAAAGTGTATTTGTATTCATGCAAATACACATTAGCTTTAATTGGGATTTTGCCTGTAGAGAAACTGAAACATTATCTTTTACATCATTCACATAAACACTAAAAATACTTCTTAAATCTTTCTAAAACTAAATAGCTTTCTGAGGCTAAGTTCATTACTTTGTGTTCTTCTCTGGAATTTTTAGAACTATTTTAAAAGTTATTAATTCATGACAGAGTTTTTTTTTTTGTCAGAGGAGATTTTGATTTACGTATTTTTCAAGCTTTTGAGAATACTTCCAAAGGATGTTTAACATTTTTAGTCTCAAGTTCAAACTTAGGAGAGAAAACTTACCCATTGGTCATGCAACATACAAAGCAAACCTCCTGAACAATTTTAAAAAGGAAGCCAAGACTTTGCATATGTGGGAAATGAAGTCTGAATCTCAAAAATTTGAGTGTTCCATCCCCTCCACAACAGAACATTTACAATAAAGGGCTCTTTTTTATCATGCAAAAGCCAACGAGAGGGAAGACCACTCATGGAGGAACAACTCCTGGCTGCAGGTATTACAAATCACACAAGAGGGGGGCAGATTGGGCTGCATCTTGTTCTGTGCCCAGTATCAATCAGCCCTCACTAACCTCCCCCAGTTTTTATCAGCTCTTGGAATACAACCATCATCGTACCTTTTTGTGTGATTAGTATGGCAATTCTAATTTAGGGAAGATTAAAATAAACCAAAGAGATGTATTTGCTTTTTCTGAGATGACCAAAACCATTTGTGCAAAGCAAGGCTGCTCTCATGTTCCTCAGAAGCAGCTGGGTTATCTCAAATACGAGTACTGGACTAAAACCACCTATCAAATGTAAGAGTTTTTTGCTGTTTCCACATAGCTGAGGAGAAAAGCAGTTAAACATCTCAGAGAGCTCTGCTGCTCCTCTTCAGCAGCAGCACCTCCGCAGGACTGGAAATGGGAGCCAAAACTAACCAATCCCACATGCATTCAGATGTCCACATTCCTCACTCCTGGTTGGCACAGGAACAGTGCTGGGATGTTGGCCCTTGGCCTGCTAACTCCAGGAGAAAGGAAGAGACAGAGATCATGAGACTGAGAGATGATTATGCTCAGCACATCTAAAACCTAAAAGCAGGTATGTAATATCCCCATTGGGTCACTGGATCATGCTGTCACAGATCACCATCAAACAATCCCTTTCTGACCACAGACATTCTGCAGCTCTTGTCCCTGTGCACACTTTGTGCTTCAGGAAGTCCTGTGACACAGACACACATTTACCTTTTCAGTAAATGGCACTTCACAATCCCCCTCCTGAGGAGTTTTAACTATTTTGTTTCCCTTTTCACATTAAAGCAGAGGAAAAGGACAGAACTGGACATCACATACTTTGAATTGCATTCCACTGGAATTCACGTAGAGATGACTGAAAAATAACAAGCTTAATCCACAAAAATGTAATACTAAGTTCTTTAACAAAATACACTTTAGCAGATTAGCTATCAAAGAAGACCAATCTCTCTGGTCCCAAACTGGAGGATAAAACTCTTTGCATGAACAAAACAAACACAAAAATTCTTGGATCAAAATTCACTCAGCAGCATGAGGCTGAAAAAATTTTCCTGCTGATTTACTGCATGGCAGTTTGCTTGTCTAGCCTTTCCAAACAGTGATCTAACATCAGTGTTGAGGACAGCAAGAGGGAAAATTGCTGCCTAAGTGGCAGGTTTGTTATTGTATGACAATTCTAAAGAGTTCACTAGAAACTTCTAAAAAGAGCGTCTTTAATTCCCTGAAATTACTGATAATCGGCCAAATGAATGGAGAACAATTATGAGCAAAATTGAATGCTTCCAAATGCCAATTTGCTTTATATCCTGAATTAATATTGCATAAGCATTTCTAGTCTCTTGCTGTAAAAGCACAGGACTAAAAACCTAGGCCCACAGGCAGTCTTGCACAGCTCTCCCTCAGAATTCTGTATCATCATTTTTGCATTTTATAATCATACTTAGCATTTAAGTGGTGACTTACATATTTAACCTATTTTTCTTTCAAAAACAAAACCCCACATCTGTAAGGTAAACTGTTTTCTGCATTAAATGTTCAACAATAAGCAGTCACACAATAGCACGAAGCCCCTAGTACAGCCAGAGATATAAGCTGGATTTTGCTACTAATTAAGTCAGAGCACACTTGAAACCATTGCTGCAAAATAGAGTCTTAGGAATTTTTTGTAATACAGCTATGCCAGCAGCTGGCCATGAAGTACAGCAAAGAGAATTAGTACTCTGGGAAGAAAAGGGCTCAAAACATCCTTTTTTTTTTTTGCTGAGCCAAAACAGATTTTTTTTGCTGAGCCTTCTGTTAAAGGGCCAAGAAAGTGTAAAAAGTTAATGCAGAATTTTTGTCAGCCTCAGTTTCCTGAGTAGTAGATGACTTTCCAGCCAGTCCCACAGAAGAAAAAGACCAGCCCAAGCCACGGTGACTCAACCAGATGCTGTCCATCCTCCTTCGTCTGCGCTTCCTCTGCACCAAGGAGGAGCTGAATCAAAAAACAAATGCAAAAAAACCTTTAAAATTAATTTTCTCCTTTTATCCTAAAAAACACCAAAACACACAACGAAGCAAGACAAAACAAACCTAACCAAGTAAGCACATTCCACCTACAAACAAAATGTAGGGTATGGATGAATGGGAAACCTGGCTGCTGGGGGCTTTGCAGGAGTAAAGGGTACTGCAGCAGTATGGCTACAGATTTCTGTGGCAGACAGGATGGAAAGATTACAGAACTGGATGGAATGGACAATGAAAACAACAAGAGAGGGTGCACCAAAAAAAAAAAAAAGTTAAGAAAGTAAATACAGAATAATCTTGAATGAGAAAAGCATAGGTCCAAGTATGGGAAGAATCATTTGCTACACACATCGCAGCACTACTGTGAGACTCCAAACAAGACTCATAACTCAAATCCGGAAGACACCCTGTGATCATCCTGTCAAACACCTATATAAGCCCAGGTACACCATGCAATAATGTCTGCATTTAGTCTTTTAACTTCTGTTGGAAATACAGAAAAATATTGACTTTAATTTCAAGACTTCAGGAGACAGAGAATCCATCAAAGCCCCAGGACTGTCATTTTTAAAGCTCTGCAATTCAGTGAATGTCTCCTATGTCAGAAAATCCACAGTTTGTGTTTCAGGAAAGGTAATTCAAAATGTCACCATGAACTTATACAAATCTAACATTACACACTACCATTTTTCATTTTGTGATTAACACTTGAGAAATAACAAAAGTGTAATCATGTGGGATTATCCTTCCTTTTCATGTCTTTAACTTTTTTTTTTTGTTTCTTTCTTCAGTTTCTGGCATGGACCAGGTCTCAGATTCTACAGAGTTTTGCGAAGAGAAAGGGTGAGTGGGAGGGCAGCAGCAACCTACTCACTTTCAGAGTCATACATCATTTACATGGGTCCTAGGGTAATTGTTTATACAGCAAAGTAACATCAAGGAAACAGTTATGTATTTTTATTTGTCCCCAGGGAGGTAAGCATTCCCTGCCACTAGCTCCTCTTCCTGCCCTCCCCCCTCCCCTTTTCTGACCCATGCATCTTTGTTCTTTTATTCTTCATGCCTTCTCTTTTCCATTCTCCTTCTGTTTCTGATCACAGGCTGATACGAAGTGGTTGTCTCCTTTCTAAAATTTCCATGAGGCATCAAGTTAACCCAGATGCACGGGGTTGTCAATCTGGAAGTCAGCAAATGGAAACAGAAGGAAGGAGCATCAAGTCACCAGCTAACCTTCTTTTGGGTTAAAGCCTCATCCCCATCACACGTGCTGAGCGTCTCACATTCTGCAGCTTGATAACTACAGACAGAAAGCACAGAGCTCACAAAGAGCCTTCATCAGCAGCCCTACCTTTGACATTTCCTCACTTTTCATTGTTAAAAATGACCCTTCAGGTATCTTACAAGCAAACAACAGAAAAAATAGTGAGGGAAAAAATCAAGGAAGCAAACACAGAGCAAACAGTTTACATTGCAGTGCAAGTAATAAAATAGTTATGACTAAAATGAAACAAATGTATTTAATTTGGCTGGTCAAAAGGAAAATAAAACTGAATTAACCACATGTATCTATGGGTGAAAATTACTATCCCTCTAGCTAAAATTATGACTTTAAGAACTTTTTCCAAGGAAAGATAAATGAAACACTGTATTTGGTTTAAATGTTACATGTACAAGGACTTAAAAAAAAAAAAAGAGAGAGGAAATGTGAAAAAAGTCCCATAAATACAGCTTTCCTTAGAAAAGCCATCCCTTTTGATACAGCATAAGATGAATTATTAGATTTAATTACTTACTAAACTTACTAAATGCTGTAAAAATGTGGTCAATGAAATGGCTTCCTCCCACAGAGGTCTGAAATTCTGTTTCTTTCTGAGGAAATTCTAGCTATGTACCAATCTTATCTGCTTTCATACTGAAAACACTGAAAACCTGCTGTCCTAGAACTCAAGACATCTGTCAGATCTGGGAGGCATAAAGTAGAGAAAAATACAACAATGATTCACAAGGACTCAGTGCCTGTTAAACACAATTGGATTTGCAGAAAACCTTGAAAGGATACGTACAGAGAAGATATTTAAAACATCTGGCAAAACCTGGATGAGGGGAGGGTGGAATACAAGCCCATAACATAAGAGCAAATTAAAATACTTCATTAAAAATATTTTTCACCCTAAGTAAAACATTCCAAGTTTGAAAAAGAAAAATGGAAACAAATGGAGCAAAATCCCAGCCCTGGGAGAACTGAGAAACTGAAACTGGTATATGGTACATACAGCATGGCACAAATTGCTCAGTATGAGTGAAGCTGATGTACTGCCTTCAGGGTTTTAGAAGTAATTTAATATTCAATTCATCCCATAATAGGAATCCCATGCAAAGAATTCACATGCACAAAATCATTCTGGTAAAACACAGAATGAAGACTCCTAGAAGCTGGCTTGTACACCAGCGGCCACACCAGGCAAACAGCACATAAATAGCTGCATTACAGTCTACCCTGAACTGACAGCCATTGGGAACTGTATGGAACTTCCATACAGCAGTGAAATCACACACACAAGCACAGCTCTCCTCCTGGAGCTCGTTCTGCAGGGCATGTACCCATGAGCGTGAGCTGCACAGGGAATGTGGGGTCTGAGCCCAGCAAAGCGCACACTGCCCCGAGCGCTGCTTCCCTGCCTGGGGCCTGTGGCACACTCTGGGCACAGATGATCCACACAAACCCAGAGCCTGCACCCTCAGAGGGCAGCTGCTTGCTCCCAGCACCACTGAGGACATGGCTCAAGCAGGCACTGCTTTGGTACCCCCATGTTCTATGGGCTCTCTGGATTTGCTGCCACCACAACACACTATTGCACAGCAGCTGCCAAGACACAGAGTTTGGGATAAACTCTTCAGCTAACACAAAAGCTGCAGTAAACAAAAATCTTTGAGTATTCCCAGCTGCGGTTTCACTGAAGCTTTTTCACCCTTCACTTTTTGGGCGATATTTTTTTAAACAGTTCAGTTTTCTCTTCCTTCCCTCCATTGCTGCTTACACACGGCTTCTCCTCCTCGAGCTCCTGGAGCAGCACCCTGGCAGTGACCTCTCCTCAAGCCTTCAGCTGCATGTCCTGCTCCCACGGTCACTGCCGAAAGCACAAACCAGAAATAATATCTCAGTACCAGCACTAACTGCAAACAGATTTTCCCCCTACCCTTTATGGGTGGAAGAACTGAAAATACTTATTACACTGTAATGTTATGTTTTAAGCAACATAACAAAGAGCTATGGGAAAGCAGGATTACGGGAAGACTCTGCCCACTTGTGTTTTATTACTTTAAAGGTGAACTTAAAACAGAGGTAGAGGTAAATCATCTACATGTACAATACTCACAGAAATATTGCCTACCATGTCAAACTAGAGCAGTAACTTTATTCACTCACTTAATGGATATTTCCCATGGATAAATGTCATGCAGTTCATTTGACAGAGCAGTTCCATGTTTTTTTACTGCAGTAAGACCTTCATTTTCATTTATTTTTCCATGAGTGAAGAGCCCAACTAAAATTTTAAATAAAACATGAAGACACTATACTATGTAAGACCCTTCAGATGGAAATCATTGTGAAAGTCGGGCAGTGTTTGACCTAAAATTCTCTGTCATCTAATGAAAGTCTTAAACATCAGAGCTCAAAATGGGTTGGAACAGAAGAAGTGAACATCATTTTTATATTTGATGGAGAAAGCTTTCACATGCAGAAAACCTCCAAAACACCCAAAAGCAGAGAGATCAAGTCAGGACTTACCAAAAAACACTGAAAGACTTATTTGTGTATTATATAGGGCTGGTTTACAAGGCACATGTGTCCATTCTCCAACTTGTTAGAAACTGGTGAACATAATTTTATTCTTTTATAATCTAAAAAAACGAACTGCTAGCATTGCTTCAAATGTTATTTTCATTGAAACAGTTTCAGCAGTTGCTGCCCATCATTATTCTGTCTGTAAACTTGCAAATCCATTTACTTTAACAGCCTATATTTGAGGGATACTCCTTTACCCAGCCACCCATTCAGAGGCTGAGCATGTTTACAGAGAACTTTTCCAAGTCCTCAGGGAGCCAGGATACCTGGAAGATCAGGAAAGGCAGGATGGCTGTACCACCCTGCACAGTGTGTGAGGGAATGGGGTACAGAGACACTCAACTGCACAGAGCAGTGAAGACAACTCATGTGCTTCAGACCTGATTAACCCTGCATCATGCTTATTCCTCCGGATTTGGGCTGGCTTTCAGGGCCACGTGGCACCTCTGATGCTCCAACATCTGAGAACACATGGCAAGAAACAGCAAGGCTGCCCCTTTGCAGAGGTTTACCCACTTGGGAGCAGCACCACAAAGTGACCAGATACCGGTGTCAGACCCAAGGGAGATGGCACTGTTGGTTTAACCATAAAACTCCATCCAAGTGTCTCAAACTCAATTTCACTCCAAAAAAAATCCAACATGGGATTTTCTGCACTCATACATACTGTCCACAACCCAAATATACTTCCCAAGCTTAATTAGGGATGTGTAGGAACTTCCTGGGGCCATGCAAAATTAGCCTTTCTCTTCCAAATTTGCAAATTACCTTTTTTAAGGCAACAAAGGCAATGTTCTACTTCACGATAGTCTTGGGGTTTTTTTACTCTTTCCTGTAAGAATTTATTTTTATGGTGTGAGTTAAATCACATGCAGAATGGGATTCACAGACATGTATTTTGGAACTGGTCAACTCCATTTCTCTCCCATCAGAAGAGATTAGCCAGTGCACCTTGTCTAGGCAATGGCCTATTTCACCCTGAAATAAGCTGTAAAACAGGTCAGATGAACACACCCAAAAGGTGTCCAAGAATGAGAAACTGGGCTGCCTTGAGCATTTAGCTCACATGCAGAACCTAAAGTCTGTTGGTATTAACCTCATCCGTCACATCTTCTTTTAATCAGCTGTTGCCCAGCAATTACCAAAAGAGTCCAATTTTACTTTCAGTTGTGAATATGAACAGTGCTGTACAGAGAACTGAATCAAATCCAACCCCTCAGGATAAGGTTTTAATGGTTGATCAAAGTTTGCTTTGAGAAGCCTAGTTTCTGACTCATATGCACAGTTTTTGGAAGCTAATGCAAGCTTGCTCGTGCTGTCTTTGTACAGCCCTTTACCATATACATGCAAGCAGTAGCAATATTTTAACTTAACCTAAGCACCACTTTTTGCTTTTGTTTGTAAACCCACATGGTCCTCAACTCCCTTCTACATATAGAGTCATTTCTACTTTCTGTAAATCCAAAACTATTGATAGAATTAGTTACCTAAATCTGTAACAGAAGCTAGAAACACAGACCCGGAACACAGCCCGAGTTCACATTCACTCCAACCCCAAAGAGCCCAGCTCTACCATCAGCCCAGGCAGTAAAAGCCCCCACCACCAAGGTGGCAACTGTGTCATGAAGGGAGACCCTGTCTGTGCCTGCAGTGTCACAAAAGGGGAGCTGAGCTGAGGGGCCCTGCCTGCAGAGTAGTTGTGGACACCGGGCCGAGCCAAGCTGTGACAGCAGGAGAGCAGGGGCTGGGCTCGGGCCTCACCTCGGCTCAGACCTCGTCAGGTGCATTGGCTGGAGCCGAACTTATCACCTCCACGGCATCCAGTGCCAAGGGTCAAAAAGAGAAAAGTTCTTCTGAATACATACACTTTATTCTCACCCTGAATGCTTCATCTGCCCCTAACACGAACCCACAGCATTCTGAAGCTGGCACTCATCTTAACTACATAATTCATTTAAGGTTTACAGCAAGAGATGGGTAGGAAAAAGAACAAATTTCATCTTTTTTTCAAGTAGGAAATAAGGCAATAAACTAATGGAAAGTTATTTCTCATCCACTCCTTTATTTCAATATCATGTTTCAGTCCTTTTCAGTGCATGAGAGAGTAAATAAAAAACAACTGAAAAACAAGCCTATTCAACTAGTAGCCATCTGTCTCTCTCTCTCATCCTCCTCAAAGGAACATGTCAAAAGACACAGAATTTAAAGCAACTTTTTCCCAGTAATCACCCAAAGAGATGGACTATCTCCAAAACACATCCTCATCTAAAAAAAAAAAGAGAGAGTTAATGTGCTGTAAATGTAATAAGGAAAGGAGCAAGAAGATCCTTTGTGAATTATGAACAAAAGCAAGCAACAATTCTCACACTGAAGTACAAGTTTAGCCTAATAAAGGATGTACTTTAAGTACTTTAAGCCTTACAACATCGGGCTTGTGATCAAAAATACCCACATGCTTTTCTGGGGGGGCAGCCATACACTAGCTGATGCACTGAACTAAGGGTAACCTCACAGACAGTGCGGCACAGAGCCCCCAGCACACACCACTCTTCATTAGCCCTAAAACACCAATCCCACAAAATCAGCCTGCTTAGGACCAAGTGAGTAATTAAGTACCTTTGATAAACTGTGCTTCCTCTCCTATTGGAAAATTTTTTTGTGAGTAATTAATGTAAGTTGCCCAGCCCCCCATACCCCTTCAAAGACCATTCCCATTGCCTCAAAGCAAAGCAAAACATGACTGGGATGCCAGTTAATGTTGCAGACTAGTGGCTCTGAATGTTAAGGATACTGTTTTATCACATTTCAGAACAACTATCTATAAATACTGCATAAGGTTTTTAGAAACTGTTGGGCAAAAAAATGTAATATGTACATATGCCTTCATAAAGTAAAAAAATTCACAGGGTGGTTGTCTGTATTGTGAGAAAGCATTCTCTACTCATTTCAGATTCATGTTCCTTTGCCTTCACTGTGCTCCTCCTTGTTTGCTTATAATGAAATTACAAGAAACAGAGGAGCAATCAAGAAAGTATCTATTTTAAGAGTTATTACACTTACTTGTATAATACATACTGATATGTGGGATGACAAACTCTTTAAATAAACATATAGCTTTATCTCAATGGTATTAAACCCATGATACCACAATATGACAGACTTGAGCAGCTACACTGCAATGTTTGAGTGGGTAAAATGGCATAATATTTTTGCATACACAAATATAGAGTTCCATTACAGAAAAAGTTGTCTTTCATTTAAAGAAATGGAAAATAAAACCCAGAAACACCATCACCACCACATATGAGTGTTGAAATATTCTGAGAGTACAGCTCTGATTTCCACAATAGCTTATTGTTCAACTGAACATTAAATCTATTTAAGATGTCAAACTTAGACTAATATCCAAACCTGACTTCTTAAACTATTCAAATTCAATACTTACATCTTTATAACCTTTCCTTATTATCCCTCTTGTACTATATTCTCTAGCTGCGGTACAACCAGGTATCAGATACAATACTGTATTTTTATTACTCCCCATTATTAGTACTTGCAGATAGAAGTCTTCACCATATGGAATAACATCTTGAAATGCACCACAATTGCTCAGGTTTCCTCTAGAGAATCAGTAAGTTCTAAAATTTTTTACTTTATTGGTTTCAGGGATTTTTTTAATCCTACTAGAAGCAACAGTATTTTGCTTGCTGGTATACTGAGAAGATTGAAGATATTAAAGGTTAATTTAGAAACTTAAGCAGTTTAAAATCCATTTGTTTTTACAAACGTGTCACAGTCTCATCAAAAACACATGGTTTTTAAACTGCTCAACAATCCCAAATTAACAGCAGAGCACTACGCTTGGAGAAAACACCAACTGGAGATCACTCAAGTCAGAACTGTGCTGTACAAAGATCAAATTTAGCCTCATGGAAGAAAGTGGCACCTGGTACTGATTTTTTGATTCAACAACTCTGGCTTTTAAATAATCATATCCCTCACAGAGCTATAGAGATAAAATGTGATAAGAATTCCTGAACGGCGAGAGCACCAGAAGGTGAGGAAACAGACTTTGCTAAATCTTGTCCTCAAACTCCAATGCATGAGAAACCTTCCTTATTCAGATGCCATCAGCTGAGGTGCAAGCCTCAGTTCAATGTTCTTTTTGTATTACACAGTAAAAGAAACATAAGAGAACCTGGCAAGGGAGTAACAGTGGGAATGATGGTTTGGAAATCCTTTGTATTTCATTCCTGGAACTTCACTGGAACTTCACTGGAATTACAGGCATCTGAACACCAATGAAGGAGACCAAGGAGACACATCGTGGAAAGCTAAGCTGATCTGAGACTCAGTGTAGAGAGGGGAAAACCTCCCACTGCCTTCAGCAAGCACTGCCTGGAAAGTCCTAATCTTTCATTATAAATGTGGATGACTTTCTCTATATTTGTAATCAGCTATTTAATCCTAGAGATAACTCGATCTGATAAAGCTCCAAACATCTGGGGTTTGATGAACTCATCTTTCCCTTCCTCCCTTTCTAATCTCTCGATTCCTTAGTTCTTCAACATTTGAAAATATCTTTTTTCCATACATAAAGATGACTCAGAGCTGAATTAGGAGTCAAAGAGATACAAACAAGAATGAAAAAGTTTCTAGTGGCCATATGTGGGAAAGAGTGCTGAAACAATCATCGGTTTTGAAACCGGAACAAGTATGAACTCACCTCTGCACTTCTTTGCCAACACACTAGCATGGAGTGCTCCAAACCATGAAACCAAGGCCTTTACCTTATAAATATTTACAGCTCAGCCAGGAACAGGACAGACTGCCCCCACCAGCCCTCCTGCATTAGAGCACAGCACAGAGAGTGCTTAGCAGCACACAGAACCTGACTCTTAACCACTCCCACAAATACTGCATTGCTACATGATGTGTAAACATGTTTTCTAGCCCTATGAGTTACTAAAATTGGCTTTTTCCCAGGAAATGCCAATTCTCCTTATCAGACATGAAGAATGAGAAGAATACCAACACATTTGAAGACTTGGAGCCTACCACTTTTATCTTTCCTTAACTAATAAACCAGTCCTACCAATTCATCACAGTCCCCAAAGCAACTTATTCTTGTTGCTCTCTTTTGACTCTCTCCAACTTGTTTAGAATTTCTCCACAGCTGGCACCACAACTGCTCACTCCAGCTTAAGCCTTCCAGCTCACAACAGTGAGCCCACAACAGCATTTGCTTTTGATCTTTTGATGGAATAGTGTAATGCCCGATTGCACTGTAGTAATGCACTATATTGCCAGGATCCTTCTCACACTATTGTGGACTTTGCTGTTCATTAATACTGCCTTGCAAATTACCTTTTTCTTCCTAGATGCAGTGGCTGTGCCCATCTCACTGATTTCTGAACAGTTTATAAATGTATCAAAAGTCAATGCTGAACTGAAACACTGCGCCTGAAACTCCATCTTAAGTTTTTTTTTTTTAAGCAATATTTTATATTCCAGTTCAGACTTATTAAAATACTTAAACAGTCCTTAAACTAGGAAAGCCCTCAGGGGCTATACTTGATATGTCCTACTAATTTGTCAGTGAACAACTAATAACTACTCAGAAAGCTGAGAAAGAGACAGAAATTCAAAGGCAAGCAAGGTCAGGAACTTTATTATAACAATGAATTCCCAGTCAAAGTCCGCATGTATGCTCTTACCTGTGAGGAATAAACTTGTGCTGATTGCAGGGTGAGAGCACACTTGCACACAGGGAACGTTAAAGCAACAGCCATGCTGCTGGGTAAACAACGATGTGAAGCTGAAGCAATTTCTTTGCTTCTCTGCACTTCTAGTACATCTTCACAGCCAGCTGTGCACTCATTTCAGAAGATTCTCATCTAGACCTTTTTTTTTTTCATAGTCTGCTTCTGTGACCAGAATATGAAATGGATGCTGAGAGTCCTACTAAAATATATGATACAGATCACCTGAGCAAATACATCACTGGAGTGCACCAATTCCAGCTAGCTCTTCGTAATTTCTTAGGCTCTCTGGCCAGTGTTCTGGGAGATGCTGACCCTCCAGCCTTTAGGAGAAGCTTACAATTGCCTCATATCTCATTTTTAAGCAACTGAAGCACCTATAAGACATCCTGAAAACAAAAGCAGCAGTCTTGTAAAATGCACAGGCAGCTGATTTGTGTCACACGGGCAAAAACCAGTACAATATAAACCAGGGTGGGAAGCAGTACACGCACAACATGCTCGTACACCTGTCTGCTAAATATGTCACTGTGGACACCATTCACTTTTGCAAGCAATAGCTTTGAGAAGCAAATTGTTTAATTTTATTAATTATACTTGTAATCACAGAATTACAAAGGTTGCATGAGATCTCTGGAGGTCATTTGGTTTATTCAGTCACACAAAAAAAGCACCAGCTGGATCAGGCTGTTCAGGGCCATGTTCAGTCAACTTCTGTCCATCTCCAAGCACATGGAAATGCCACAATTTCTCTGAGCAACTTGTTTTGCTCTCCAGGTGAGAATAGTTTTCCTTATTTCTAACTGGCATTTTCCATGTTGAAAATGTTTCCATGTTTGTTGTCTCCAGCAATAATGTGCCTATGTGAGAAGAATCTGGCTTCATTTTCTCAATACCCTTCCATTAAGCAGCTGAAGATAAAAGATCTCCACAACATCTTATTCCCCCTAAGGGAAAAAACATCAGCTCTCCAAGCCTCTCTACCTCTCTTATAATGTTTTCAAAATAATGTTATGTATTAAAAATGTTTTTTCACTGTAACTGCTGAAATATTCAGAGAGACTTGTTACATATAATCACACCAAGACAAATAACCAAGGGTGGTCTTAGTTCTTGAACAAGCTAAATAATTTAAAAGGAAAACAAGACAAAGAGGATGACCCTTTCCACAATATCTCATGTAGCTGGAAAAGGATTTTATTTACAATATTTAAATGCGGTACTGTGAAACAAACAACGCGGTTCACAGGCAGTGCACCCGCTGCTGAACTGTCACTGCCTGACATCCTGTCTTATCTGCCAAATTGCTCATTAGGTTTGGCAATTTTCACCTGCGTCTCCAGTTTATATTTCAGCAGGGAATAAACATCAGTCTGCTTTAACAATCTTCTGCAGTGAGCTTCCAACTTCTTCCCAGAAAGCACGCAGGCACAACACAAAAAACGCCTTGTGTACTGTAGGCTTAGGAAAAAGATGCAGCTGAAGTGATGAAATACAACAAGAAGTTTAACTTGGGTAACAGAAAAGCAGTAAAAAAGAAACAGCTAGATAAGAAACATAAATAAATCAACTGCTTGTATTGATGAATTGTGTTTTCACAGTGCAAAACAACACACGGGGTATGAGCCAGCCTCATTTTTGTTTCCACGTTTATATGGGAAGACTGAATTTGACACACACACACCCCCCCGACATGCAAAGTACAGGCTGTGTTTGTGCATGGGAAAAGAGGGACTCCAGATGAATATCACTTTTCCAGCTGGACCTGATGTAGCTAACCTTTCCCTTGCTGGGAGAGGAACGATGGTGTGATCTATAAACAAACAAAAAGGGGTAGCATGGCAACCAGAACAAAGAGAGGAGGATCTCAGCAGGCCCTTGAGCCTCAGCCTAATGCACTGAGATGCTGCCTGGGAGCAGAGGGTGCAGGTGAGCAGCAGCACAGGGGCGCAAAGCTGTGCGGCCGCACGGGAACCGCTCCGAAACAGAGCCCACCTTGCCCGCAAAAAGCACCAGAGATGTAAAACAAAGCGTCTCAAATGCTATAAACCAATTTCAGATGGAATACTGTTTTTCATTTGTTAGCAGTAAAATATTCACCGCCAACCCTGCAATTAGCTGGAAAATTACAATAATTACAGCAATTTTGTATCCCATCTCCAATCCAATTAATAGATATATGACCTTGTCAACATGTAATAATCAGGATCTGCATCTACCGCAAAACTGGATGGGTTTTATTTGCTGAATAGAACTTACACAGTAAGAAGATAATTATTTGAAATACTGAGAATACCATTTGTATGCTATGCTTCACTTCACAAGTTATAAAGGAAACACAATAAGGATAGTATTTCCATTTTCAATGTATATTTAAATGAAATTCCTGAAATAGGTATGTTTAATATGGGATAATATTACTGCACTGGGATTCTAAGCCTGTAGTTTGGAACATTTAAAACCAAAATATATCTGTCAACATTTAAAAAAAGGAATTAGATAGATAGGAGAACATCTCTGATTTCTGATAGCAATTACAAATTGTTTCACACACTTTATTTGTTTGTGCTTTTATAAAAAGTGTCAAAGAGTTATAATCCTTACCAACAGTTTTAAAAGTCTTCTGTATTTCTAAAGATGTTTGTATTGAAGGGTCTCAAACTCCTTTTTGGCCATTTTTGCAATCAGTGAACTAGCCAAGTAATCCATGTATTTTCCAGAATGATACCAAAGATAAGTGAGCTGTCCAATATATTACTGAATTTTTTCTGTACTATATAATTTTGATGCACTAACGTTCATGTATTGTATAATACACCAGATAATCACACTAAGGAGAAAATGGGTATGCATTTGCCTGCCCTAACCCCTGCTAAGTTGAGAACCGAGGAGGACAGTTTTTTGGCTTATGCATGGAAATTAGATGTGCATTTAGCAGTGACATACTCTAGTGACAGCAAAATGGAAGGGTCCTGAAATTCCAGGATACTTCTTTATTCTGCCATTAATCCTTCCCTAATTTAATTCTGTGTTTCAGTGAAGCATAGTTACAGCTTGAAAAGATACACATTCAGCTCTATGTAAGCTAATTGTTAAATGTTATTCCCCTTAATTTTACAGGAAATATTCTGGTACAAAACCCCTCAAACTTAACAGAGTGGTAACTTTTCCATTTGCATTTTACCTGATGCTTAAACACAGATTTTAACCATTAAAAGAACACCTACACAAAAGCAGTCTCTTGGAAATTACACAGGGCTGTTTAAAACAGTGTATCTGTAGAACATCAAAGGACTGATAATACTAACTTCTGCTAAGAATTTTCTGGAGTGGAGTCACTATTTCAAAAGTTCAGTGAGCAAAATGATAGACACTACAGATAAAAGGACACAATGCTTTATCCACATATCCATCCTTGTCTGCATAGTACTTTCAACAGCAATGAAAATTACATAGTAAATTTCATTCCATAATTTTTCTTCTTAATAAGCTGAAATATTCAAAGAACCTGTCTGAGCAAGAAATGCGATAAGTAATTCATTGTTTTCCAACAAATGTTCACCACATTGAAATAAACAAAATAAAGAGATGTTTCTGGCTATAGTTTCTGCTTTTTAAAGAAGTGTATTTTTGCAACACAGTAAATACACGTTTTAGCAGGTGTTTTTATGGAAAGGTGACAGGCATAACCTAGCAACATTGACAGGTTAAGTAGAAAGTGCTCCTACCTTTAGTTTCTTTCTACCATTTTGTTCATTAAATGGAATATAACTGGCAAACTGAAAATTACACCTTGCAGCAACTACATTTGGAAATTTTGCTGTGATTTTCAGTGTGATGACATTTTTAAACTGGCAGCATAGAAGGAGCTTATGGCTCCTAAAAGCAAGCTTATAAATAATTTATTAAAACAGAACAGGTTTGTTTACTTGCATGCGAGAAGCATTTAGGCAGTTTCTCAGTTCTGATCAGTTTTCGATAAGGACAGATAATGAATCATTTTTCCCAGCAGCATCAATGGATAACAGCACTTGGCATCTTTGTAAATTTAGATGAAATGCATTGAGATACCAAAAACATTTACTCACTTGCACGAAGGACTGACGGGGTGACCTCAATTTCACTTGTTGCTTGGTAAGGCTGAAAGGCCGATGCCGTGTTGGAGCCAAGCTCACTGCCAAAAATCTCTGGGCTTTGTGTGCCTGTCGAGCTGGCACTGGTGCCATCACCCCCATGGTGTGGATCTTGCTCATCAAACACAGCCACGAGCTGGAAATAACAATTAAATCTACTGTTAAAAAAAAAAACCTCAACACCATCAAAGTGCCAATGCAGATCAGCATTTCACCATTTTTTCCCACCAAAGAGCAAGAAGTGTCTATCAGCAGAGACTCCAATCAATGCCTAGATCACAACATCATCAGCCCAAGGAAAGGCAGCCATTAACTGGATACTACAAAGGGTCAATAGCTCTGATGGGACATGAAACTCATCACTGTGAGCCACAGAAAGAACGGCACCAAGTCAGGAAAGCAAGGGTTGCACCTTCCCCAGCAAACCACTTCATCTTACCCAGAAATGCAGAAAACTATCTGAGTGTGGATTGATGCCTGTGCACTGGAATTTAATATCTTTGTTTAAATACCTCTATATGCATCATTACTACAGAGTCAAATCATGAGTAAAAGCCACAGTTTTACAGAATAAGAACATACAAGAAGAAGTTATGTTAATACACACTGAAAGCTACAGACAAAATGCAAAGCCAAGCGTTATAATCACAACCAGTTATCATCTATTACTCTGCCATCTATTGATCTATTATCTATTATTATGACCTAACTTGTGGGCTTCTCTTGCAAAAGTCCTTTAGTCAGATCTATGGAGATACTCTGTATTTGCTTGCAATCAACTTCTCCAAGACAAGTCTGAAATCTCAAGTCCAATTTAGAACTTTGCCGAGTCACTAATTTAATAAAGATCTCGTAAATGTGTTCATCACTGCAAGAAAAATAGGGAAACATCATGGTGATTTTTGATAAACCTGAGATACTTTTTCCCCTGTAAATGATTTTATGCATTTATTTTAAACAAATAATTTATCCCAATTTATCTTTGGTAACGTACTGAAAGAAATAATGCCAGTTCTTATACACATTTCATTTTAGAACTTAATTTCAAGATGGAGAAAAAAGTTTTATGGATAGCAGCATTCTGCAGCCTGCAAATTAATCTATAATATAATATCTGAAAGACATTTCCAAGAAAGCATTACATTCTTCTGTCCAAATTGGTAGGGTAAATGGAGCAAATCAACTTAAACCTATGCAGGGCACTGCAAATAGTTTATTCTGTTAGAACAACAGCGAAAACTTTATGTAACCTAAAGGCATCAGAGGTCATTTTCTCTCTTTTTTTTTTTTAAAGCAATTTCAACATCATCTTAGCCAAAAGATTTTAATAATAGTCCCTTTACTCAAATTTAACTTACATAAGCACCAATAACAAAATTTAAAACCACAACTCTACGCCCAAGTGGAAACCATTTGGGAATTCAGCTTTTGAAAGTATTCTCAGGCATTTACTCTTTTTAACCAGTCATTTTGAAATTACAGAGAGTAGCAAACTTCTGCCAATAATTCCACATCTAATGCAAATTTAGGCTCAGGCATGCAAAAAACAGAAAGAAAAAACTGGTAATGGGTAAAACATCCATGCTCTCTCCAGTGCTGGCTGAAAGGTAGGTAGCAGCAGGAAAACCAGACTGCAGCTGCAGACAGCTGGAACATGTTTTTACCATAAAAGTCATTATTTTATGCTTGAGAAATCTACACACAAAAGAGATGTGACAACACCAAAATGTCAGTAGCTCAAGAGTATTGGAAATTTAATTTTCTAACACATTGTGAAATATCAATGCTTACAAAAACATGCTTCTAAAACTTTACTCATAACTCTCTTACTGTTTTATAGTAAGCTAATTACCAATCCCCAGCAACTGGAAATAAATTAATCCACATCTGAAGATCTGTAAGGTATTACAACAAAAGACAAACAAAGCATTTAAGAATCCTAGGCATGAAACATCAAATCTTTTTGTCCTTCGCATGTCATGCATCAAGATAAATCCCTCAATTACATTCTGCTCCTTTGAGGTTGATTGAAAAATATTATTTGATGTATGCAGCTGCAAGTATTTTATAGGTATTATATATACGCAAAAAGGTATGTGCATATAAATCTCTATATATGTTATCTCCTACTCTAAGTTGCCTCCAGCTTTTTGCCTATTCCAGACAGTCTACAACCTATAACTTCAGAACATCTACAAATGAATGTTTCTTATTTCAAGCTTAGCTTTTGATCTTATCATTTTTTGCAGGTATTCGCTATTTTGACAGCACCAAACCTTCAAAAGGCTTCAGTTCCTTTAAAAGGCATACCAAGTTGTAACATTTTTTCAGCATGAAGAAACACAAGCCATGTCAGCCTTCTCAAAATCTAATTAGCATTAGGAACACAGGTTAGGAAGTTCGTTGTAAAACAGCACACACAATACCATGGTACACTCAGTCCTCTTAATGAGCTAGAAAGTCTTTGGGACTGGAAGACTTTATGCAAATAAACACTGTTGAATCTTGATTTCCAGACCCTGGTATGCCATTCTGCAATATGAGGACCTCGCAGGAAACAAGAACAGCCAAACATGTTGCACTGTATTATGATACCAAGCATTTATCTCTGATTTTTCCAACACCCTTTATTTTAATCAAAGAAGATTATTTGAGGAGAGGAATTGTACTGCTGCAAGCCCAGAGATCACACCTCAACTACCATCCTTGCAGGAACAAGAAACAAAACAAAAATCTTTAAGAGACACCTTACGGACATGTAGAAGGAACCACAGGAGTAGCTCGCTGGAGCTAGGAAGAATCTTTTGCTGCAGGAACCCACAGAGATAAACACTGCTCCATGCCAGGGAAAAGGCCTCTCAGTGAGTCATGTTTGAAGGCCACAGAGATGTCTTTAATTTGGCAAAGAATGGAGCACACATTACTAGACCAGTTTTTATCAGCCTTAAAGTCAATGGTAAGCCTATGGTATTTTGCTGGGCTTTAGATGTCAGATTTAAAGAGAGTAGAAAACAAAGATGACTACCTTTTCTGGAAACATCTTTATTGTCAGGAGACTGCTTCCATGTTGATTATTTTCTTCTTTAATAAGAAATAAATAACTGAAGTTATCCTAGCCTTTCAAGAATCACTCTATTATTTCAAATACCTGAAATGAGCTGTGCCTCCTGTTCTCTGTTCTTTAGTTTTAGATCTCATCACTTCTCAGTGACCTGAGAAACTCATCATAACATCCAATCTTATGCAGAAATGAACAGCAGAAGGACTGAACAAACCATAGTAATGCTTTAATAAAGTAAATAGCTTAGCTGTTCAATATTAGACCACTATCAGTTCTTTAAAAGAACTTCCACCAAAATTTAATGAGTATTGGAGCCATTTGGATTGGTTTAATTTTATTTTTCTTTGTGAAAGACAAACTCACACCAAAGACAAGTATCATCTTAACAATAGTTAATAATCATTATTATTATATATTTTATCTACCTCCTATTCCATGGGACCTCAACTTGAATGCACCAAAGATATGAGAGTATGGTTTAATTGATTACAGTAGTTCTCATCACCTGGGGTAACAGGACTACCTGTATTTTTCAATCACTGAACTAAAAATCTGCAAATAGGAAATAAAATCAAATAAAAACAAACCCCTTTGTCATCCCAAAACAACTGTAATAAATGACAGGCTTAATTTAGATTGGCATGCTTATTATAATATGGTAAAAACAACAGAAAGGTGAGAGGTTTTAATATCATCATTTATCACAGTAAGATGGCATAGGAAGAGTCATCAGTTTGAATAATGCAAGATTTTGGTGCCCAATGTATATGTATACAACTTTTTCAAGAAAAAAATCCCTTTCAAATATTCATTAACATATTCAGATATAAAGACAGCAGCTTTGTTCAGATCATAACTTATGGAAATGTTAATCCCATTTCAGCAATGGAATTAGAGTAAATCTTCAAATGGTCAACTGCATAAACTAAAATACTTTCTAAACTCCACAGCAAGAAATACAAGCAATCATGTGTGAATTATCAACAAAAGAAATGATTATTTTAAAAAGCAACAACATTCAGTGTTTAACCAACTAGTTTTTCTTTTTTTAGAAATACAAAACCGCAGTATAATTCAACAATTATCCCAGCTGTAAAAAGCTTACTTGTCATCATTAGTGTATCTCAAGAGGTGTGGGGTTTTTTTATGGCTATCCAACTGAAGACAAAAAAATGTAGAAATATGGTTTAAAAATCAGCAAATTAATGCTCTTCTCTTTTGACTGATAGAGTCTTTCCATAGCAAACAGACAATGAAGGGAGAGTAACATAATTTTTTTTGCTTAATATATTAGCTTCATCAAGCAAATGGCTTACAAAGAAATTATTTCACAGCCTGAGATATCAAAACAAAGTTTTACTGAGGCGCCTTTGGCTCTGGGATAGGAGGAAGGCATTCCAGCCTCTAACTGCATTCAGCCCTCTATAACACCAGCTTGTACTGAATTAATTACAATCTTACTCTTTTTAAAAGAGAGGATGAGCTTCTCTATTGCTCTGTCTGGGACTCAACACATGACACTAACCAGGTTATATTTACTTAAATAAATAAAAGGCAAGAAGATTGATTTATTTTAATATTGACACAGCAGCAGCAGTCTGCATTCCAACATTAATTATTACAATTTCCGTCTATTCTAAAGTAATTAAAAATTAGTAAACACATATGCAGTCTTAATTAATAGACTAGATTAAGTACTTGAATGTTAATTAACTGGATTAAAAAACTATTTCCACCAGCAATGGCTGTTTACATTTTCATTAAGTACTACCATCATATAAACCAATTCATCACCATCAAATGGTCTGATCAGGTCATCTCTCTCCAGCACAAAACCACAAAACCAGAAATCCTCCACTCTGCAGAAATTCATAAAGCGAGAAACTTCTGTATTTTTCCACCACTATGACAAGATGGTCAAAAAGATCACTTGAATTTTTCATATTCCTAAGTATTTGTCCAAAACTTGCTAATCCTTTCATGATATTTATTGATTAATCTGATACTGGCTCATATGTAGGCACCAGCAATGATTTCAGACTTACTTTAAAATCAGTTAGCATTACAGCTCCATTCTCCTGCTAGAAAGACAGCAACTGATCCTCTGGCTTTCATATCCTCCGGGTTTCATAGAGGCTCTGCACTTCTTATCCACTTTATAACACTGAGTGAAACTGAAATCACTTACCTTTTTAGATTATTAGGACCCATTTTAAATATCTGGTTTCTTCTCACCAGAAGGACACTTAGGAGATAATTTCATACAAGTGCACTCCTAATTTGTTCTGGCTGTTCAGTGGCCAATTGTTCAGTAGTTAATCTGCTGAGCAACCATAAGTGTCTGGATTCCCCTGGTTGAAACCTGCACTTTCCCTCCTAGTCTATACAACTTCCAGATGTGGTCCTCCCTTTCACAGCTGCTATGGTCTTCTGGCATTTATGCTGAACAGCTTCTCCTGCAGGATGCCCATCCACGGACAAAACTGCCTTTCACACAAGCTGTCATTTTTCTGGCTCCAGGAGAACAGAGAGCACAGATCTTGTGAGGCAGCTCCAAGTGATGGAGCAGCCCAACCACACACCTCTGGTGAGGCACCAATGCTGTCAAGGATTCTGATTCTCAGTTTATGCTTAATAACTGAACTTTTTCACAGGGGATTTATGGTCCTTGAATATAGATTGTGATGGTCCAAATGAGATTCTAAAATCTAAATTAGCCTTGTGAAAATATGTTCACCTAAAGTAGCTACTTCAAGCATTTCCTTTAACCCCTGATGCCAGAGGGTTAAGCCCAGCCCTGTCCTGCAGTCCCACTGTATAGGTGTCTGTCTGCACTCACTGTGACAGCCACCTGGACTGCTGATCTGGGAGATTTCAACCCCTCTCATAGCATGGCCATACACATTCAGATATGTGCAGCAAGTAGCTGGGAAGAGGACATGGAGGAGGCTGGCAAAAGATTTAAACATGAACATCACTGGCATCCTTTCCTCCGCAAAAAGCATTTCCAGTCTCAAGCCAGCCTGTACAGCGAACTAGCAAGGCACCAACAGAACTGGCTACACACATCCCTCTGCAACCAGCACAAGTGAAGGAGATTGCAAGAGAATATAAGCAGAGCTCTCTAGCAGCTCTTTAGGCTTGGCAAAAACCACCTATATCCAAAGCAGTCTGTGTATTACTCAGTCCATGTTACAATGCAGACCTAAGGAGTACTTGTTTAATAAGGCCCACCAGTAAATCAAATTTCAGCTAATGGCACCTCAGACTCCATAACATCCCAAAACACAAGTTGCTTGTGAATGAACAAATGAGTGTAAGAGAAAAAAACCCATAAATTCGGGAAAATCTCTAGCAAGGGAGTAGCCAATTATTATTTAGAAATGAAAGAAACTAAATGCAAAATCAATTCGTAGGTTATCTGATGACTGAACTGACTTTAATAGCCCCATAGCAGACCCAAATTCCTATTATTCCTTGAGCTTCACTTTTCTACATGGCTCATTAAAAACCCATTTAAATATAACTACTGTTTCAATGAGCTGGTAAGAAAAAATACAGAAAAAAATAGGTATTTTTACAAATAATACACTACTGCCCACAGATATTAAAAACCAAAAAAAATCAATTAGCAAAATAGCAGCATTTAAGAGTCATTCTGTGCTGGATGTGCAACCTGAGCATGCCCGCTACAGACTTAGACGTCACCTGCATTTTAAAAGGAGAAAAAGGGCAAGCACAGTTTCAATTTAGGATAAGCTGTAGCACAAACAACAAACCTCTGTAATTTCAAGAAAATCACTACCTGTCCTAATTAATCACTTCAGCCATGAAACCAGAACTAGCTTGTCATAAAACTTTTCAAAGTAAAGTAGCTGGAAGGGAGCCAAACAAAGAACTTTTCACAATAACTTTACTGTATTACAGGAAAAATAAGGATATTTAAAGGGTTACATTCCACTATCATATTAATACTTTGTATTAGATTTTCAGTGGATTATACAGAAGTGTAAGCTCATTCAGAATCATAGAATAACCTGAACTGGAAGAGATACCTGGAGATCAACTAGTCCAAGCCCTTGTTCAAACCAGGGTAAGTGAGAGGAGGTTGATCAGAGCCACGTTCAGTTGCATTTTTTTAATAACCCAAAGTACAGACAGTCCACAACCTCTCTAGGCTCTCTCCCAGCACTTGGCCTTCTCGGTTTTAAGAAATTCTTTTCCCTGTATCAAGTTGAAACTTCCCTTGCTACAATGTGCCTGTAGTCCCTCACATTACTCCTGTGCACCTCAGAGAAAAGTCCAGTTCCATCTTCACGGTCCCTGACGGAGAGCAGTTACATCAAGAGTGTTGTGCCTTGGGGAGCCACATGGACATAGAGCACTCCCAAAGGTCCCCCTTTCCCTGTGATGGCTTCCAGCCTGCTAATTCACCCTGACAGCCTCTGGCGGGCCAGCACTGTAATGTCTTGCTTGTATTGAGAAGGCCAAAATATTCCAGAAGCAGATAGAAATAATCACAGAATCACAGAATGATTTGCGTTGAAAGGGAGCTTAAAAGATCATCCCGTTCCAACCACCCTGCCATGGACAAGGGCACCGTTCACTAGACCAGGTTGCTCAGAGCTCCATCCAACCTAGCCTTCAACACTTCCAGGGATGGAACATCCACAACCTCTCTGGGCAACCTGTTCCAGTGCCTCACCACTCTCACAGTAAAGAATTTTTTCCTAATATGCAATCTAAACCTACTCTCAGTTTGAATCCATTCCCCCTTGCCCTGTCACTACATGCCCTTAGAAAAAATCCTCCCTCTTTCTCATGCCTTCCCTTCAGGTACTGGAAGGCTGCAACTAGGTCACCCCAAAGCCTTCTCTTTTTCCAGGCTGATCAATCCCAATTCACTCAGCCTTTGCTCACAGTAGAGGTGCTCCATCCCTCTGATCATCTTGGCGACCTCTGGACTCACTCCAACAGGTCCATGTCCTTCCAGTGCTGGGACCCCAGAGCTGGATGCAGTGCTCCAGGTGGGTCTCACCAGAGCAGAGCAGAGGAACAGAATCCCCTCCCTCCCCTGCTGCCCACCCTGCTTTGGATGCAGCCCAGGCTATGGCTGGCATTCTGGGCTGTGAGTGCACAATGCCAGCTCATGTACAGCCTAATCACTTCCCTGAATCTGCTGGCTACAGACTTGTGCAAACAGCCCAGGGTGGAGCTGGGCATTTCTACCACAAGGGCAGCACTGACCCACATTCATCCGATTCTCCACCAGCTCTGTCCCTACCCAGGAAGCAGCTTCCCAGCCCATACTGCTGAGTGGGGTTATTCCAGCCCACATGCAGGACTCTACATTTACCTTTGCTGAACATAATCCACCCCTTCAGAACCCCACAAGATAAAATAACCACTGCAGGAAAATACATCATAGGTCTCAATGTAAGTCATTCCCAAATCTGCTAAGTAAGCACCCCTCACTTTCAAAGCTCAACATAACATACCAAGTTAAATCATATTTGCAAGATCAAAACCCATCTATTGATTTGAAGGATACTTTAATTTTACAGGTAGTTTTAAAATCTTCTGCTTTCATGATTCTTTAAATCTAAGAGATGATTCTGAAGTAAATATACAAGCTTTTTATTAAAACATCGCTTTAGATTATTCATTTCCCATGGCACTTTGATCTGAGAAATTCCAGAATCAATATTAAATTGCAATCTAATCTTCTCCCAGTAGGAATTAAATGCAGTTTTAGGTACTATCCTGTAATTTCATAAGCTATTAAAAATATTTTAGATATATTTAAAATGTTAAAATATTTAAAGTATTCATTTAATATTACGTATATTTAAAAGATTTTTTCCCTTCTCCCCCTTATTGCTGAGCAGCAGTCTAAAAGCAAGCATGACTATGGCACCCTGCAAAAGTCATCTGTGTATATTCTGTCTGAATTACTCTTGACCTGACCTCCGTTGTATAAATTAGGCTAATGCTTAGACAAAGAAATAAGACAATAACTGAACAGAGTTAAAATTATTACAAGGACTATTAGTGGTAGCTAACACTGAGCTGCCTGCTTGGTTGGCTGGATTTGGTTCTCCATGACCTTACACCTTGACTCTACCAGACACCACTTCTGCACACAATGCACTGCCCAAGAGCTGAACCACCAGCCCACACGTACAGACCAACAGACAGACACAGGGACACACAGAGCACACACAGATTATCCTGCAAAGCCCTTCTGATGTGTTTACCTGGCTAAACCTACTGCACAGACACAGCAAGTCCAACACCAGGGCTGGGTCTTGGCCTTCATGGCCAGCTAACTCCCATAGCCATCCACATCTGTCAGCTCTTACAGACAGACAACCCAGAAATGCAGGAACCCCACATTTAATGAAGCTGACAGAATGGGCAGAAGGACATTGGTGCCAGGAGGTGAGTTTCTCTTCAGCAGGGCAACTCACCTGGCCAGGAAAAGGTCTAGAAGCTGCAGTTTGTTACTTTCACTCATGCTTCTGAATGCTGTATTTCTGCTGTTAATTGTAACCATGCTAAGGAATGCTACCCAAGCTCTTGCAATCAGCTACTGATCCCAGCCTTCCCAGTGAATGCATTCATAAGCACTGGTAGCCACGGTGGTTAAGCTGAACCCTGCTGAAAGACTGGGCAGTGCCATCGCTGCACCCTGGGTCTCACAGAGGATGGAGTCAGCCATGGGAACCCAAAAAGGACAAAAGCTGCAGACACATCTCACTGCAGAACTGGTTTGGTTAAGATTATGGGGTAAAGACATTTCTGAGCTTACAACTAAAAACAGAACTACAGTTAGGAGTTCAAGAAGAAAGAATATCATCCTAATTTCTTTTAAACAATCATGTTTTTCTTTTATGCTTCTCAGTAAAAATGAAGATATTACGCTTAGAGAGAAGTTTTCTTCTTTCTTCTCATAATTGTCACAAGCCCTCCATATGACAGGTACAAAAATGCTTAAATCCATGCTTGTTTGGGCTGTGAGAACAGCTGAAGAAAATATCTCTGTCCTAAATATGGAAGTTTTTCAATCACAAGGTTTTTATAATGGAATTTTTTTAATTAGTTGTTTCTCCACCAACTCTTCCTTTTAAAGCATATATAATAGTTTTCTGTATACGCTGCCCTATTATTTTCTTAAATCCTCAATTTATACAGAAAAGATTTCTTCTGAAATCCCTTTGTACAAACAATCCTCTTGTTCATGGCTAAGGACGTACTCTGCAAAATTACCACAATATGTGATTTGCCATGGTATCTCCTTAGCTCATTTTGAAAAGAAATAGGAAAAAATTATATCTATCTTGGCTTTAAAGTGGTGCATGAAAAAAACAGGGTATCAGAAGAGAGAGTGCTGTGCTTGGGAAGTAGTTGGGGAACATCTGAGCATGTGAGCAAGCCAATTTCATCTCCTCCATTTTTGATTCCTCAGCACAAACAAGGACATGCGAACCACACTGAGGACAATTATATTAATATTACTTTCAAAGCAATTTTACACTTTTAGAGTACACCATGAAAGTCTGCCTTCTTTTCAAACAAGCCAAGGCTCAAAAGGATGTACTCCATGCAGCTGAGCCTGTGGGTATGGGATGACTCTGCAGGTCTGCAGATTTCCAAGTCAAAAGCATGGACGGTACAGGAGTTCAGTATTTTATTTCTGCCACAGAGGTCAGCAGTTAAGCAGTGACGCTATGCAGTAAGTAATCCAGACACTGGGTTATTAGAGGGGCTGGTGTGACATAGCAAGATATATTGCTGAAATAAAAATGTATTAAATCTTAACGGTTGTCTCATCTGTCATTGGGAGCTGCAGTCATTGAGTACCAAGAAAGAAATGGTTTCAGAAACCTCCAAAAAAAGACCAGGCTTTCCATTCCTCTGCTACAGGATCAAAACAGCAGCATTAAATTCTAAGATTTTAATTTCAGCTGAGATACAAAAAGGTAACTAGTTAGTTAAAGCACAGGACAATCTTTGCAAGCTTATTAAACTTCAAGAAAATAGATTTTGTAAAATACAGCTCTTCATTTTATATAGTGTGTGCTGTTCAGTGTAATTTGCATGAAAAAGCCAGGAGAATGTGATTAAAAATACCCATCTAGAGACACAGATGAAAAACTTCAAACATTTTCTGATTCCCTTCTGTTCCACTCATTATTTCAATACCTCACTACAACAAAGGAATAGATAACACTTGTCCTTGACACTAGCCTAAATTATCTTCAGTGTGCAATACAATACCGATTAAATTAGGCTTATTTTAAATAAACGTCAAGGTCTGTTCAAAAGGTAAAACTGTGTGCCTTTTGCCTTTTGTGTAACATATCCCCTCCCCCCCCAAACTTTTCAGAGGTCTGAAAAACAATGAGATTGTGCTTTTTTAAACTAACTTCATTATCTAGATTTAAAAAAAAAATCGGAGAGAATCATTTAACTCTGACATTTAAGACAACAGTAACAGTATTCTTCATTTTGTGTATAATGACAAAAGTAACCAGCACATTAGACAATAATTCTTGCCTCCCTTCTTTAAATAAGGTTCTAAAATACCCTAAATGCAACTGACTGCTTGTTCCCTCATGACTAACAGTTTTTATTACTTGAGCACATAACAATGGTGAAAACACTGCAACTTAACTTACATTAGGACTATCCTTACAAAATTAAGAATAAAAGGTAGCTGTCCAACAGCACTGGGCTGATTTACATGACACGTACCAGGAGATCCATGGAGGTTATCCCATCCTGTGGCAATCCCCAGACACAGGATCTTGATTCACCACAGTTTTTATGTGAACCTATGCCAAATACGGAGCTCTTAAGCAAAACACACTTCTTAGACAACAGTTGATAGTCCAGGAAAGGAGAGGATCTTCTTAAACACCTTTAGGTTTTCTACAGCTAAGAAGATTACAGTGATCTCTGTATGAATTTCAAAGAGCTTGGTTCATCCATATCCAGGTAGATTTCCATCTACCACACACTGTAACCTGCTAGGAGGAGATAGTGCCTCTGTTTATTTCCCACAAAATATCAAGTTTAATAACTTAGTAGCAGAGCCCCAGGGACATTCACTAAAACCTGGGCTCCCAATGCCAAAACCATTTTCAAAATGATCTGGAGCCACTTTTTCAACAGTAATTTGGCAGATAAGGATGCCTTGTGGAAAGGCATCCCATGTACTTCCTCCCCACAGAGTTGCTAGAAATCAGGTGCTCAGGTATATTTTAAACTTTGCTTTTAAAAGTCATCTGGCAACTTTTCAAATCTGACCTCTTATGTCCTCATGAACGCAAACAGGAAAACAAAAAGCAGCAGGAAGAAATAAGAGAGTAGGAAGGGAGAACCTCAGAAAGAAACTAGCAGGTTAATATCATCACATCCATCTTGAACACATATTCACTGGTAGTCATGTGCTTGTCTTTCTATGAAATGCAGGAATGACCAGTAAGGCATATCTCTGATAGTGCTCTAACAATAATTTTGCATCAGTCCGTGATTCTTGACTACTTGTTGCAGAAGCCTCCACCACCTTGCAGTGCTCTTTCTTTACACAGGGATGAAGAATTAAAGCATTATAACCAAAGAAACAGGAGCATAAATAGAGACTTCTGACAGAATTATACTCCTAAATTATTTTGTGTGAAAGACTCCAGAAAGAATCCAGACAGAGGATTAATTTTGAAAATAAATTCCCTAAATCACTGTGGAACTGGGACCAATGCAACCACATCACCTGGATAAATAAAAAAAACATGTTAAAAAAAAAAAATAATTACAGTTGTATGCACAATCATTTCAAGCTACCAAACTTGAGACCAGACTATCATTCTTACATTTTACCTTGACTCACCCCATATCCATAAAATGTATTTTTCAACACATAATATAAGCATCATGCAGCCTAGGGAAGGAGACACAAGCATTGCCAAAACCCATCAGCTTCAACTTGTGGACAAGAACTGCACTGAAAATCTCAAAACAGATCCCTGCTATCCTGTAGGTCCCCTAATGCTTCCCCATCTCCTCAGGGCTCATCTAGACTGTATATCTCCTCTTTGCTCACCTAGAAAAATTAAGGTTATAAAAGTAGCTGACACTTCATACCAGGCCAGCAGGCCTGGCCCTGGTTGAAGTGTCTCTATTTCATACTGACTTCAAATATTGTTGTAAGGTTATTGAAATCATTCATGATTTTATCTGTGCCAAATGGATCATTACACTGTCAACACTCATCTTTATTATGCAAAAATATGCAGAACTTAACATCTTTTGTTGAGCTGGCAAAACAGTATATTCAGTAGTAACTCTGTTTTTCATTAAATTTTGCACAAGGTTAAAGAGTGTGTGGAATCTGATTACCAAAGCCTCCATTCAAAAACATCACACAAAACAAGCTGTTTGACTCACATAGCGAAAGATTATTTATTTATAACCTACAGACAAATAAATTCTTCTGATTAATTTATAGTTCCCTTTAATTTTTACTACTATAAGTCAAGGGTTGAAATTTGGGGGGAGGGAAATGGGTGCAAGATCATTTTTTCTTTTCTCCCTTTTTTTTACATGTTCTTCTGTGCACCTAACAATCCTGCTTGATGGAAATTGTCCTCAAACTCCAAGGCTACCTCCAGTCTTGCCTCCTGCCTTCCACTGCTCTCTAAATGTCTTTCAGCAGAAACAGAAGTGAATTCAATCTGGTTACCTCTCACGAAAGAATCATTTCTTGGGAAGCTCCAGCCATCTTGAAATAGCTTTTCTGACTGTCTCATTAAATCCTCATTTAATTCTTCTTTCTTTGTATTTCTCCTGCCACATTTAATCTTCGCAACTGTATGAATTTTTAGAAAGCCTTTTTGGGGTGCAGTTTGTATTTTGGTGCCACACAAAGCAGATACATTGCATAAGGCTAACATAGGTAGCTGGGTAAATTATGCTGTCAAAAGTGATTAACATTTAAAAGGACTAAACAGAGGAAGCAGATAATACCTCCCAGATCTGCTTTTAATTAAAACATCTTAGCAATTATTATTAAAAGGCAAAGACTGAAAATGAGAGACAGCATAGCTTCTAAAGAGGATAGTTTTTTATATTTTTCATTAGGGGTCACCTTTTCTCATGTGCATGACCACTTTTAAATTACCTGCCTCACTGGAGACCATTCATTTATTAAAAGAACTTTGTCCACACTAAAACAAAAAAATACGTATTTAATCAGAAACATTTATGCATTCATTACTGTTTCAAATGTCCTTGCTTCAAGATAACGATGCCCCTCACCGAAAGCAAACCATATTTCAGTCTCTGTGCCTAATTGTTGTATCCCAAATGATTTCTCTACTTTCCAAAATAATTACCAAACATTGTATCACCTGTGCTAAAACAGTAGAAGGGCATCACCACTGAACCCCACAGTAGGTAAAATGAATAGCACATACCAGGAAAGTCTAACGCTTGTAGCCTTTGCACATAAATCAAACCGCGTTACGCATTCTGACAGCTCCATCTAGCCACAGCTACACAAAAGTAACCTTATCCCAGGCACAATGAATTAATTTACATTCAGCACATACCAGCAATTGCAAGAACTCTTGTGGTCAAAAGTGTCCTTTCCAGAACGACTATATTGTTTAACAATTAGATTAACACTTTCATGATCGTGTCTGTGCCTCAGATTACTTGGGTTTCAGAGAAAAACAGGATCAGAAAAGTCATGTTTTTAAAGGCCCCAAAATTAGAGCATCTGGATAATGTCAGGAACAGATGCTGAGATCAGAACTTGGCAGGAATTCCTGAGATGGGAACCTCAAATGTCTTGGGGAGAATGCAGAGCAAAATGGGATATAACACAAAAATGCAAAGCATACAGAGTGTGAGAGGCAGCATGCAGGCCATGCACATCTGATGGAGCAGATGAGCAAGAAAAACAGCAGAATAGTCAGCTTCCAGAAGTGAGGGGAAGAGGAGGGAAGCCTCCTCGTCGTGAAGCTCCAGTACCACCAGTGTACAAACCAGCAGCTCATGGACCAGCCTCTGGAAAAGGAGCTAACTACCTTACGTATCCTGCTCTGTGTGCCCATGTGTGTATATATAAGTTCAACATATTGAAATAATTTGAGGAAATGAACTGTCATTTCCTTATATGTTCTTATTTTCTACAATGCCAACCACTGTTGACCTGACTGGTGTAAAGATCAGGCCCTTAAAAGTCATCCAACTTTCAGACAAAAGAATGGCTATAATATCTTCCTCAGAAACCACCACAGGGTCCTGAAATGCACTTTGATTAGACCTAACTTTAGGCACACGTTTTAAAGCATTGGCCTGAGACTGTACGATGAACAGAGGCAATGTATCTCCTTATCATATCCATAATCATTATCAAATTCCTTATGAGAAGGGGCAAATGGCTGGAAAAGAATTTTTTTAGCATTCTGAGTTGTAGCCGATACAATTTACAGATCACTGATAAAGCATTTTGTCCTTAAGCTGATCTAAATTAAAATTTTAAATTATGTTAGTTTACCAAGAGTACTTGAGCTGTGCTAAGTCTCTTAAAACTCCAAGTGATAAATCCTCAAGTTTCAAATATGTAATATTTCCATGTCACACTTAATTCCAAAATAACTAATGCAGAAGAAAAGGAGATTAGTCCTCAGAGGTGAACTAGTGCAGCTGCCTAAAAATGCAAACAAGTGTAAATCTGTCAGACCACTGTGCTGGTACCAGGACACGCAGATGCATTTGCCCCAGCTAACAGGAGAAAAGCTCAATCCAAACTGAAATTTTAAATTCCCTTAGAAATCACACAGAAAAAAAAATGCAGTTCCCACTACATGCCAGTTCCCACAAATGCTCCCTCAGCTTGGCAGTGAGCAGAGAAAAATCAAAAGGCAGAGAGCAGAGAGGCTGCACATCCCCCAGCCCAGTCCACTCGCATGCGCTGTCAGCCACTACTGTCTTTCAAAACTAACCTCAATAGGAACTACAACAAAAAAAACTACCTTAGGATGCCATTATTACACTGAGCTCCAAAGATGGAGTCACTTCTTCTTCCCAACTAAGCACCTCCTTTGGATGTTCTGGTACAGATATTTCTGAGATGGGAAAGGCAAACACCACCTGGACTGTCTCCACCATCTTTTCACATTCAGACATTATGGAGCGATAGGAGGAAAAGAGAAGGAAAAAAACCCAAGCAACAAACTATAGAGGAAAGAGAAGTTACACTGTACTGGAATACGTCATTCCTATTTTGGCACTAGTAGCTTAGCATTGTCCAATACAGTTATTTTATGATCTCAGATGCTTTCACAATGCTCAAAGGTGAGTGGAGAATAAACACATGTGCATTTACATAAGGGAAGAGTAGTGTAAGCATTTGTATAAAACACAGCTCTGTCCTGGCTCCCTGCACCAGCCAGTGGACAGGTACTGCACTTTTTTTTTTGGAAGCATGTCTATTGGCAGCATCAAAAGGTAACAAGGGCCTTCAGGGTGGGAGCAGGAGGCAGCAGCACAAGCAGCGATGGCAAGGCAAAGGGAAGACTCACAGCGTGGGATGCAGGAATGGAGACCTCAGGACAAGCTCAAGTGGAATGCACAGTGAATGCAGTGCTGGAATTAAAGCACCCGACTCACATTCACACATGCTACCAGAACAGGATAGGTAACACTGATGTATCCCAGAGCCAGCACATACAAAGCAGCCTCCCCCACCCCTTTACTGTGGGATTGAGCAGTTATTAATCTGCAGCTGAAATTTGGGAAGTAAATCGTGCTGAGAAGCAGACACAACCAACGCTTCATCTCAGGCCACTTAATTCTGCCCCCAGTAGCACTACTGTGCCTAATCTCCCCTTACTCCCCCATCACTGCCAGAAAGCTGCAATCTTTATATATATTTCTGTTCATTCTTTATCTGTTGCCTTGCATGAATAAAGTTTCGTTTATGAGTTTATTTTGGGTCTGTTACCAGCTATATTCCTTCAGTTCTAATTTAGCAAACTGTAGGTTGAAAATGCCAGGAGGATCCAATCAAAGCTTTGGTATGTGAACTATCCTTTGAGAAAACAACTGAGCTTGGTTTTCCAACAATCCCTCCCACAAGTAAACTTTAGTTCCACTTGGAGCTATTTACATGCTCGTTTCACTCCACTCCCATCCCTAAAACTCATGAGTGAAGAAACTTTCTCGAGTATCCAAATACCTACAAATACCAGGACCAGCAGGTGAACCTACTCGTAACTTGGAGAAGAAACTGTGGCCGTGGTGTGAATCACTGCAGAGCTGAAGCACCAGGTGTTCCAAGAGGACAAGTGTTTCTAAGAACTCAATTCAGTGTTTTGCATTGCTCTTTCAAGCAAGAATACAGTGCACGTCCTGTAATCTGGATTCACACAATGCGCCTCAACACTCCATGCTTCCCAAAACAGAGACCATGGTACGTGCCCAGCCCAGAAGAGCATGTATAAGGTACAAGGTTTGTATAAGGAGGAGGTTGCTCCCCCTCAGCTGATTGCACAGAAGTGGAAAACTACAGGGAACGGTGGGTGAAGAAATGCAAAGCACGCTCAGTTTTCAGAAGTATAGAACAGCTTGGATCACTCACCAATCCCCTCCAAAAAAACCCAGAAAACTTTTGAGACTTGTGAGCAAAAGCAATGAACAGCTCAATATAGGCTACTGTGAATATTGCATTGGAAGTACATTGGAATCTAATTTACACTTTGCTGATCTAATGTACTTTTCCATTCACCTTCCAGCAAACACTTCCTATGAGAAAGCCCTGAATTTGAACTTTTAGAACAGTTTCTGAATCCTGTAAAATAAACCTATACTGATTTAACAGCATGCTTGCCTTTTCACCATGTTCACTTTGATCCTAGAAATCTAGTAATACAGAAGAATGAAAAAAAAAAAAAAACCCGACAAAAAACCCCATGCCTACATAACTTAAAAAAATCATTCAGCCAAGGCACTCAACATGTGATTAATTCTCATCAGAAACACACATTCAACACAATTTTTTTACTTTATAACATCAAACTAGGAAAGGGGTTTGGTTTTTTTAAGAGGTTCACTCAAAGTCCAGTATATCTTGCATGCAAGTCTGTCAGGTAGAAACTGTTCCAGCTGAGCTGACAGAGACCAGTTTCCTAAATTCCTCCTGCGAGGTTTCTCTGCAGAGCAGAGTCAGACAAGGAAACAACACAAGTTTTAGTGTTGGCAAAAGGCATTTGGTGGTGAAACCTGAAGGGATGCTTCTACTTCCTCCTTTCTCTAATCCCTAAATAACTCTTTGGAAAGCTTGAATGATCTGTCATTTTCTGCCCCCTTTGGTAAAAAATTGAAGACCACTGACCAACTTTGGAATGAAAAATTTCAGATCACTGTATCATCTGTCTGCTGTGCTCCCCAAAACCTGGGAATTGGTTGGTTAAGAATCCAGAATTGCAACTCCGTCCACCATAATCCCTGAAGCTGAGGATGGGGCAACTCTGCTGGAGAAGGGCCATGCACCATGGAGCCAGTGGGCAGTACAGAGCCTACCAGGTAACTTTTGGTCTGAGAAAATGTGCAGGCAAATAGGTCACAGCTGTTGGCTTGTTTCTTAGCCACACAGGAGCCTCCTGACTGCCCGGGGAAGAGCAGGACACTCACACAATTCCACTGTGCAGCGATTTGTGTGCTGATTCCAGAGGCATGTGCACCCTCCAAAACGAGTGTATGGAGAGCTGGCCAACATCAGCACCCACAGAGGCACCACAGCTGGAGAAAGAGGAGGGCTACCTGCACCACGTACAACTACTGGCTACTGTTTGTATGCTCCTCCTCATACCTCTTTGTCAAGGTCTAATTCATCAAATAAGAAAATGGAGATTATGCATAAAATTTTATATTCTGTGTTCAGTAATTGGCCTGCAGTAGGCACCAATACTGGTAGTTACAAACTAGAAGATGCTTTAAAGTTAGAGGTTGTGACTATATTCAGGCTATACTGTTTCACTGAGGCATCTCAGTCACTCCTGCCAGAACCCAGTTACCAATGCCAGCTAAACCCATAGTACTAACTCTGCACATATATTCTGGAAGATATTTTTCTGATACCCTAAAGTCTGGGGTTTTGCATGGCTGTTAGCAGAACAGCTACCACGGAGCACCAAGTACTACATTGCTTGGCACCTATTCAGCAGCCAGACACACTTCCTACAACCTGTGCACCAAACAGTCTCCCACACACTCAGCTCATTCCATTTAGATCCCGTCATGTAGCAGACTTAATTTTGCAACTTGACCTTAGCATTAAACCATAAAAAAATTTACTTTGGTAATATTTTTTCCTGGAGAAGCGTTGCATAATTTCAGACATCAACCTCAGATTCTTGCTTTTAGACCAGTTTCTGCATATTAGCAGGGAATTCAGCATATCTGATATTGAATGGCCCTCTGGAGGGTGTAGCTGTCTTCCACTAGCAGTATAGACATGAGGATACCAGCTTAACTTCAGCACAATCCCAATGCCTAAAATTAAGAAACGTAAGTACCCATCTGTGTTACTCAATTGCAAAGATATTTGAGAAGTGGAGAGAAGAAAATAATTAAAAATAGCATTGTATAATTCCACTTAAGAGCTGTACTTCCAATTATTACAGTATTGGATGTTAACAAATATGAGAACTGCCACCAAATAACTTTTACAACATTTAAGGAACCTATGTTCAAAGAGGAGCAACTACAGTAGCATTATATGCTGTGCATCATCTTAACTATGTGGCTTAAATCAAGGAACAATTGACTAAAAGGCTACAAAAATGTGATTTATGACACTAACATGGCTGTTAATACAATGTCCACCAGTTGCTTTCCAGACCAAGGCTAATGTTCTAAGCCTAATCTGAAAGCAATAAATGAAGGTCTACGAAGTGTCTGTAACACCACCCATTCCATGATCTGATTTTTATTTTGAAAGAGTAATTAAAACTGCATCAAAATGACATGATAGGTCATTTTCACATCTTTGACTCAGCAAACTAATAAGAGTTGACTGTGCTCAAGTAAAAAACTGAATCAGAGACAAAAATTTGGATGGTCAGACGTCTTTACTCTTGCATATATGAAAAGATCTTACATTATTTTGACAAGTGTCCAGCTGAATTAGTCAGACAGGCAGTCAAGTGTTTATTGCTGTTACACAGACAACTGTGGAAAGCTACAGCATCATTTTAATTAAAACACTGAATGCAAGTTAGAAAAAATTCTTGTTAAAGGTACTCATAATCCCCAAAACCATCTACATGACATATGTAACCATAATCACTGACAGCCTGCAGGTCCTAGTGTGACCCACAGCAGTGCTAACCCTCACAAATGACATGCAGTCTAGACGAAAGCTGAAAATAATAAGGGGCTGCCTGCCCCCGGTTTCCCTGAAATTGTCCCCAAGCAGAAAAGAAAGCAATGATTTGATTTTTAGCCACTGAGCCCCATGCAACTCTTGACTGAAACTGCCCCTCACAGGCATTTACAAGGAACACAGCCCAATTTTTGTTTGCAGGTCATTGTATATACAACCCAGTAATGCAACCAAGTGTGACTCTGCCTTCCTCAGTGAATAGCCCCACTCAGTTACACTCTGACAATCAAACAGGAAAGGATTTCTCATTTTATCTAGGGCAGAGCTGCCACCACAGCAGCTTTGGGAGAAATAAGGACTGCAAAAGCAGGTGTCTCTTTAGATTTAGGATTCCAGATCTGCCTGCCCATTATTAATGATCCACCTACTGTGTTCTTGTGAAATATGAATCTTTTCAAGCACTTTAAAATCCCATGCACAGGCTATTTTCCATTAAAGACTTACAGTCTACAGTGTTAGACTAATTAGGTGACTGAGGTGGGGAACAGATTCAGGCAGCTGGGAGTGACAAAGAAGAAAAGCAATACATATATGGGCAGCAGTTCCTTTCCTCACACCACTGCCACCAGGCAGGAAATCAGGACCATATTCTGACTTTCAGCAACTGGACAAAAAACAAACAAAATTAAAATTAGAGTAAACAAACAGACTGGATTCTCCATGTGCCACAACCCAACAAGTCCTGGAAGGACACACCTGCCTTACTGCTACAGTGCTGTGACCATGATGGAGGCGTAGCCGCATCCCTTGGAACAGAACTCCTCGAGTCAGTTTTGCTACACCAGATGTCCCAGGAAGTGTATTTCCCTATTAAAGGCTGCAGGCTTTTCAATAGTTTGAATCTTCTATGACATGGATAAGAAAAGGTTCAGACCTCTCAAAGTACAGGAAACGGGGAAGCATCTCAAGTGATGGTGCCTCCCAAACAAGTGGGTGTCTGTGTTCACACAGAGATGTGGCTGTGTTTGTTTTGGTTTGTTTTATAGAATCCCCAAGAAATTACCCATGTCCACCTAACCAACAGCTTGCAATGTACCACTGAAAATATATATATTGCTTTTATTTTCCCCAAAATCAACTTAACTAGCTCTCACTCTGCTCATATTATTTTAGACAGTCAATGTATTTTCTTCCCACTGGGCAGAGAATGAACACATTATCTTTCCATCTTACAGGGCCCCTGACAGCCAAATAAAACATGGTTATTACTGTCAGAATTCAAATGAAATATTCTGAACATGGCAAGAAGTTATTGGCCTGATGTTCAGAAGACAAGCTAGAAATGGAAAAGGGAAGGAAAAATATTGCCCCTACTTCTACAGGCTTTTGTGGGAAAACTAGGTTAAGTTCTTGTTGAAATAGGTTTGAGTTGGATTTTTTTTTTGCTGTGTTGAAATATCTTAATTATTCCATTATGAACATGCAGGACATTAATTTTTATTTACCAAAATACTGATAAATGAGAGAGCAATTATTGAAAAACATTAATATTACTTTAATACCTTAAATTATACACACTAAATCAACCAGGTAATGTCACTTCAGTGCACAGTAAATTCACAGCAAGTAAGATTTGTGATACGACAGATAAACCCAGAAGCACTAAATAAAAGCATTCACCTTTCAAACTTCTTTCCTACTGCACTTTAAAAACAAGCCAACAACAAAACCATGGCTGAAATGTTCCCTATACAAAGACTGCCTACTTTAACTAGGTTCATCTATAATTAGACAGCACAATCTACTCCGCATAATAATTGAGAAATATAGAACAATGGAGCAATAGTGAAGAAAGAAGATACTGTTTTTCCTGCACACTCAAGTGGTGGTAAAAACTGGAAAGTGAAAATCAGTGAGACGTCAGTCTGTAGTGTTCTCTCCCAGAACACTAGTGAGAGAAAAACTGTGCTGAAAATTGTACTTACTACAATTTTAAAGACACATGCAGTCTAGTTTGAGGCCAATCTCAGCATAACTGGCTCCCAGGGAGGAGCCAGGCAGCCCCCACACCTGTACTCCAGTCAGAAGCTGCCAAAGGGACACTTGTCTCCAATGGGTTCCTCTGAGCAGCCTTACTTCCTAGAGCCATCCAGAGGGATCCATACTGTTTGACCATGAAATCGCATCCCTTGATAGCACGCACATAAAAATGACATTAAAACAAATTAACTGTGTAATAGCATTCAGCAGCAGGCCATTTTGACACTTGAGCAGATAAGTCCACTGTTATTTTCTATGTATATTAAAGATAGGTCCACATGGAAAAGCAATTCTTAAATGCTTCTAGAAAATCAGGCATTTACTAAATAAATTTTAAAACCCCCCCACAACACACACACACACACACACAAAAACCCAAACACCCATCAAACACACAGATGTCCTGGATTCACCCACCCCAGTATTCTGCTTCTAACAACCTTCAACAGCAGATGCCAAAATAACAGGGCAAAAATATTTCCTGTCTCTGCTCTCTCGTGACCGTGCAGTTCAAGGACATCCTAAGCCACACACAGAGTCTTTCTGTTTAGGCTCTTTAAGCCAAAATTAAATATACATTTATAATACAAATATTTTATACAAATATTTTGAAAATTACCTAAATCCAGGCTCTTGGATTTAGTGCCATTTATGCCACTTGTTCAGACCTGATCAAATTTCTTCTTTTCAAGCAGTGTATTTCAACTCCAAACTTCCAAATTATAAACCTGAGAAGTTTTTTCTATTTTTTCTGCACCAATTTGTATCAAGTTGATCCACACAAATGTCAAAATATGTTTCAAATGAGCCTGAATATCCAGCATGTGTGATATCCTTGGGAATAACCCTATGAGCCCTACTTAATTCTAAAGCCTTGACTGTATTTTCAAATTTAAAGACTATTTACTTATACCAACAAAGTAAGTTTTTGCACTCCTTCCTTTTCTGAGTTACAGAAACTCTGAGAGAACCCTGGGTAACAGCATCTGACAGTCTGTGTCATCCAGCAGCCAGGAGCAACTGTCACTTGAAGGATCAGCTTAAAAGTTCCCAATATTCACATTTTAATAGTCGGCTCTGGTTTTGTACGAGTGCAAGAGAATCAATATTCACCCCCAAGCTCTCACATTGCAGACCAGCCACAGAGGTTTCCTTCAGAGCTCTGGTTACCTCCAGCACAGAGATCTCTGCAATGTGTTCATCTCGCTCCTCCTGGACAACTCTCTTGGCCTTTCTGCAAAGTCCCAGTGCACAACACAAACACTGACAAAAGGAATAAAGAGCTGCTCTGAACTTTGATGGGTTTCTCTGCACTCAGAGGCATGCTCAGGGGAAGGGACGCACCTCCTTCTGTGAAAATAAGTTTTGCAGTCACAAAATGGTAGGATCATCAAGTATTTTCTCCTCATCTTCAAAGTGATAGTTTTCTACCCCTGAACTGTTTAGAGTAAAAATAAAACAGGAGCACAACACTATTATGTTCTGCTTTCTAAGAAATTCTGGTTTTCATTATTTTAAATCACATTGTATTGTATTTCAAGTCCCTTTCTGGAAAAAAAAAAAAAAAGATAACTAAATGAGATTTAAAAACCCTTTAAATATATCAAAGTACTTTGCAAATAAGGTTTACGTGTTCGCTTTCTACAACATGATTAGGAATCTTTCTATAAAAGCCAGAAGTTCTGGAACTGTAATTGCAACATGCCTTTCAGACCAGGTACTTCATCTTAAATATTAGAATTCATATTTTTATATGTCTACATTGCCACAAAAACAATGGGGGAGGGATAGGAATCAAATAAGAATCCCAAACTTCAAACTTATAGCTTTATGGTGATTTGAAGTGAAAAATGAACAAGGAACATGCTCTAAAAGTAACCAAAGGGGTGGAGGAGGAACAAAAGGGAAAAAAAAAAAAATCAGGTATGGAACTGGAATTAGATTTCATGGAGTTTTTTCATAGTGAGGCAAAATACCACTATTGGTTCCATTACTTTTGTTTTCTTTTCACAAAAATCAACACTTTCCACAGAAGCCTACTTGTGTATATATTTTTATTACAGTACCTACATTTTTTTTTTATTTCCAGTACTCTGCAACTAAATTTTAAGAAAAAAACCACAAACTATAAAATACATGTGCAGTAGTAATTTCTGTGGTCCTTGTCAGAGGTCATTACTTTGTTAAAGCCATCTTGAATGAGAATCCACATGGTTTATATCGTCTCATTTTATGAAACGTAAGCACACTATTTAACCAGGATCTTACAAACCTATTCAAAACTGAGTTCTCTGAGCTACTTAAGCAATTCAACCATTAATATAATTAATTTTGATGTAAATCTCTCTCAGGGGCTTTAATGAACCAAGTCAGGAAAACCCAAATTAAATTAAAGAAACATACACTAGACCTCAGAAGCTCATAAGCAATGATGTTAACAATATTTCCCCAATACTACCTAGAAATAGCATATTAATAATCCTGTTAAAAATGCAATTAGTTCTTTAAGAAACACAGATGCTACTCAAGAAGTCCTAGAAATATTTTTGAAATATTTAGTTCAAGTCAAGATTCTAGGACAATTAGAATGCTTTTGCTTCTACATTATGCACCTACCTCTCCTACTGTTCAGAAATCAGCAGACAACAGTTTTGTGTCCTAAAGTTCTAGAGGGGAAATGAGGACACTTATTTCCAGACCTGCTTGACTCCCCAGATGAAGTCATACATTTCTTGCACAGGGCCGGCATGCTCAAAGCTACGCCAGCCTCCTGCAGGAGGCTGCGAGGTTCTTGGAACAGGAAACAGGGACAGCTTAAGAACCCAGAGATCCAACATCCCGCCCAAAAAAAAACAAGTGGCCATTACAAACAGTGCCACTGCACGAAAGCAAACTGAAGGAAGGCAGATTAAAAGGTAAACTGAGTATAAAGACACCATAATCAGTTTTCACAACCAGTTATAATTCCTGTTTTTTCCCCCAAACCTTACACATGATAAACAAAAAAGCAAGATGAGCAAGGCATCACTGGTCCAGTCTATAATCAGGGTGACCTCACATATACAAATGTACAATTAAGAAACTGAATTGTTTTAAATATATGTTATATTTCTAAAGAATGCCCATTCCACCCAAACAGTCTCCACATGACCAAGAACAGGGTCTATAAAACTATACCACATTTCAGAAGACAGGCCAGACACAGGAACATTAAAAATTTGATAATTCTATTTTAGCAGAGCAGCATGATAGATGGCACTTTTACGCTGTAACCTAATAAAATACCCTCTTTTGTCTCTCCCACTAGAAGAATATTATACTTTAAACTATATCTAATTAAAAATAGCAGGGGATAAGGTTTGTATCAAAGACTAGCCTCTGTGCAGATGGTGATCCCCACACAACACCAGGCTGCACCTACAGCTGAGAAGAGGTCCCCATGCCTGGCAGCTTCCCACTCATGCCCTCAGGACAGAGAGGTGATTAATGGACTCTGTCTAATGGTAAAGTAAATGAATCAGCACCACTAAGTTCCTCATCGGAAACACTAGAAGGAGTTTAGTTTCAAAGAGGCGTTCAGGCTTCAGAAAGCTCTGCAAGGAACAACGTCATCAGCATCTCTCAAAAGCCCTCAGCCCTTTGGCAGGCCAGCAGGAAGAGCACCCTGTGTGTCCTTCCAGGCTCTATTTGCAAGACCAGTGTGAAGACCCTGGCAGGAGCGGGTTTGGAATGCCAGCCTGCATCTACGTGGAGCACACGCTATGCCAACCTACACAGCTCCCATGGGTGCAGGAAGGCTGCAGGAGCAGTGAGAGCTGTGGTCACCCAGCAGAGAACCCCACAAGAGATTTCAACTGCTTCAGAACAAGAACAGCACTGACAATGAGAAACAAGATTTGCAAGGAAGGAACTGACAGCACTGTACACTCCCTGAAGCAACAACTCCCTTCTGCAGCTCCCAGGATGAGGGGCTTCAAAAGGCACCTGGCACAGGAGACTCTGGGGCAAGGGTGTCCTTCACCAGTCATCCAGGGGACACAAATATGTATGGCTTCCCTATGAGGAAGCAAAGGCTGCCTGAGCTGAAAGTTTGATTTTCTGAGTAACATGCCTCTTACATAGTCTTTCATTTCTGAAACGCTAAGGAAAATTTTCCTCAAAAAGACTGAGAGAAATAAAAGCCAGAGAGCTAAATACTATGTACTTATCCTTCTCTACACCTAACTGGTGTGGAGAGTTAAATAGATGGAAAACTAGACTATGAAACTCCACATATTAAGCAGTTTTGGAAACTTGAACTGAAAAGGACCCTTAAAATCTTCAAAAATGAAGGTTCGGTAGTACAATAATCCTGCTAGCTTTGCTGTAAAATAGTCTCCATAAAAATAATAGTCACACTGCAAGCCATGTAGCAAGTGGAAATCTATGTCTGTTTAGGGCAAACACTACTACAGGTCTGAACAGAAAGGCCAAAATAAATTTCTTACATTTACAGGATGGGATTTTCAATACAGGTAAGTAAAGCAAGGGTAAATCTTAACAGTAATCTATTTCTGCCCTGCAATTCCCCAAAATAATTTCCTACCCATTAAGGTAGGAGCCTGGAAAAAAGCATGGTATTCTTTTTCTTTGGTTCCTGTCTCTCTGTACTGGCACAAGAGACACGGAGGTGGCAGACAGGTACCTTCAAGGGTTTCAATACTCTCCTTGTCACTGCTCATCTTAAAGGTATGGGGAATAAGCACAGGTCTTCAACTTGACCATCTCCCCTTCCTCGATATTTTTCCCTCCAAGCTGAGATCCAGGTAGTCTTAGTCTCTGCAACCCTGCAAGTAGCAACATGTACCTTGCTGCAGATTTTGCCAATGCTAGTAGAAGTTGTGACACTGAGCAGGAGTGACAACCAAAGCAAAAAAACATTCATTCTAATTTTTTTCACATTTCTGTGACACTGAATACTTCCTGCATATATCATTATATCATTAAAGTGTATTTCCATCACATGCATAAGCCAGTATGTGAGGTTGCTTCTTTATTAGAGGAAACACTTTCAAATGAGAGAGAAAGGATAGAAAAGGGAAAAATAGAAATAATACAACATAAAATAGTTATAAATTACAATAAAGTCTGCTCAATTTGTAGCAAATAATCCTTCAGATAAGCAAAAAAATATCCTGAGAACAAACCCATCGTGTATTTCATATCCTAGAATCTCCTAATTTGGAGCATGCAATTTCTGCCCTCCCTCTCCCTAACAGAACTATTTGTTATTTCAGTCCTAAAGTAATAATACATACAAAAAGCTTCATTTACTTGGAGAAAACTGATGAACCTTCATCTATAGTCAAGCTCTTTATTGCTCAGATTTGACACAGGAGTCCACTTAAAGCTCAACAGGAGTTTGTGAATGGCTCTTTGTGTGGCACACTGGCTCTGGAAAAATCATTTGCTTTTGGTTTTATTCTACTGTTTCCACTTCACAGATAAGGTTTGCAAGAATCTAAGCAGCCGTCCAGCTCCAGAACAAACAGGTTTAAAGGTAAGAAATAACCAGGAATACCTGCATGCATAGAAAAGTCCCTGCACTTTTTAGAAAGGAAATATCAAAAAACAATTCAGCTGTTTCTAAATTTCTAAAAGAGTATGGGTTTTCTTCAGTTGTTACACCATCTTTCACTGAATTGGGCTTTTTAACACAGTCCACTTTTTTTCTCAGAATTTTTTTTTGTCTTTAAAAGTATAAGATTAGTCAAAAAACACAGAACGTATTCAAATCTCCTAATTGTTCTAGGCATACTATCCTCTTGTCACAGATAAGCAGAGTCAGGAATCTGAAGAAAAATATTGAAAAAGCTTTCAGTATTGCACTTCAAGCAAGCCAAATGGAAATCCCATTGATGCACAGTAGTCAAATAGTCCATCTGTACATATCCATCCTTCCTAGATGAATGATTTCAACTGTCAGATAAAATGGCATGAATAAAAAGTATGAAAACAGAAATCTGATGTATCAATTGTGATACACAAAGATAGCAATGTTTCTATGAGAGACAACTCTCATATCTTATTAATACAATTTGCCTCCCCTTTTTATTACTCCCTCTCCCTGGAAATAATATGTCCAGTCATTTGTTAAAAAGAAAGTATTTCATTTCACAATTCACAGGTACTCCTGTATCTGCTGAAATGTTATTTGCCAATTACTAACACCACTACCCATCACCGACTCTGGTATTACCAGGCATTTTTACTATAGGAAACAGCACCTATTTTCTCATCTTAAAATATGGGCTGCATTAAAATACAAAACAAGTATCACCTAAATACATCTTTTAGTTAATAGATTTTAATCTCAGTGTAGTGATTTAATAACAGAAAATTGCCGAGAAATCCAGGGTAAAAGCAGCATGTTATACAAAACACAAATGAAAAGTGGATGAATGTAAGATAACCATGAAATGTTTGAAAGTCTACAGGAAAAAATACTTTTTATTCAAGGACTGTTGCCCTAAATTTAGATATAATTTGACACATTGAACTCTGTGTGTCTCTAAAAGAACAAAACAGGAAACAACCACATCCCACTCGATACACTTGAATGAGTCTTATTAAGTTGAATGATGTTTCCTTCAGGCCATAAACAGCAATACAATATTCATCAAAGCTCACCAAATTAAACTTTTCTCCCACTTGCTTACCTCTGGCCCAGCTGATTTACCCCCCTAAAAGTAAATCGATTTTGCACTGACAAACGTAGGAGTTGATACAAAGGCTTGCGGACAAACCAAAGAAACCAGGAAAAGCCACTCCATAGTGTAAGAGTATTCAATTCATGTAAATTTACAGAAACAAAGTTTATAGGGAAAGGCAAACTACTTAATAAGCTAATGCATGTATTCTTAGAAAAGACAGGCTTCTGGACACATCAATCATTCCCTCATCATTCCTCCACTAACATAGATGTGTATTTTATTTTTAATGAGTTGCATAAATACTAGACCTCTGGAAGTGATGCATTAGCACAGGGTCTTATCAATCTGTTCACTGTCCTCAACAAAGGCATTACGATGTCTCTTGCAGCTACTGGATTAGCCAGTGCTCCCTCATCTCATGGTCCTACAGGGATGACACCTGAAGCAGTACACAGGCTGTACATCCACAAAACTGTCAGGATCACAAACAAGTCCGTGTGCTGCAAAGTACAACAGGGAGAAACAAGTCAGAGAAGTCCAGCTGTCTTCAAACTCACCACATAACAGCAGGGACAGGCTGCAAACCGTAGGCAGGTGGCTTCAGCACGCCACGACGGGAGGGTCAGTGGTCCAGACACCTTGCAATGCTGGCACAAAATCATGGCCTCCAGAAGTCAGTAATGCCTGAAGGCCTTACGTGAGCAATAGTTTCAGCCACCCACAGAGAAGGTTTTTCTCTCAAGTTTATAAGTCTGTTGGTCTATGCTTATGGAAAACATGTAACTATGGCAATTTCAAAGCAATATTTTAAATGCTCAAATCCTTGGCAGAAGCCAACTGTCTTTGCATGTACCATTGCCTGGTTATTGTTTGACCACTTCTAATGGAGTGAGATGTAACAAGGAATAATGCAGCAATAAAAACCCCACAGGTTCATGTTGTGTTTCGGGTTAGCATGAGAGGGAGAAGAACAAGATTGCTGCTCGTTATGTGGTACCAACACAGCGTTGCTATGAAAGAAAAGGGCTCAATGATACAGTCTCCCAGAATACTTAACAAGTACTTTTTACTGTAAGGATGTGCTTCCTACCGCAGCTAACAAAAGAACTGCATTATAATTTAAACTGTTATTCTATACTTTAATAGATTTTCTTACCCATCCACCAAAACATGCAGATAAACAATTTTTTTAAAAATTGCCCCCAGAACAGCAATATAATTTGACCTTGCTCACTTACTGAAACTAGAACTACACACATGAACAACAAAAAAGCACTTCTGAAGTAAGTATTGCCAGCAGAAAAACACAACAGATACAGACACCATTTAGATATGTTCCATATGATCCACAGTGTGATTTTTCTATATTAAAGTACAGTTTTATACCAATTCTGCAGAGAAGTATGATTTGTAATAAGAGACATTTTTTCAGTGTGCTCGTATTTCAAAATGTTGTGCTAAAAATCACAGCTCCTCAGTTTATCTTTATGGTTGACTGAGGCTGACAAATTCAGTGGGGGTTATGTATCATTAATACCACAATAAAAGGAAAAGCATTAGTGTGTATAATTATTTGAAAATGTTTTTATTAAACCAGTGGTTTTTTGGTTTCTCTACAGAGAGATAGAATATGCTGAGAGCTGTAAAACAAAGGTTGAAATCCACAATTACTAAACAACAAATATACCATCAGGTGCAAGGGTGATGGAAAGCATCCAGAACCTTCACACCCATAGAAAAGCAGCAAGCAATTATCCTTAGTCTATGCAAGATGATAGAATGTAATTCACATTATGCTTCCCAAGACACAGGGTGTATCAATCCACTGTTCAAGAGACCTTCAGAAAACCTGTAGAGATAAGTTTAAGTTAAAACTGAAGCCAACAAGGAGAACCAAACATGAAGAGGTCCACAGAGCTTGCTAACCACTCAGAGGGTTCGCCTACTATCCAGTTAAAGCTGGCAAACATTGACTTGAGAGGCATTCAAGAAAATAAATCATTTAGAATATGTTACATGTAAAGCATTAAATATAATGTCTTGACTTGCTCTTCCATTATAATTCTCCCTACTGGCTATTTATTAGACCCTGATTGTTTTCCTGAAATAAATGTTGAAATAAAAAGCCTTTAATTACTCCATTTCTGATATCACTTTTATGTAAAACATGCACCTTTTTAAGGTGCCAAAAATAAAAGAATAGGATGATACTTCCAACATCTTACTAGGTAAATTCAATCCTAATGCCAGACTTACTCTTTTTTAGTCAAAATATGAAGGAAAACAGGCATCAAACACTGGTATAGCTTCATGAAAAATGCTATAGTGAATTTTTGAAAGACATTTTTAGTTTTTCCATCAATAATTCCATTCTGTGTTCTCTGTCAATAATGTACAAAATAAAAGTCAAAAGAATATAACATCTTTGAGAACAGGGCTTCATGTGTGTGGCATAAGACTAGCTTCCTCCTGTACTTCTGAAAGTCCTCATGTATTTGGCTTCCTCCCGTAAGGCATCTTTCAGAGTTCATTTTAAGTCCACCTTCTCTAATAATAAATCCAGTACTTGGAAATCTGCAGCAATACATTTTGGCATGAGTACATGATTAGCTACATGTTTGCACACTGCTGTATTATGACCTTTTCAATACTATAGTGATCAGACACTTTTTCAAATCCTTGGACTTGACGTACATATGTATGCTGATCACCTCATGAAAACATACTAAGATGGCACCTTATTTTCTCCCTTCATATACTCCAGTCTCCCTATAGCAAAATTTCAGACATTTTTGGCTTTAGCAAAACCATAAAACCAAAAAAACTCAAGAAAAAATGTTAAAACAACAGGCTTTTACTGCCAGCCCTGGAACATCTGGTGGTCTGTGAACTACTCCTAAGCATGCCCACATAAAGGAATTATGAAAATTAAAAAGTGTTAATGTGCCAGGAGTGTTCACTGCCAGGAAGCCTTTATTTTCACTAGAGCACCCAAAGGTCTCTGCAAACCAAAGAAAGTGAAAAAAAGTTCTAGAAGACCATGACAAAATGCTTGTATAGAAAGGCCTTGCAACTTTGTGTTTGCATCACCATGTCTAAAAAAAAAAAGAAAATTGTCTAGTTTTCTACTTTCCAACTAATAACCTAACCTGGCAAATCCTGGCAGAACCCCTTGCAGCTCAGTTTAGAAACCAAGATCCCACAAACACAGTTATATTTGTTCCTCAATAACTGGAACTGCTGTCACACCAGTGTAACTCCGCAACTTCACCCCAGTACTAATGGGATACAGAGATGAATTGCTATGGACAGAACCCTAGGGCAGAGACTGCGAAGTAACCAAGGTACGTATCTGTTTCATCTACCTACTGTCTTGGACAGGTAAGCTTTAATATAAAATTATTTTATAGTATGTTTGCATCTCCACACAAATGTCCAAATTATTATTACTTAGCATTCCCAGGCAAGCCAATATTTCCTACATTGTGCTTGTAACAGGTTATTAAGAGACTAAATGCCCATGCAAGTGACTTCAGAAATCTGTAAAACACAGAACAGAAACCTGCATTCCTCAATTCCAGTCCTGCATTTTATTCAGCAGGGACATCACCTTTCATATTCCCAAAAACCACAATCTGAAAAAGAAAAACACAAACACCACCTGCCCGAATATGTCAGAAATTTGGTCCCCGCATCTCTTATCTGTGCAACCCATTTCTATCTTCAAGCTGCTTGCAATGCTTGCAGAATTCAAATTTGATACCTACAAAATGCATCCCAAAAAAAGTACAGAAGAGCTTGAGTCATCATCTCCAAATCAATATATTTTATTCACTGCTGATTTCAAGCAGTGAACCCTTTAAGAAGGTTAACAAAAAGGTATTTAACAACAAATTTATAAGGCCTCTTTTAAGATCTGTGAGGAAAATTTAGGACATCTTAACCAGAAGAAAGCAAAACATGTCTCCAAGACAGTTTTTCAGAGTCCACATCCAGCAGAGGGATTGTATAAAGAGATGAAAAAGTGCCTAACATCATCATCGCAATATGAACATCATCTGAACAGGGGAAACAAAAACCCAAGATTTTTTTCAGAAATTGCAGTAATATAGTTGAAGAAAGTATTTCCCACCAGTGCTAATGCATATAAAATTAAATTTAACTGATGAGAAACTTTAAAGAAGAGTCCGCTGAAAATGAATACAGAATGTTTTTTACTTAGAACATTATAATTAGCTGTTCAAAAATAATTCTTCACAAGATGCTGTTTCATACTTGGCATTATAGCAAAGCCCACAGTCTGCATAAATGATGTCATAGTCACAAACAAGCTCAAAGAAACTCTAATTTCGGCCTCGAGAAGTCTTCCTAGGTCAGAATCAGCAAGAAGCATTAACAGCTAAGCTGTTGTTCAGAAATAAACTGTTCTGTTGGCCATATGCGTGCAAAGATGTTTTTATGCATAAAATACAGTTAATATGTGTTCTAGATAACGAAGAGCCATCAGCAGCAGCACCAGTCTGCACACATCGCACTCCTGGGACACTGTCAGTACAAGTCTGCACAGCACTTTGGAAACAGACTGGGGGTAGTTTTTGTGAGTTGGAATGTATTGTACAGCTTTTCAGAGTAGTAAGACACAAGTAAGTCAGACATTTGTCTGGACAAGAACAGTACCACAGAGATGAAAACTGACTGTGGGACACAGTTATCCCAAATTCTAGCACTCTGTCTGAAAAATAAAAACCTTTTTTTCTAGCAATATGCACTCATGTAACTACAAAGTGAATACCAAACAAAAAGCAAGGGTACAAGTTTACCAAAGAGTGGCATCTCCTAAGGACCATAAATGATTTGGAAACACTATACATCATTTTTCAGCAAAGTCACCAGTGAATGGCAGCTGAAACAACTGCCTTCCTGTTGCCGTCAGACGCAAGACTTGGCTCGTTTCTAGTTTGCCCTAACAAGCATCCCACATTTTACTTGAACTGGCTGGTTTCCACATTTGAATGCCAACAAAACAATGACCAAACATCTCCCAGTTAAATCCCATGTAAAGCTGAGACAAGAATATTTATAGATAGGAGCTAATGCCAACATCAGGGCATATGACCCAACAGCTCATGGACTGAGAACATTTTTATATTTTAATTCATAGAATTATTAAGGTTGGAAAATATTTCCAAGATCATTGAGTCCAAACTTTGACTGAACACCATCTTGTCAACTAAACTAGCACTAAATGCCACACTCAGTTGTTTCTTGAAAACTTCCAGGGACGGTGACTCCACCCCCTCCCTGGGCAGCCCATTCCAATCCTTAACCACTTTTTCAGTGAAAAAATTCACCCTGGTATCCAACCTGAACATTTCCTATCACAGCCATTTCCTCTTGTCCTGTCCCTGGTTGCCTGGGAGAAGAGGCTGACCCCCACCTGGCTACAACCTCCTATCAGGGAGTTACAGACGGTAATAAGGTCACCACTGAGCTTCCTTTTCTCCAGGCTAAACACCCCCAGCTCCCTCAGCTGTTCCTCATATGACTCACTCTCCAGACCCTTCACCAGCTTGGTTGCCCTTCTCTGGACTTGCTCCAGCACCTCAATGTCCTTCTTGTGGTGAGGGGCCCAAAGCTGGACACAGGACTTGAGGTGTGGCCTCACCAGTGCCAAGTACAGAGGGACAGTCACTGCCCTGCTCCTGCTGATCACGCCATTTTTTATACAAACCAGAATGCCATTGGCCTTTTTGGCCACCTGGGCACACTGATGGCTCATGTTCAGCCAACTGCTGATGAGCACCCCCAGGTCCTTTTCCACCAGGCAGCTTTCCAGACACTCTTCCCCAAGCCTGGAGTGATGCATGGGGGAGGGCTCTTGTGACCCCAGTGCAGAACTCAGCACTTACACTGCCACGGTCTATACAGAACACAGAAGGGCTGAACACTCTTTCCACCTTAAGTCTGAATTTTTCTCAACAGCTAAGTCTGAATCATGTCCCTCAAGCTCCTTATAACAGATTATGGTCTTAAAATTTTTGAGACAGGACATTAACCCCCACATATCAACAGATGTGTGAGTTTCAGCATTGCTAGTTTTTTATTCTCAGAATCTCTCTAGAGAGCAAATGTCTTTAAGACTAGAAGGAAACTACTGTAATTTAAAGATGCAACAAACAGTGTAATATTTCAAGAAATATAAATCCAGTATTCTCAGTAATGTTTAGGAGAAATAAAAACTGCAGATGAGGAAAAAAAAATCCAAGAAAAACATACCAAGCAACATTCTCTGCTGTTTCTCCTGACTCCTTCCAGCTCTGTATTGGCAGCCCAAAACCTCTCCCACACCAACAGAAACAAACATGAACCCACACGCTTCACAGGCTGTCCCTGCCTTGCTCCCTGTAACCTTGCAGACCAAGCATCACCCTTCTCCCCCAGAGTTGGGAATTGCTAGATTCCTTATGACAGTAACTTGTCAGATATCGATAAGAAGGGTCTACAAAGGTAACTACAAAAACCCAGAAAGGTTTTTTGGGAAAAATGCAGCAATACTATTTCTTGCCTTCAGTTATCAAGGCTAAGTGTTGAAAGAGCTTCTAGGTAACAAAGCCCACCACTGCTGCAAGCAGCAACAAGCTACACAAGACATGTCTTTCATATTTCAATTTTGGTGGGAATACTAGCTCTTCAGAACCCAAGGTTCAGCTCAAAATCTGTAATTACTCTCTCTTGAGAAGACTCAGCCATACAGACTGTGACTCATGCAAGAGAGTAAGCACAAGTTTTCCACATACGTGGGCACATAGACTTATATCCGCATAGAAAATTCACCTAAGTTCAGTAGGATACCTGGCACAGGTAGCTCCTGTCATGCAAAAAGGTCAACAGAGCTGGGGCCTGTGCTTCATACAGGATAGCAACACATCAATCAGATTAAAAGGTTACTTTTCGTACACGTCTTTCATGTAACATCTGTGTGGAAATATTTCCTCCACAGAGCTACATCATCAGTGCAAAGTGCATGTGGAGGAGCAAGACATCAATGGGAATCTTGCTCAGGAGGTGATGTTCTGTTAACTAGAAGACAGCAAAAGCAGATTACAAATCACAAAGATGTCAGAGCATAAGCAAACCCATTCACAGTGGCTCATGTAGCTATATGGGATGCACAGGCTCTTATAATGTCAATACAGATGGCACTGGTCTAAAGATACTGATGGTCAAAAGAAAAAAACTGTCTTGATTATAAATTAAATTTGCTTATTTCTTCCCTTTTTTTTAGTGAATATGGGAACTGTATGGCTTATAGGACAGTCAGTTACATTTATTATGCATAATACTTAAAATAGATCTTAATCCCATTTTTAAGACAGAAAGGACATATTTTCAAAACCTAGGTTAAGCAAGCAGCAAAAATTTAGGTGCATTTTTTTAGAAGAATGATCATACAACAGCAACAATTTTCTGGAATTATATTGCTTTCTGCATTAATTTTTAGGACCCTTAAGTGTTGGGGTCCCTCCCCCGCTGTGTAGCCCTGGGAGAGGGGCCCTGAGGGCACAGACACGGGGTTTCCCTGCCCCTGCTCAGCCTCGTTCCCATTGGTTGGTTTGTGTTCCCTGCGCGGGCAGAAGGACCCTTGGGCCCGTGACTGGAACAGTTCCTCGGCAGAGCCCCGGCCATGCGGCTGGAGAAATAAACATCTCTGAAACAGCTATCAAGAATCTGTCTGTCCGTATATATTTCCTTTCCATGGGACTCCTGGTTTGATATATGCGTGTTGCAGGATCCCCACTGCAACATAATGGCGGAGAATTGTGAGCAGAACGATCCCTGATCCCTAAGCGACTGATTTGTGTGAGTAAACTCTGGAAACTTTGGATTCCTCTTCTTGGTTTTGCTTTGCTCTTCCATATCTAAACTATGGAGGAACCGTGGGAAGACTCTTGGCTCTCAGAGCCGCATATGGACATTTATCTTAAACTTAAAATGATTCTTGAACAACGATTTGTAAATTTTAGCTTGATTCAAGCTCAAAAAGAACTGAAACACTTCCTGGCATGGTTGTTTAAGAACTTTTTCTATGTTTCTTGGGATTTAATTCTTACCAAGGGCTTTTGGAAAACCGTTTGGACACAGTTAATACTGGAGTCAAAATATATGCCGATGGAAGAATATTTTCGTGAATATTATTTAGTTACCGAGACTGTTGAGCAACGTCAGCTGTGTCCTGGCGAAGGGAAGCCTGGCACAGGGACCGTGCGGCCCAGGCCACGTGCACCGAGCACTCTGCAAGCAGCAGCGAGGCAGTTCCTGCGTGCGGGCGGAGCCACGCGAGCCGCAGTGTCGGTGGCGGAGCGAGGCGCGGCGGGAGCGGCGGGACCTGGCAGTGCCCGCACGGCGCAGCACAGCGCGTGGTGGAGCGAGCCCCGGGAACGCCCGACCGAGAGGGGCGGCGCGCGGGCGGCGGCTGGCGGCGGTGGCGGTGGAACGGAGCCGCGCCCAGCCGAGACGCGCGCTGGAGCAGAGCGTGGGGGAGTCATCGCTCGGGGGCCTGGCCGAGACGTGGGTACAGCGCCAGGCAGCGGCAGCGAAGCTGCGACCAGAGGAGGCGACGCGCGGAGAACTGAGCGGCGCGGCCCGGCCCGGCCCGTGCAGCCCCGAATGCGACCCCGGGAAGAGCCCGCAGGCACCAGCAGCTCCGACAATTCCAACACGGGAGCGACCGAAGGAGAGAGCAAAGACACAGCGAGACAGAAAACAGCAGCCACTCGGAAAAAAGGAAAAGATCATAGTAACTAAGACCTTAGGGATAGTAAAATGGTATAATGTTAAGCAAAATTATGGTTTTATAACAAGGTGTGACAACCAGCAAGACATATTCGTGCATAGAACTGCTATTAAAAAGAATAACCCTGAAAAATGCATCCCAAGCTTGGGAGATGGAGAGGTAGTGGAATTCAAAATTATACGAGGTAGAAAAGGGTTACAAGCATCGCAGGTCACTGGGCCTGATGGTGTTTCTGTGAAAGGCAGTATATATGCTAAAAATCGTAGTCATGTTAGACAATATCTCCCTTGTAAACCCCCCCCTACAGTCTCCCTTTCCTAATCCCACCTTTCCCTTTTACCCTATGTCCTATTACCCCAGTGTATTCCAATCCGTTTTTTCATCCATGGTTTCCCTCACAAAACCATGCTTTTGCCAATTGTTTCCCCAAAAATCCCTTTCCAATGCCGAGTGGGGGATGAAAAGGGGGAGGGAAGAAGTTAAACCCTCTCCTGCCTCAGTTTCCCCACAAAGCATACTCAGAGTTCTGTCTCCCTTCTGTCAGCCCTAAGATGTTCCACAGAATCTGATTGGACATTTAAAGACTCAGGAGGGTGGCTTGTTTTGTCTTGAAACTGTTCTTGTTATGTTTATCCAGTTGTTTTCATTCTCCTTTTATTAAAATAAAACGGGTGAGGTGTTGGGGTCCCTCCCCTGCCGTGTAGCCCTGGGAGAGGGGCCCTGAGGGCACAGACACGGGGTTTCCCTGCCCCTGCTCAGCCTCGTTCCCATTGGTTGGTTTGTGTTCCCTGCGCGGGCAGAAGGACCCTTGGGCCCGTGACTGGAACAGTTCCTCGGCAGAGCCCCGGCCATGCGGCTGGAGAAATAAACATCTCTGAAACAGCTATCAAGAATCTGTCTGTCCGTATATATTTCCTTTCCACGGGACTCCTGGTTTGATATATGCGTGTTGCAGGATCCCCACTGCAACACTTAAGTTGGAAAAAAAAAATAAAATGCAAGAAATATCACAATATGTTCAAAAATTCCAGGGCCCTAGTTAATCCTTCTGATAGTCCTGCTGGTTCCTCTTTTTAACCTGCTTGGAAATGCTAATTTGTCTCCACATAGAATATAACATAACTTCTTGAAAGATCTCAAATAACTTCATTAAGTAAGGCGTGGTGGCTTTTGTTTGGTTTTTAATCTTTTTCCAAAACAAAAGGTTTACACTCAGACTGCCTGATCACTCAACAAGCTTCCTCAGCCAGCAGTTTTCACCAATCCAGATGAACAAAAACCTTCCAAGTCCGAATTGTGTCAAATCTGCACCAAAGCCAAAAGAGAAATGCATCAGCATTTGGCAGCCATGGCATGCACACGTATGCTATCAATCAAGTACTGCTAGCAAGAAGGTAAATACCACCAAATTTTACAAGGAGAAGCCTTTGGTTTTTGTTCTTCTCCCCAGTCTCTCTGAATTATTTTAAGAAAGAAACAGGGCTACAGATACCCTTAACTGTGTGCTCACTGAACTGAAAGGTCACATCCTGCAAAACAACCCAGAAGCTCTGGGATAACAGGACAGCCACTTACTTATCCCTCAAACATAGACTGTCATATTTTTAACTTGATTGCTCATCTATAGATGAGAAGTCACTTTCTTCTGCTAACTTCAAAGAGATTTAATTTTTTCATATTCTATATTTAAGTATCATTCAGAGAATCTACATTAAGGTAGGAAAAACCAAGTGGAATACAAAACTGTGCTAGAGTATAAGATGCAGGCTATTTATTTCTGTCATACTGGCACACTATACTGGGATAGCATCAGTATATTTACATGTGTATCACCACACCAGTCTAATCTGAAAACACTTCTGAAAGTAGTTGTAAATTGTCCCTACAGTACTTCTAGCATGAATTGCTGTCCTGATCAGTTTTTAAAACTCAGAACTGTCCTTGTTATTTAATAGAAGCAAAAACATGCAACCCAAAAATACATTATTCTTCCTGAATTATTAAAATATTCCCAGCTATAGAGCTGATTTCACTGATACAGTTCACTGTACATGGCACTGGTAGCACGGATGCCTACTTGGGGATGAGGGAAGGGAGAAAGAGCTGGAAGCTAAAGACCTTGCAGACAGCATTTTAGAGCTTTTAACGTGTATAAATCAACAAGGTTAATGAGATCATATTACCAGTAATTTCATTTTTATTTGCAATGGTTTTAGATCAATATAGAAACTGCAACCCCCCTAACTAAATCTATACAGTGCTTCCCAAACAGGCCATGAATGTATCACTACTCACTGAAACTGTGATTCCCTACACACACACACTCATATGCCCACACAGCACAAAGTCAGGATACCTCAAAATACAAAGTGTATATATAGAACACAAACCATGCCTGCACTACACACTGCCAGCTTCTCACCTACTTTAAAGAGTGCATTTATTTCCTTTAAGTGACTAAGCTGTCTTTGTCATTCAAAACACTTCTTCTCTTTCAGCATTTTCCTCTACCATTAAGTAGAATTTTCTGACAAGGCTGCTGGGAGAGGCCTGCAGACTGACCTCCCATGGAGCACCTACTCCATCTCAGTAATTAAAAATTTAAATAACATGTTCTTATATCCATTTCCAACTTACTCTAATTTACACTTTCTGGTAGTTATCAAATGGACAAACGTCATAAGCCAATTACACAGCAACAGAAAAAGAAAAGGCTGAACAATTGTTATTATTCCCAGCAGCCTCATCTGGGCAGTAACCTCACAGTATTTAACAGATAAGCCTTGGTACAATATATCTGACATTTACATTTTCAAATGTATGTTCTATCCAGCTGCCCTCAAAATATTGGTTTAATTAAGATATAGGATATTACTGTTCAAAATCACTTCACTAAAAAGGCATATGTTAAATAGTCCAATAACCAATATAATATAATTGAGCTCTGTCACCTGGAAAACCACTGCTTAACTAGAAGAAAAATCAATATACCCTTTTCTCACAATGTTTTCCATTTCACTCTGAAATCAAAGCTGTACCAGAAATGCATACTGAATACAGTCAGCAGTTCCAGAGGAACATAAAGAATACACTCAGATTTAAGCATGATTTTAGAGCAGTGGGTTTATCAATAATAATTCAACATCTAACATGGTATTTAATCAAAGTTTAAACCATTTATCTCTCCCAGTGAACAAAGACAGAAGTTACTGAAAGCTATTATCAATATGAAGAAAAAGCAACACTGATACCCATTAAGCACAAATAAAGGCAAACATGACAAAAATGAAGAGAAACTAAAGGTCAACATTATAGGATGGAAATCAAAATGCAAAACATGCATTCCAATAATTCCTGGTGCTCTAGGTGCTGAAACAATGCTCTGCAGAAAGTGGCTCAATTCACAGGGTCATACTACCAATAATAAATCTTTCTCATAATGAAAAATGCATACAGGGGAAAAGTGTGCAAGTTACTATTCCTTTTTGTATGTCAAGGAAATTTTCAGCCGATTTTATAGGTTTAGCCCTGTCCTAAACAAGTAAGGTAAGAAAAAAACATTTACTCTAACTTTGAAAAAAAATAGCAACGACGCATTGTTTTAGAAAAACAATTGGTTTTCCTCAAAAAAAGAAAAAAAAAAAAGAAAAAAAAAGTCAAAAAACACAAAGTGAATTAAATAACTTTTTGGTAATAAAGGATGTATGTGTTCTACACAGACGCATAGACCCGTGCCTTTTATAATAAAAGCTCCCAAATATCAGCAAAACATAAACCACTTTCAATTGATACACTGAATAATAATGACACCAAATTAACTCATTTAAACAAGCTTCTTTTGTGAACTAGCTTGTGCATTAGAAAAAATGAAAAAAAAAGACAGTCTTACTGTGCATGTGATAATGGGAGGTTCTCTAGCACAAATACAACATTTGGGGGCTCAAGACAACGAGTATTTCTGCCTAATAAAGTCACTTCGATTTAACCATTATAATGCTGCCTTCTAGTTTTAAAATTTACTTAAGACCTCAAAATCTTTCCACCTTAGATATGGATTCCCTTGATTTCTACCCTGCAGCGAGAGAAACAGTTTCTGTACACCCATGTCCTACTGCAGTGTGTTTGAGCTCTCACCAATGGATCCTGCTCTTCATTCCTGAAACACTGACACAGAACTCTCCCCCATGTACCACATACCACTCACCTTCCAGAAGAACTCACAGAAATTATGAATCTAAAAATTCCTACCCTCTGATTTTAGTAGAAGGAAAAGCCCCCAAATTATCTTTACTAAACCTGTTGAGAAGGCAGCATCAGAATTAAATTTTGCCTTTGCTATATGTGAGCATTCTAGTCATGAGAAGCTACAAGCATACATCCACAACTAAGTATTAACTTTTTGAAACTAAGACCAAGAAGAAGCAAATGAGTAACAAAATCTTGTTCAAGCATATTAAAAATACTCCTGCAACTTATTTATCACCCATTGTCATACCAAAAACTGAATTCTGTGCCTGGTGTTCAGTATCTTAAAGTGGTTGGTTGGTTGGTTTTGCTTAGGGTTTTTTTTGTTGTTCTTGCTTTTTTGTTGGTGTGGTTGGAGGGGGTGGGGGTGATTTGAGGGTCAGCAGTAAGGGAGGTCAGAAGAGGTGAAAAAAATACCTACCCTAGAGCTATGAAATATGAATTCAAATAGTCATTAGGGTGAGTAAAGGGAGGTGAGAACAGCAGTCATCATTCCTTCTGCAGCTTTACCTAACAAATCTTAGCTAACAAATATACAAGAAGAGTCTGTAGGAATAGCCAACTCCATTTTCATCAATACAGAATGTCATCCTTTTCCTAACACCCAGACAATCAACCTGCAATACTAGACCTCATAATCTGGTGTCAAATGCTCTAAAATGATGCTAGCAGCTCATAGCAAACACTGCAAAAAGACACACTCTGCACTGCAGCCTGAAGGCAGAAGGCAGAGGCTTGGGCACACTCGCTCTTACAAACTGCTGGTGGCTCCTGCAGTAAGGAAATGGCAGGACTCATCACAGAGCCAGGAGAAAGAAACAGAGACAAACTCAGAAGAAAATGAGAGAATATTCAACTTGCTTCCCTCTCAATTTTACTCTTGAGAATATTTTTGGCTCTGCTTCCTCATGCATTTGCCTTACCCAACCTACAGACTCTCCCCTGAGAATTCCTCTTGTATTAATACATGTAGGAGGTTTTGCATTTTCTGCTGGGATCTCATTCAGAGCACAACTTTGTAGTGAAATTGCACTAGCAACTACTGACATGGATGGTTTTAATCCTGGATTGTTTTCATACACAGTCTGAACAGCCTGAAAAGCGTAATGAAGAATGCACATTTTACTTAGTCACAGTAATAGTTCATCCATTCTTAACACATGAGTACACTTTACCTGCCCTCCTCAAAGCTCATCTCCATGGTAGTATTTCTTTCAGGAAAGGTACCTGGTTGACTTGATAGTGCTTTGACTTTTTAGCATTATAAGCATGTATTTTCAAAATATTATTTCCTAATAAGAAACTAGGGGACTGAAAATTGCCCAGATATCTGCACACCTGGTTCATAGCTGTGTTCAAACATACAGCCACCTGCTACATCAAGAGCCAGAAAGGAAGGAAACCAACTGCACAGACTAGGAAATCAATGCAGAGTCAAATTAAAATGAATATAACAACATTATACAATGCGAAGTAGTGTTCAACACAAAAACGTAAAAGGGATTGTGACAGTACAATGTGAGGAAAAAACAGAAGTGTGGTAAGACAAAGACCATAGCTCTGGGATCTTATTTTCTTGTGACCCACACCTGATCTAAAGAGAAGCTACAGGAGACAATGGTGGCACCATAAAGTACTAGAGATAATATTTCCTCCTTAACGTTATACTGTATTTATAATACATTTTAAAAAGAAATGTTTTCCTGTAACAATTCCAAAGGATGTATGTCATAATAAATTTCTGCTTTGTTTTGGGGGTTGGTGTGGGTTTATTACTAGAGCCTATCTTTTATATGAAAAGTCAGACTCAATTACTTAAAAAGCATGCAACAAATTCACACAAGGATGCAGTTTAAAGGTATCTAAGTCTATGGACATCAGAATAATTCAATTATTATCAACACATAACATGCTTTAATGAATTATATTACTTGGTTCTGATTTTTATTAAAATCTTAGTGAAAACTAAACTGAGAATTAAATTATTTCCTGCTTATTCACACCTGTCATTTTATTGGTCTGTTACTACACTGGCATCACTATAATTATAAGAATTATATTCTCTTGTTTTACTGTATGAACTACCTATAAGAATTTTATAGCTTTATAAAAGCACTGTTGTGCAACTTTTAACCTGGCTTCTTGCTCTTTGGGATGCAAAGAGGATGAGTTCAGCACAAAGTAAGGAAAATAAAGCAGGGTCCCAAGTCAACAGCCCCCCCATACAACAGCTTGTGTGTTAAAGAGAGTTAGGAGCTCAGTGATAGGAAAATTTTAAGTCCCTTAAAAATATACTAAAGTCTATTCCAGATTCACAGGAGGAAATATATGCATTTTCAGCATATTTAATAAGTGTAATAATTGAATTGCTTAGAAGTTAGAGTGATTAAAAGCTACATTTATCTTTTCCAGCACATTAGTGTACAATTACAGCTGGTCTAAAAATAGGCAAAGTTACTCATAGCTGAAAAGATCAAAAATCGTATAACTTGAGTGACTTGGTTTATTTTTAGGCCAGTTTTAAAAAGATCAAGAGTTCCAGTAGATTAGAGAAAAATGTAATTGCTGTTGCTAGTCAAGCAGACACATTTTCTTGAACTGAAGACTAAAGCTGGGAACTCATAAAAATTGTTTCAGATAGATCATGAAATAATCTCCAATTTCTGCAACTTGTCAATAAAAGACAAGTTGATTAACTCAGCCAAGAATAGTAACACTTTCTTTTTGGAAGCCCTGCAAGCAAATTAGAACTCTCATACTTTGAAATGACTGTTTTAAAAAGTCTGTAGTTTACAGTTTCTCACTATATCTAATGAAACAAAATGTCTGTTTATCTGTATTTAAGCATACTACAGATAAAACAAACTTGCAATGAATTAACATAATCTGCAGAAAAACTCAATTTTCTGCCCTGCATGTGCAGGTGAATACACAAAACAGATTGATATCTCCCATTGCGAGTGTGGCTCAGTGTTTCTAAGCAACCTTGCTCCATCATCTTTTGTGACAAAAACAAGTGAAGAGTTTGAACTGCAGTCTGATAGAGCTGTGAATACTAATGACTAACCAAAAAAAGAAAAATCTCTCATTGAATTCTGAATGGAACAAAAAGAAGCCATAATTACAAAAATACTTATTAAACTGAAAATTCAAACAATTAAATATAATTGTGTCTTCAGTAATTATCTAAGAAATGGGAATTCAGATTTCAAACAACCAAATCAGGTAATTATTTCTTTCATATGCAGCACATAATATCCATGAACGTATACATTCCCAAAATCTGCAAGCACACAACTAGAGATGGCAACATTTCCTGGCCACAGAATTTTAATCCTGTTACCATTTCTGAAAAGCCAGCCCACATCAGCAGGAAATTAGTTGCTCTGACCTCACCAGCCAGGTTCATCATGCACCATCACACAATAATATTGAAAATGCAAATGCTGAAAGCAGCATACCACTGTTCTGCCCCAAAAAGTAGCTTGAAGTTATGTAATTGTTACTCGTTTTCAGAAATTGCATTCTGACAGACCTGCAGGAACAACAAGATAGAGAAACAGGTCAGAAATTTGCCTGTTGTTCCTTGCTCACCCACTCTGAATTCTGTCTAATACATAAGAAATACGTAAGGGGGGAGAAAAACCCCATGTGTCTTTTTACAATCATTGGGGGGATGGCAGGAAAATGCACATACCAATTCTCAGTAAAACTACGCCATTAGCAATTCAACAAAACAAAACCCTATTCTTTAGAAGAGCAGTAATTATACTGCTTAGGCACTAAAAATGTCTCACAAGAAAGTGAACATTTTTCCAGAAAATAAAGCAAGCTGTGACAGTTTCCTGCTAACTAGAAATCAGAAGAAAAATCTGACTACTGTCATAGCCCCTCGGCCTAAACAAGATGCATCAATTATTAATATTTTCTCTTTTAAGGACAAAATCTCTGTGTTTGACTTTACCTAAGTTACAGCCAACTGCACACCACCAGTAGTTTCAGCACTTTCTGAAAAGGAATTTGAAACTTACTGCCAAGTATAGAAAGCAAGAAGAGCACAACAAAAATATGAAAATTAAGGACACAGAGGTTAATTAGCAGGTGCTGTTGCAATTCGATTATTGAGAGATGCCTCTGTCCGAATTAAGGTGCAAACAAGACCAAGTGCCAAACTCAATAGGTACGGATTCTATTTAACAGTAAATGTGAGGTAGAGAGAGAGAAAGGAATAAGAAACGGAGGAGGGGGGCAAAGGGGGTGCCAGACGGGGGGGGGGGAAAAGAGAGAGTGAGCCAGATTAAGTAGAAAGATACCACCCCCCCATGGATCCAGCAGCATCCAGCTGGTCCTTCTTTCACCCTGGGCTTTTTGGTGGTGGTCCCAGAGCTGTTCTTCTGGGGGTACCACCTTTATACAGTCCAAGTTCCAGGTATCCATGGACTGTAGATGCCACTCCCATTACTTGGAGTGATATGTGTATTAGCAGTTGCTTCCTTTCCCACAGTTTGCCACAGTAGGGAATTTTTGTCCAGATGCATTAACCCAGATGCACAAACCAAACCTCACCTCTTGTCAGGCTTGGAACTGGCACCTTTCTGTTGCAAATTCCTCTCTTCTGCGCTTATCTCACGCTCCTGATGTGGTGGCTTATCTTACAGTAAGTTCCTTCTTGTGGCCTTTACAGTGTTGGAGGCAACTGTGATCTTTAATTCTCTTACAGGTGTCCACGGGGTTGACCAGAGCCGACAAGGTGCAAGCACTACTCAGAGAACCTCAGCACTGTCAGTGCTCACGGTGCTGTACCTTCCCCTACAATGACTGGACATTTGCTTGCAGTTCTTAAGAGTTTTTCACTGAATACTCTGAGTTGGAAGGGACACACAAGGAATGTCCAGCATGTCATACACTTAACTGTATATACTGGCTGTTCTCAAGATGAGGGGAGATGGGGAGATCTATATGAAGTTACTTAGTTACAAAGTGCTAAGAACAATTATTAATAAATTAAATACTTTTTTTCCCCACAAACTCTCTTAAGTGTTTTCTGTTCAACATATTCTTGATGATATGAATGTCTCCGTGTTAACCTTGCAGACTGAGCCTTTGAGCCTGGCTGCATCCCAGGCAGTCTTAGGCAATGCACCAAACACAAGAAGCAGGAGATTCACAGATGTTGTGCTACAGCTTTTTTAGAGGCTTTGCTTCTGTTCAACTGACATTTTAAGAGACGGGATTTAAGGACAGTCACAAAGTAGCTAAAAATGGATTTTGCATACACAAGATTTGCCCATGGCCTGAAAATTCAGTCTACTCTATCATACAAACATACAAGATACAGTCCTAATACTGTAAAGATGCTTTTTTGGAACAACTAATAGATTTTTACCAGGTAGAAGAGATTTTCAGCATATTTTCTACAGCAATATGTAAGACAACAAAGCATTCTGCTGATGTAAGAATATGAAAACATCATTTCAAATGTATGGTAAATTGAAAATGGGATGCTCTGGAAGAAAGATATATATATATATTTGCACTAACAAAATTACATATCAAAGACTTATTCACATAAGAAAAATCTTCCTTCCACCACATTATCACTAAAGCGTGTATCAAAATACTGTAAAAAATGCTTTAAAAGAGCACAAGGCATAAATATCAGCAATTTATGAAAAAGTTCCTTTACAGTTATTAGTTTTATGCAACATTACCTAGAGATTGATATGTAAGTTATCATATTGATCTGCTCTCCAAAATTGAAAGCAATACAGACTAGAGAGAGAGGATGCACAATGAATTCATAAACTATGAAATTGCAATCTCATTACCATTTTGCTTTTCCCATACTACACAGGATTGTTCTGATAGCAATAGGGACTCTAGCCAAGGAGCCAAGAAACTGGCACTAAGGGTGCAGTCAGGTTTTCTGGGATATAAATGTGAAAGAACAAACTAGAGGCTGGACTTCTAAAACACTTCTTTTCCCATAAAACATCTAATGAAGCTGTCTGGAGGAGAAAACTTTGCTAATAAAATTATAAATCACTCTCTTGGCTCCAACAGGGATCACTTGAAAGGTTCTCCACATCTCCCAGAAGAGACTTGCTTCTACAGAAACTGTGTTATCTTTGACAAAGTGATGTTAAGATGCATCAATAAAACAAGCTAGTCAGGATTTTAAGTGATAGATAACTTTTATTAGACCACCCCGTTGTTAATAACAACAACAATAATAATAATGATGCTTTAGTGCACATAAATCCTTCCTCAAGTGTGAAGCAAAACCCAGGCTTTTAATAGAATGTAGAACATTGCATAAGCATAAATAATCCTCAGTTCTCATTTTTAATTTCTATGTAAAATAAAGAAGGGATTTTTTCCATTAGGTAAATTTCATTTCTTAACACTTCATTAGTCCAAATAATGAACAGATTATGCTAGAGTACACAAGAAAGCTTAAAAAATTACAAAAACTTTTCCATGCACGTTTTTACTTTTCCACACAGAGTTCAAGAAGCATTTGGACAATACTCTCGGGCACATGGTGTGACTCCTGGGGATGGTGCTGTGCAGCACCAGGAGCTGGACTCTGTGATCCTTGTGGGTCCCTTCCAGCTCAGCATCTTCTGTGATTCTGTGAACACAACCTGGGATCCCTCTTGCAAGACACAGAACCTTACACTGAGGCAGGAAGTCATTCTCCACCCCACCCATTTCACATCTCTTTGGCGAGGTCCAATTGTCCTTTTCTCCACAATTTGCAGAGCTCTTGGACATAATTATACCTCATAGGAAAAATGAAATCACATGGCACTCCTCTCTTTTCCTTGCCCTGCTGTGACTCACTATAGATGGCAACCAAGATAGGATTAACCAAAGAGGCTCAACTATGTCTTGCAGTTAGGAGATAATCACCAATTACTGCTTCAGACAAATCTGATTTAGCTTTACTGCAGAAGAAGAATTGTATGATGGGGAGAGAAAGGATGAAAGAGACCTTAGGATTTTGATAAAACAAACTGATTTTCCCCTAAGAAAATCGAATTTTATACTTGAAGTGTTCTCTCCTGATTAATACCACTGTATTTTCTAAAGAAATTCTCAATTAAATTGAGTTATTGATCAATTGGGGGTTTTATTTAATTCACTGCTGGCACCCATTCCTCTTTATCTAAGTATTTATATAATAAAAATAATAATAAATGGTCATCACCATGAAAGCGGAGTGCTTTATAAATTCTAAGAGGAATGTAATACATGACTTCCTGTTTCATTGAAAGTCTTGTCTAAAGCAAGTTTCTCTACAATTAGATGTATAGACAATAAATAAATAAGAAATACACATGGATTTGCACTGTTTGATAAGAAATACCTTTTTTAAAAATATAATTTATTTCTATAAAAAAATCACTACACCAATAATTTTACTTAAATTTGACATTAACTTTTACTGCGTATCTTCACATTATAAAGAACAAAAGGAAAAGCAATAAATATTTGGTGTATTCTAACATCTGTTCCTCATAAGATTTAAATTAAAGCAAATTAATGCATGTTTAAGGGAAGAATTTACAAATCACTATTATAAGCCAGTTGTTCCAGATAACTTCCTATAGGTATCACACTTACTTTCAGACAAGTTATGGATACCTCAGCTTTGGGGCAACAGAGAAGGTGTGGATGCTCCATCCCTGCAAGTGTTCTATGTCAGGTTTAATGGGGCCTTGAGCAACTTGATCTAGTGAAAGATGTCCCTGTCCATGGCAGAGAGCTGGATTAGATGATCTTTGAAAGTTCTTTCTAGCCCAAACCATTCTATGATTCTATGATTTTGTTTTATCACAACATATTTTCAATTTCTACGACAGCAAGAGCCTTTCAAAACCACTGTTTGTTGGCAATGACTGTAGAGCCCACCAATCCCCGTGATGAGAGAAAGAGCAGTCCAATACTGGCCAGCTGCACTGCAAGATGGAAATTTGGGTCAGCAAAGAAAAATAACAGCACATGTTAAAGCTTTAATAAAAGAATATAAAATTTCCATGGTCCACAAAGACGTTCCCTTCATCTTCTCCATGTTTGCTAAGATCATCCAATGGTGGACTTGGCTATGCAAAAATAATCCTCCCAGATATAACCAGTAAATACATTCATCACCAATCAAGCACTAGGCTAAAATTTCCTCAAGAATCATAAACAGTATTACAGTCTTAATTGTCTCCTCAAAAACAAGCAAAAAATAAGAAGAATGTTTTAAAGAAGAGCATATCATAGAAAACAAGATTCCACAGGTGCACCTTTCATTTTATGATGCTCTGATGCAATACATATTTATCAAATTAGAGGAGGACCAGTAAACAGCAGCAGATTCACTGACTGAATGAGCTGGGAAGATCTATATGGGGGCAAAATCATCTTCCAATTCTAAAAAAGGCGTTAATATACTACTGAACGTACTAATATACATACAAGGTACAAAAACCCATTATCGTTTTCACCAGACACATAATTCCTATTTATGATACACAGTGTTGTGTATCATCTGTAATCACCAATTTAGATTACAAAAACCCTCAAGCAGTGGAACCAATAAATCATAGAATACCTTAGAGCTATTAGAAAACATTAATTCTATTCTGAAAGCTAAATTACATTTTGCAATTTCTATCAATGGGTTTGAATGGAACCTTGAAATGATTAATGTTTTATCAGAGATAGCCCGGGCAGTGTACACAGAGGCTGCCATTCAGAATTTAATGCTGGTGATGTGTTAGTGACCAAGTAAAAACTGATAGACTTATCACCAGTCCCAGCACTGTTGAGCACAACAGATTGCAAAAGTAAACCACGGATTTGTAATTAAGTCTGCAAGCTAGAAGGCTCAATATTTGGTGGCTGACATGAGGCATTGCCAGCCACAACTCCGTAACAGTCCCAATACGCTTGTGCCAGGGAAAAATTTCCTTGTAATTGGTATCAGCATAATTGAAATGTATGCATGTAATTCTGGTGAGTGAACCAAGGCTCCCTCTGCTGTCAGATGAACTTTCGGGAACAGAGACTCGGAGCCCACCTCGGCAGTGCTCTGTTTCCTGTGTACTCATGTGCTCACACTCCCAGTGGAAGAATAAAAACTGTTAAAGTTACATTGTGCAACTATTCCTGTTAGAGCTCCCCACCCAAGAGGAAGGTTGCACAAAAGAAAACGTCAGACCTTTCTGTCCAAGCACCTACCACAAGAAGGTAAAAAAGCAGCATTTTAGTACAGAAGAAGTGAGGTATCAGTAGCCCAGGCTTGGGGACAACTACATTTATGGTAAGTGACTTAAAAATGCAGTAAAACAAAGATCATAACACTATCTACCTCTTCTGATCTCGAGTATCTACAATCAACCTTTCCTAGAAGTTGTATTTAAATGAAGCGCCCAAGCTGCACAGTGGATGGCAATATGACCAACACAGAGAGAGAATGAAAAACAGTCAGATGTCACAAGCAGTGGAGTGTATTCGCAAGGTAGGGGCAAAACTTAAACATGCAAAAAGAAGATGATAAGTGATCCTATATCACAGGATTAAAAATAAATTGAAGTCTACAAACTCTGAAGTAAGCCACCTGAAGAGGAACAAGACATCTCCAAAGAGCTAAGCAACATTTACTACAAGCCTCAATAAAGCATCCAATAATGACACAAGTGGTGGCTGTTTGGCAACCTTTAGAATACGCTGTGAAGGATTCATTACTAGTAATTGGTGGCCTGCTTAGCTCATTTAAGTCCAATACAGATAAATGTTCATGCACAGTGTATGTAAAGAGAGAAAACATCATATTCTGGTAAAGCCAGTGATGGATAAGATTATTGTTAAGAATAAAAAAGTGTATTTTGTAGGACTGATAGCAAGTTACAGAGAATCTCTGAGTGGGGCAGCAAAAAAATCAAATCACAAGTGAAATAGAGACCCCCTGTCAGATCACAGATGAATTTTCCTAAGTAATCAGTAAGCATCTCCAAAGACCAGAATATCTCTTTTGTTCATAAAAATCAAAGCCTAACCAAAAGACCACACAGACTTTTGGTGGTTTCAGCAGCATGATTACTTTTTTAAAATGCCTTGTTGCCATTTGCTCCAGTACATTTCATCAAAGTATTAAATAGCTGCACTATACTTGGCATACTAAGCCTATCTGATTTACACTAGTCACATTAATTTAAAAGTAATAAACCCAAGCACAGAAAGTCACATTTCTTTTGTTCAGGAAATAAAGGTGCCTTCAGCAATAGTCAATCCATATAGATTACTTAGTGGAAATCTAACCCTAATCTCATTTTACTGTATCTCCTAGAAAGGCTTCAACTGTAAAAGAAAATCAGCTTGCAGGGAGCAAGTCAACCGACAGTTCATGAAAGAATTTAAGAGACAATAGCCTAAGTTAGAACATACATGCCAGTGTATGTATATATAGCTGTACAAATTATATTTGTACGTGTTGTATAGACACTATTATCACTTAGTTAAAGATCAAGGGGAAACTGTGGAACACAATTACACAAATGAGGTTTCTTTGTACACATTTGTTTATCCCAGTTAAAGCTGTTCTTGAAACTGTAAGGAAATCCTTGTTATTACAAAAACTAAGAAAGGAAACAGTTCAAATACAAGGCAAAACTAACGATTAAAAAAATTCATAAAGCATATATAAAGATAAGGAGTAAGGAAATTATAATTTCTTTTCCATCACTTTTATTAAAAGGAAGCGGAATTGAGACATTTGCAATGCCAAAAAGTTAAACAGATGTATGAAAAACATCAGTAACTCAAAGGTCAAAACAGGATGATGGAAAATAATGAGGTCTTTCCTTTCTTTACCTCCACAATTAGAATTTAGCAACAATATATAATGAGTGTTTGGTCAAACTATTATTTTGACTGGTAATACCATAACTTCCTGTCAATCCGAAGTTTACATAAGGTAGAGCTAAGAAGACTCGGAGACTTTACTATCTGGTCTTCCTCAGTAAGGAGAAAATGCAAAAAAAAAGAAGGATTTTATCTTGTGATTTTATTCCCTTGTTTTTCAAAATCCTCAACAACTAACCGCACACAACATTAGCAACACCCCCACAAGCCTGGAAGCCTGGGGAAGTGCCAAGAAGGATCCGTTTCCTATTGCAATCATCTCATCCCATTCAAACCCAGACTCAGCAAAGCATTAATATTCAAGGTTAAATTTCAGTTCAAATAGTTGCAACAAAATGAGTGTAGATGTTCCTTGTCCAAGTTCAGTAAAGAACTGTGTCTACAGGGAGGAAATCACGTATTTTACATACACAGAAAAGTACCGAAGTCTTCATTAAAAAAAAAAAGACGACAGCAGGAGCAGGCACAAGTACAGAAACTGCCCATGATTTCGGGGTACCCTCCAAAAGCATCCACCATTACATAAGAAATGAAGGCATAGAAGTACCTAGGTGTCATTGGTGTGTCTATACTCAACTATGGTTATAAAGTTCACCATCTCACTAATCTGGGCAAAACTGAGACTGCTGAGGATTAATAACATGTTTTAATTCTATTCAGTAGGGAAATTAACAGTTACTTAACAATCATTTACTATGATTGGATAAATAATATTCAATGCACATTTGCTTAGAAAAGACAAATTTCTGACAGTGCGTGGTTATATAGGTTGACCAAATGATGGTTTTAATCACAGAGATGATTTCTTGTTTCCCTCTTGTAGAGCAGCCTCTCTCAGTTGTGCAACTGACACCTCTGACCCACTCAGCAGCTCAGGAATGGGGGGGAGAAATCACCCCTCATTAGAGCCCTGCTACTGACATTGCAGTGTTTGAGGCACAAGCAATTTAGAGCGACTCATCTTCAAAGTCAGCCACAAAATAAGACAGGTTTGATCATTTTCAGAGGTCACATAAAGCTACTCACTCCCAAGGAGAAGAGCTGGGACATGTGGCAGGTTCAGTACTGTCTGACACACAGCATGATATTTATACTTTCATAAAATAAAGGTGACCCATTTTAGAAGTGTCTCTGTTACGTTTCCAGTGCCGAGAAAGGAAAAATATACTGTCATTCCTGACATGATTCTTTAAAAAAAAAAAATCCACATGCTTTGTGGTTTTTAATTATGATCATGCTTTTCTAAAAAAGTAATTTTTTCTGAGATAGTTTATTTACAAAATACATTTTCATTGCCTAGACTCAAATGAGAGAGTAACAGGGATGTCCTGTAGCCTGTCTGAGGCTGCAAACAGAGGGTGTTCTCAGAGGGCCCTGGGAGTCACATCCACAGCTGCATGTTACCCACTGAGGTGGCTACACCACAAGGGACTGTTGGGAATGGGGCTCAAAAATGTTTGCTCCAAGCAGAACAGGACCCCCACACAAGTGTTCGCTTATGGGTCACTCCATTAAAGCCTCCCCAGTGAGTAATATAGGCCTGGAGACCACAGAGCAGGACCTGATCCTGGAGACCACACGTAAGGCAGCACACCTACGACAACCCAGCCAGCCTGTGAGGGACGGGGAAAGATCCCTGACATTGCAAGAGCTTGCCTGCTTTTATTCATTTATTTGCTTGACTCAATAATATCTGAGAGCACATTTGAATTTAATTTCCTTTGCTTTTAACACAAACATCTTCTAAAAGAAAATCACATTTAGAAAAAGCCCACTATAACTGGTGCTCACAGATAAAATCTCAGCTAAGCACACAAGACGGCTCTATTCACGACACCATGGCTTCCCCCCCAGCAAGCATCAGTACAACCTCCCTGCACGTGTTTGATACACTCCCAGCCCCAGCTCGGCTCTCACTGAACCCCTGCAAGGTCAGTAAACAACCTTCTCTAAGTAATATCCTGCCTGGGCAGGAAGCCATGGGGAGGCAGAGCCTTAGATAGCAGAGAACACACCCAGCCAGCATATTTAGAGGTCTTCAGAGGTCTATGTACTCCATTATCGCTGAGTGGCACGAGGATGGAAGCACAGACACCCAACAAAGCAGTATCTAATAAAAGCAATGGTCAAGAGTTGGAAACAGCAGCAGCAGAGGGAAAAGTCACCCAAAAGAACATTCTGTACATGGGTAGAAATCCACTTGCATGCTAAAAATTTTTGTATGCTGTTGTATGGTTGTCTAGGAGGCACTCTTTTTCCTTATAGAAAGGAGAAATATTTAAGCTTATTATATTTCTAGTTGTCAGAATACGCAACAGAATGTTCAGAAATACAGATTTAGGCCCTTACACAAAACAACCTGAGTATACATACCCCAAAACGTTTTGGTTCATTAAGCCTCAAAGAAAAGCATTTGTACAATCCATTCTAGATAAAAATTGAAAGATACCATGTGAAAGAAGTCAAGTTGAGACCTGTCAGCTCATGCTGAGAAAGCTGAAACAGAGGCGATTTTCTTATTATACACAGTATTAAATATTTTCTTCCTCTGAGTTGTCAAGACCTGTCAAAGCATTTTTTTCTTAGCAATACCCCATTATAAATTACCTACCACATATTTAAAATATATATGTATGTGTATATATATACACACAAGTGAGGCTTTCCATAAATCTCTACCATTCCAGATTTTTTTAATGTCTCACACAATAGACAGATGTACAAACCATTTTTCTTTTGCTGTACAACCTCAAATATAATAAGTCTTTATGGCCTGAAATATGAGCTTTTAACAACATCTGTGCAGTTAGAAAATATAACTCAGTTTCCTAATCACTGTATGGAGAAAGAGTCTTTTCAAAAGTACTACCTATTGTAAATACATATTAGTGGCACAATGTTAAAATGATTATATTTTTATTTAATTACAATCCACTCTACATGACAGTTCACGTAGCCTAGATCACAATTAATCTTGATTAGCGAAACCTGCAGCATAGTACTGCTCAGAGTAATCAGGATGATTACACAACATATGATCTTTATGTTTCTGTTTTGTCTCCACAGTGGTTATCAGATACTTATCAATTTTCTAGCCCGGAAGAAAGTTTAGACAGGATGGCAACGCAGGAACCAGCTAACCTGAATGCATTTCACTTGGGCTGCAGAAAAGCCATAAAACCTAACAGATAGAACATGCAGGGCTTTTGATATTTATGTTTTTGAAAACTGACAGAACCTATAGAAACTGGTTCTTGAGAAATAACAAGTTTTATTTCACTGTTTAGTTTAGATCATCATTTCCCATAATTATCATCAGTTGCTGGGGCACATTGATTTCATTTGCCTCTTACGCCAAGTACAGCAGAAACTTTTACTAGTAAGGGTTCAAACTGATGCTTACACCAGGAAAGCAGATTAAAAAAAACTCTTTTCAAAGGAGGGAAAAGGAGGGAAAACCTAGGACCAGATAATAAAAGGTCCTGAGTAAGAACGAGGAACTGGAGCTACAGAGATAAAGGAGCTGAGACAAAAGCAAGGCAAGATGGAAGAGGCTGGAAGGGAGCAAGTGGAACAGTAAAGGGGCAGAAACATCTTCACCAGCCAACACTTGAGCTCTCCCATAGTCAATAACTGAAAATATTCTTCTTACATACAGCGCTGTTAAACATGAGGATTATTTCCTGCTTGCCTGCATGCAAAGTGAGATTGAGGGAAATACTCAGCTCCTACGTGTCACAGCATTAGCAGAGCTCTGGGCAGCAGAACTAAGCTCTCCACAGTCAGCTGAAGCCAGATGTGGTTTCCAGTTTGCATTTCACAGCCACAAGAAATTATACTCAAAGATGAAAAATCTTATAAACTATTGTGTGGAAACTTAAAATGTACATAAAAAGCTTTAATTCTAGCACTGCATCATGGAAGTGCTTCATTTGGTTACATAATTATTTTAATCATGTTTTGCAATTATTATCATTCTACCTATTATTAGTACCTATGGATTATTTACACATACAGGTAGAGACTTTTAAGTTGGTGTGTAAGAGGCAAACAACAAAATCAATAGTGAAAGACTAATTTTGCCATAGTATGAAGTTTTCAGGTGTGTATATACATCTATACATATGTCATGTATTATGAAAGACAAACACAAATACCTATTCTTGAAATCAGAGAATAAATATTGAATGTCTATATTCTTTTGTGCCTTTATTCCAAATTAGCTTTGTGAGCAATATTTCCCCCAAGATCAATTTATATCATAGATGTGAAATGCATCAATAAAATTCTGTATTATTTTTGAACACTGCATTAAAAGCATCTTCTTTCCTGCCCTTAGCTGAACCTCAGAATTTCCAGTAGGACATTTCTGCATTTATGATCTAATCAGCAAGGTCAACAAGAGCCACCGACCATGAAATGGAAAGAAACATTTCAGTGGTTATATAATGACACCTTAACGTGCTTCTCGTTAATCAATTACTGCCATTAGCAAGCCTCTGAAGAAGGAAGATTTGCAATAACTCTGCAATTAGGCAGCTAACTACAACTGTCACTGTGAAAAAAAAGCCAAAAACACAAAACCAAAAAACCAAACAAACAAACGAAAAACCAGCCATCTAAGGAAATAGGGAAAGAATTAAAAATCACAGAGAAACAATTACTCCACAGATGTTCAAGTCCCAAGCAGCCTGGTAACTTAAAGCTATGTAACTGTGTTAGCAATTTTAAGTTCCTGGAGAAAATGCTGTAGTGGTGTCACTGCAAGTAATATAAAACAGATGTTAAATATTTTACCAATATATGCATTATACATTATGTACATGCCCTGAAATTTCATTTTTTAAATCTATCCAATCATAGTATGTCATTTAACTTTGCTTTATTTTTAGTACTTTTTTTGACTTCCATCCTATCAGGGACAACATTTTAATCCATACAGGAAATTCAGTGTGTAAATCTTGCAGAAAAGAATTGTTCAATGAGATAGTATAGTCCAGGTCTGTGCATACAAAAAAAAAAAAAAAAAGAAAGCACAATATAGAGGAGTTTAGTAGGTTTTTTTCACTTTTTATCATTTTGCTAATCCTCATTCATCTGCAATTTAATAAATTAATTCATGTTAATTACATAATTAGAATGAAAACTCCTCTGACCAGGAACTTCATTTCTGTAAAGTGCTGATCTCATTGACTGTGCCCTATAAATGATAATGACAAAGCTTGACTATGAACAGTGACTTTAGAACATCAGAATACTGTGCTCTTCTGGGAATATAGATATCACAGTTAGTATATCACGTCTTAAATATTGCAATAAATACACCCTCCACAAAGCAGCCAATTCATACATTTCTACAAACCTCAGTGACCTCTGTAATAATACAGAAGGTTTCTTTATCCCATCAGTCAAGGCACTATTTCTCAACCTCTGCTGCACTTACCAGGATTTCCCACTAGCAACAGCCTACACAATCTCCAATCAATAAACTAGAAACCAATGTAAAAATTACAGTTAAGTGTGTGTTATTGTCAGAGACAGCATGACAGGAGTTCTCCCCACTATGTCTAAGTAGCTACACAGAAACACACACACTCAGGCACTTACTACTACTATTACCACAGTTCCCAGCACAATGGATGTTTTGAAACAGGAAGTTTTCTTCATGTCAACCTTGAATTCAAAATCTGCAAACACCCGCAGACAAGGCTTGTCTTATGAGCTTTGTAAAAGAGTGCAGCCAAACAGAAACTTTGCAGCAGAAGCACTAACTCTAGTATTAATTTGACCCAAAAAGCCATACTGCTCCAGAACACAGCATGAAAGACTGCTGCTCATCTTCCTCTTATGCTGCTCTCCTTGTCACTCTCCTGCTGCTGCCTGTTTCATTGCAAGCTACATTTTAGCTCCTACTGAGCACAGCAGATTATCCCTTGGGACCCTCCATCTGCCACAGTAGATCTGTGACAAATGCAAGTATTTGAATTGGTTAATGGCATAAATCAGTGCACCCTCTGATCAAGACTAAAACTCTCTGATCCTTCGTAATTGAATTATCTATTGTATTTGGTTTATTCATAAAATACGAAAATAGGAAGCTATTCCCATACATGTTGTTATTACACCTCCTCACTGATGAATGATTTTTCAATTTAAACTATATCAGATTGAAGTAATTTTTCATAGTGATGTCAGTGCTTCTGAACAAGGGTACTAAAGATGAAAAGTGAATTTTAGAAAAGCAGAAACATCGTTCAGTACCAGATACAAAACTAAATACATATAAGGAATATCCAAAATGCCTCAAATCCTGAGTAAGGAAAAGCTGGTAGTCTCTATAACTAGTAGCACTTTTCTGTATGTCTTCCCATGTGTTGTCTTTGTTCTTCCATGTGTTAATGAAAGATCCCATACAAAGATACCAATTTTCACCCCGGTACCTTAAGGCAAAACCTGCTGCTTTTCTCACATTCTTAAAAGAACACCTAACCTTCTCCCCAAGGGTGGAATTTTGCTGCTCCGTTATTTTTGCCAACTTCTGAATTGAAAGATGTTCCCTCTTGTTTGTGTGGCTGGGTGGGAAAGGCACACAGCCAAGAGAAATGAAAATATATCCACATCCTGCTCAAAATAAAAAGCCATGACATGGATAAAAAGAAGAAGGGAAAAAAACACATCCAGAAAACTAGTATTCTTTTCTATTAAATTAAGATTCTGTTAAATTCAATTCACTGTTTTCTAATAATGGAAGCAATAAATATAAAGCAAAAAGTTTTTAATAAATCTTACAGTTGAAAAACAAGGTGGCCCAACACTTAGGAAGCTAAACTGACACTTCAAAGAGCATTAAGGTCAGAAGTTTTGGGGTGTGATTTGCAGACCTGATCCTTGGCACCCAGGTTAGTTCAAACACCCTTGCTCAGCACTGAGATCAGCTGGCTTTGCACTGAAGCAGGTAAGTCCTTACATGATTTCTTCTGCTAGCCAGGGAATGAACAGAGACAGTAATTTCCCAAAGAGCAGCGATAACACAAATAAAAAGGACTTTCTACAGTGATCAGCTGACCTTTCATAGCACTCCAGCTGCAAACTTATAACAAAAATATTTCATTACCCAATTGGGCTTTTATAAAAATACATGTCACAAAAGGCCAGATGACACCAAAGTAAGGGTACTAGAGGAATTGAAAGTGTACAGATCCCTAAGAATAGGAAGAAATATGCATGTATTTAATGTTCAGTATCTCAGGTGACTCACAAATCTTAGTATTAAGCAATCTGCTCAGCTCTCATCTCCACTAATTCAGTCCTTATGTCGAATTATGCTCCTTAGTTTTATTTATAAACAAGGCACCAAAATTTTGTCCAAAATGTTGTAGCACTCCTGGAGTATGTGCTCCTCAGCCTGGAGGAAATGCCATTGTACATGTGGCTACTGCTGTGGCTCAGAGGAGGACCATGAATCTCCACTTTCTGGTGAAGGTTCACAGACGTGTCCCACCAAGGCTGGGGCAGACTCTCTATCGCATTAACATAACAGCTTCAAGACCTTGCAAGCCACAGGAAATTCAGCAGTCAACTCATTCTTGTCAAAAAGTTTATGATGCTGAACAGTCATACTTATGATGCTTGATTGCAGGAGCCAGCAGGAGGACAAATAAATTTCGCTGCAAATATGCTAGCTCGCTTAAAAGCAAATCCATTTAGTACCGACAAATACACCAAGAGTATGTACATCTTGTAGAGTGGCAGACACTTTTAGAAATGTTTGGCCTTCTCAGAGAAAGTGATTCTTTGTCAAAGGGTATTTTGTTGGGTTTATTAGAGATTGCTGCCATAGTATACTACCACAGCCCAGGTCAGCCTTAATGCTGAGCTATTTATCATCTTAATTTGCACATTAATCACTAATACCAGCCAGTTTCCTTACAGAGCTTTTTGGTTTTCCTTTGGAGGTTTTCAGAAGAATCTCCAATTTTCTGAATGTTTTGAAAGATTAAGAATCCATGTAGTAAGGCAACAAAGCTCAAAAGAGAAAATGAAAGAAAGAAAGCCTTTACCTTCTCCACTGAGAAAATTAATTTCAGCAGATCAAGACTGTATTCCACACACAAAGACATTCCTCCTTTTCCCAGTTTAGCTGATTCCAGATTTTCCCAATGACCTTGCCTAAGTTAAATTTACAGTTAAGCAATCTTATCTTTTAAATCAACAACCTGGATTAGTGATGCTCTGAGCTGGGAAGCAGTTTTCACATGCTTACCAAATCTGGACCAAAAAATTTCCAAATTCTATTCAATTTAGGTAACTACTTGCAACATCCTAAACTTCTTTCAGATGACTCTTTCAGAAAAGATCGTAATTAGCTACAAAACCCAAGCTGAGACATTGCTTGAAAACCGCTACAAAATCCTTATATACACACAGATAAATAAACAAAGACACTTCCAAAACAGCAGCAGTGAAAGTGATGCTTGGTTGCAAAACGAGAATATGTAATTGCTTGGAAGGTTAACTTCACTCCCAGTTCAGTATCTGCATTTGAAAAGGTGTAGAAAGCACTCAGTGCTATCACCAAGTGGAACTTATCCTATAAAGAACTAAAACCAACCCAAGCTCACAGGGGCTGCCCTTTTACTTCTCCTTATAACCGGTCCATATTTCTTCTTATGCAAGGTTGTTGCTGGGAAGAATATGGAAGGTTTGCATAGATTTTGAATTTCCTTGCCTTTTGCACATTAAATATTAATATGTGGAGGATCACAAAGAGACAAAATGTCAATAGCTAATCAAAGTAGGGATAAAATGAAAGATTTATTTCACTGTTCATCACCATTTCAATACTTTGTATATCAAAGGCCACTAAATATATTGTTTTGAAAGATACGTACAGTTTTGTAGAGGGAGGAGTTTAAGGAAGCAAGCATGAGGATTAAGTCTCCTTTCTTTGGAAGTTGCTTCATCACTTTTCTCAACTGCCCTTCAGCTGAATCCTGGGCAGCAGCTGGTCCCCAAATAATGGGATGGTGAGGTTCTTATTTTTATCTTTCATAATTTATTTGTAAACTAAGTAAGAACAAATAAGTAACAATAATAATGAATTATGCTCTAAATGGATATGGAGAGGAGGAGAATGGTATTAGGAACAATATTCCATGTTCCAGTGCAAACAGCAGCAGCTGGAAGTCACTGCAATGCCATGTCTCTGTAAAGGCTGCCCATGATGTGAGACTTTGAAGATGCTCTCTGCCTTACCTGTGTTAAAGGATTTTGTAACAACATGGCTGAGGTCAGGAAGAGGATTCACCTGTTTGGATAATCAATCATATTAGGACTGTGGTTTGAAGCACACAACTACTGCTGAATTTTGAAGTTTTTTCTTCACTGTTACTTACGTATTTGTCTTAGAACTACGAATATTCACTGAAAAGACTGCAGAATCACACCATAGCACTAATAGTTATAAAAATACATTTTAATAAGATAGTAACAAGCTGTTTTTCTATAAAACTTATTCATATCTTGGATGTGTCACACACAATAGGTACTAGTTCTAACAAGCAGAATGCTATTTACCACTAGTGTCATGTATGAAATATTTTCAATTTCTTTTTAACAGAAGTGTTAAATTTTATTCCTGTCACAATGTTCTTCTCCATACCTTAGCACAAATAAGCTAAACTATGATTTTTCATCCATCTTATTCAGAAAAGCCCAACATCATGGCCATTTTCCATAATTACAGCACAAGTGAAGGGGTTCTATTTTGTTTACCAGATTTGGGAATTGGACCAGAAAACTGATACACATTATATCACAAAGTTGAAGATGAGTTGGCAATTTCTGTGTTAATATTTGAAAATGTTCTGATGACTTACAAAAGCTGAATGGAAATGACTGAAAGGATCATCTTCTCTGAGTCCCTGGTGCCATGCAGGCAAGCATTGCTCAGACGTATAATGAGTTGCTGCCTATTTCCAATCCATATGTCCTCTCACTTTAAGTTTTGAAAAAAAAAATCATAAAAATTTAAAAACAGCAAACTGGCCAGACCAAAATCTTTCCATTCTGAAGACACCAAGACTCCAATAGGCATTAAATTCTTTAACAGAAAAAAATCCATAAACTCTGTAAATTGCGTCAGGTCACTAGGAGGAAGATCAGCTGTTTGCACCTGCTCAGCCACAGTTATTTACTTCAGAAATACCTGTGCCAGGAATCCCAGCTGTACCTGCACAGCAACATCTGAACCATTACAAGCTGAGCAATACTTCAGCACAGGGTTGCCACAGAATGATGCTCTGTGGATGCACTAACCTGTTATGGACAGCAAACCCTTGTCTTTAACCAATGATTTGCATAAAGCCTTCCTGTATCCATGCAGACATCTCCAAAAATGCCTTACTTCCATCCCCTCATCTTTACAGAAGCAATCATAAATATTTCAAGACAACAAATTTAAAAGGATATTTTGTATCCTAGTCAAAGGAAGATTTGTGATAAGGTGTACTCTAACAGTAAACTCTTGATCTTACTGAGTTACAGCTAGTTACTACCTTATTGTTATCTTAACCAGTACAGTTCATCTTCAGAAGACCCAACAGGAAGGCAGCAAGCAATATTTAGATGGGACATAACAGTTTATAGATATAGTTGCAGAGAAGAAACACTGTGGGGAAGGAGGGGGGAACTGACAGTTTTATGCACATTTTTTAAATTCTGGCCACAAATTTTACATACATGTTTACAGTACTCCTATTGCACTTTGTGCTATTTAACTTTGCCTCATTACCCTGCAGAGAAAGGAACAAAGAGAACATCAGCTTCACACCAGCAGTGCTGTTTTCAAACCCCGTTTTGACTACTCAAAACTTCTGCTCTGACCATAGCTGTACACCTGCCTTGTGGTACCTGCTTCCCTCAACAGGGATGGGAGCTTCCTACTCCATCTCCAACTTTGCTGGCTACAAACTCCTATCTGGCCACAGGGGCTCTGTCCAAGGAGGCTACTTGTAACTGCAGATGGAATCTGAATTTCTGAGTCCTTGCCAAAGCTGGAGCCACAATTCTTTGTCCTGTGGGGGACAGATCAACCCCTTTGCCACCCATCTTTGCCCCAGGCGCTTCTTTGAGAATGAGGCATACTCAGAAAACTTCACTACGGTGTGGAGGAGGAACACACAAATGCCATTCACTACTACATGTCCTTCCACCCTCAGGACACTCTTTGAGGTCTTTTGGTATTCAAAATACGGTACTATGACTAAACTGGAATAGAACTGAAAAGCCACAGAACCATACAGAGGCTTGTAACTAATGATACAGTTCCCATTTCTGGCAACCACCAAAACTGGTTGTTTCCGAAGTCACAAAAACATGACTTACTGCAAGGCTCACCATGCTGGGTTTTCCACTTACTTCGCCTCAGTACAACCACAAAAAATAAAACTGATAAAGGGTCAACATAAAATGAGAATATATGTTCAGACAAGGCTCTATTTGCCGATCTAACAAAAGACTCCTAGTGTAAATTTCACAAACATCATTTCCACCCTACAATGTCCATGCTTAAATGAACTCTTTCTTCCCTATATTTTCTTGAATGGAACTGGAGTTCCCTGCTCCATCCAAACGTGTAGCAACAATCTAACTCCACCTGTTTTTCTCTGCTAATCAACTTCTGGAGTCTCCCATGCCCTCACAGTGATAGAGCTGCAGTGCATGCAAAATTGCAAACATCTGTTGGCACTATTTCCATAATAAGATTATACAAGCCCTTGAAGAAGTAAGATCAAGTGAAAAATCCAAAAGACTTGAAAGACTCATTAGCTTCTGGTTAATCAGAATCGGAAGTTGTCTTTAGAAGAAGGGGGACTCTTAAGATTTCTCCAAGGACTAGTTTTCACAGCTGTAATTAGCAATTGGTAGCAGGAAAACAAAAAGCTTTAAACCGGCATTTTTCAGAAGCTCTAAGAGTGGTTTGGTTTGTTTGTAACTGGAAAACATTCTCTGACAGCAGATGAGAACTACTACTGACCCTCCCATGACAATAGCAGCGTAGAGGTACACAGTCGAAGGGGAAAACAGCAGCAAAAGGTTATTTTCTGCCATATAGCTTTAAAAGCTTACTGTGATGATGAAGGGAACAAGACAAAACATACAGAGTTGGGAAAATAGATGGAACTCACAGCTGATTTTAATGTTGCCTTTAGTAAGTCAACAAAGAAACAGGAAAACCACACTCCTTTCAATCTTCATCTTGGGGCCTTTAAGAGCAGGGAAATTGAGCTTCAGGAAGGTGTAAAACATTTGTGCAAGGGACTGACACACCTGGCTCTTGGGGGATGGGAGAAGCAACACATTTTAGAAGGAGAAGGAGGAGGAGGGAGAGGCACTTCTACAGAAGTCATCATTTGGATAAATCTTGGAAAGTAATACTAAAGATGACTAAATTCTGGACACATGCCACATTTCTTAAGGCTATTCAGGCTTCTTTGAAATCTTGCAATCACCTCCACTTTCTACTTTCACAAAAAAGATCTTTCTTAAAATTCAGTGTTTCATTTCAAAGCTAATGCAGGCACAAGAATTTCCTAGCCGTAATATTAATATTTTCAGTACTACATTTTGCTAAGTTGTATTAAAATGTCTCAAGCACAAACTCACAGTGACCTCTGCTGAACAGTTAGCGAATCTTCCATGCAGAAAATGGAGCTGCTACACTGCCAATCCCAGCACTTGCAAATCCGTCACACAAGCAGCATTTTGAAAGGAATGTCACTGCCTAAGCTACAAACTCACAGCTCTGTTCGATATGGAACAGATAAAATTTTATGCAGAATATCAGGAGGAGGAATCTTTTGATAAGCCAAAACAAAAAGATTAGCTTTCACCAAAGCTCTATATGTCACTCTGTGAACTATCTAATGCTATTGACTACATCCAGTAATTTCAATTATTCACTAAGGGATTACACTTACTTCAGTAAATCAAACAACAGGCTGCTTCTGCTTCCAGGGCATAAATAATGACTGCAGTGAGAGCAGCACTGGCTACAAAGAATGCTTTGATTTTATAAATGAGAAAATTCAAAAATCTCTGTCTGACATGGTTTTAAGACTATTGCAAATATTTCTATTTCTCAAAATCCTCTTCCTGGGCTAGGTGTAGTTGTCCATACCAGCCTTGCCAACACTGGACAGCTGCTCCTCTCCAGCCGTGACTCCCAGCAGAGCAGGGCAAGCAGAGAGCTGTCCTGGGCATGCGGAATCAGCCTGGGCTCCACAGTACCCAGGACAGGTCATGGGATGGGGATTACCTCTCCCACCTTTTCCCTGGGAAGTCTCCCACGCTGCCTGGTATGTGGGTGAAGCCCAGCTGCTGCTCCACACCACAGCTGTGTCTATCCAGGAGCAAGGGATAACAAAAAAACAAGTTCAACAAAAATTAAGAACTCCTTCTGGTCTCTGTTTCCGAGGTTGGTAGGAGTAATACCACTTCAGCTCCATTTCCCTCCATAGCTCCCATTTTCTTCCTGTCTTGAGGCACAGCAGCCGTGTTCTGCTGGTGGACTTCTTTTTTCTATTCAGATTTAAGTCCATCTTTTTTTTTTATCTTTTTTTTTCCTGTTAGAAAGTAAATAGTCTCTCTGGCCAAATCAACAATATCCCACAGCATTTACTCCAGTTCCCAGAAATAATAGGAGAGGGGTTTCAGTGCACTCATCCCACAGAGGAGTACAGAAGAAGTGGTTCCTCTTGGTATGCATTAAATATATTAATATATATTTTGTATATGTACATACATATATATGTATGTACATATGTATGCATTTGTATCTCCTGTGAAGATATTGGGGCTCCCTCCTACTGAGAGGGATCATTAAAAACCTTTTGGTTTCAATAAACAGTGGCTTTGTTACTGCACCTCTTTTTTTATGAAATACAGAGAAAAACCTGTAGACAGAGACATTATACATTTTATTCAAAGCCAGCCAAACTAAATGCATTAAAAATATTCTTCTGGCTTAAATAAATCTTGCTGGCTAGGAGAAGACATCCCACACCTCCCTACTTTCATACTTCATAGCAGGTGACTGCACTTCTGACTACAGAATGGGAAGAAAGAGCTCATTTACTTGTTTCCGACATCAGAAAACCACATACATTTCAGACTTACCAGTGTTTACCAAAAACACATTATTATCATTATTTACAAGAGCCATTTAATCCACTTGTACACCTTCATACGCAAATTTGCTTTTATTTAAACAATATCCAGTCTAATAAACCATATTAGACTGTGAGACCGACATAAATAGTTTAATATTTAAGTCTCTATATTGCTTTAAAGTTATTATGCATAAAACTGGACTAGTTAAAACTCCATCTCAAATTGCATTACACACCATGTTGCCAAGCAAGTAATTTGCATACTATGCCACCAAACACTAGTCCTTCCCTGAGAGCCTTTCAAATTACTCTGTTCATTTAGACACAACGGCTCCCAAGGCCATGCTTCAGTATCAAAGCTACCAGACAGCACCTCTGCAGTGCCCTACAGCTCTAAACCATGAAGACTTGTGGGACTCCAGATTTTACTATCTGACATGGCTTAACCAAGCTTCTGATTATGACTAGGACAAGACTTTTTATTTTATTCTTAAATACCAAAATGATTGTGAGATAAGAAATAGAGAACAGCTGGAGTAGTCACAAGTTAAGAGCCACAAACTGACCATTTCAAAACAGTATGGCAAAAAAAGATACACATCAAATCCAACCTGAATGAGGACTCATTCAAGTCCTAACTAAAATTTCAGGATTTTCAGTCCTTAATATTTAATCAGACTCTTGTGATTCTAATCCAGAGTTTCAAAACACAGATTTTAGCTTAAACCCTGAATGCTTCTTCATTTTATGAAGACACATTGTCATCACAAGAATGATACTCTCATGATGAACTTCAAAGAAATTCCAAGGATTTCTAAAAGGTAATCTCTTGAATTTTCACCACTCAAATCATGATCTTTGTACATTAAGGGAGAACAGACTGAAGCTCCATGATCTAGCACAGAATTAAGGACAGATTTAACTTTCATATCTCTAAGCAGAACTAAAGCTCCAAGTCAACAGACAGCAAGTTCTTCACTTTATTTCTGTACAGATCCATGTCAAGCTTTGTGATTCTGACACTTCCAGATCTGACATTAAATACAAGATCATGGCTGCAAACCAATCCTTAATGTATCCTATGGAGCCCATTTAACTATATTCGTATAGTATAAAATGATATTGTATACAATTAGAATGTGAATCATATGCAACTCTTCAGTTGCTGACTCAACAGAAGATGGTAACTTAGAAATATTTTATGGTATTTTACAGTAGCTATAAACCCACAATATGATTTCCTTATTTTTACGACTCTAAATAAAACTCAGATTTGTTTTAAGCAAATGAAAGTGATGCTCCCACAGGAAAATACATCTTTAGTTTTTACAACATTCCATAACACACAAGATGTACAGAGGGTTTATTTAGCTTCAGAGACATATTTTGACATCATAAAAATTCCCATCTTTGGCAGTTCTGAGTGACTGGAATTAACTTATTTACTTGGAATTAACATAATAACTTAACCAGATGGTATGAGAGTTACAGTTGATTAGATCAATGACAATAATGTCACCAACTCTGAGCATCTGACCTTGGCAAAACAAGTATTGCAATATTTACAGTTAAAGAGGCAGACAAATCTGTAAAGAATGGCTGTTGGTAAATTGTATGAACACAGAGCTCCTCATTAAGAGAATATGCTACCAGAGAAACTGAATGTTATCTTGTCACCTATTCTATGAAGCTTCCTCTGTTATGAAAAATATTTTTAATATGCATTCCAAGCAGCATTCATTTACATATATGTACTAATTCTCTCTTTTATTGGTTCATTTCTAGATTTAACAGACATGTAGATAATTGAAATTTTATATAGCACACTAAAGAGAATGTAAGCCCAGCACTGATTTTAACATTTTTATAAACCAAAATTACAATCAGGCAATATACATGCATCTTTTATTTATTGCAAATAGTTAAAAAACATACTTCATTTATATATTTTTACACTAAAGCTTTTTGAATGTCCAAATAATTTCCCAATTGCATCTCAAAATTAAACTCTTTAGTTTTCATCTCTATACCCCAGGGCTTTACTGCACAACATAACATATTTTAATATGGTTAAATGCTACTGATGTTGCAAAATGTTATTTCTTATTGAAAATGGTCATTAATATTACTTCATACCTCAGAGAGTATGGTAGTAATTTGGCAATAAAACACACTATTACCATCATCTTCTAATAACCTGAAAGTGTTGTAATCCTAGGGCCCTAAATGTGTTATGGAATATTATTAGTACAAGCACATTCTGGTCATTATTTAGATGGGAACATTTCCCATGTCTCTCATACCTCATTCAGTAATTGCACACTCCTGCTATAATTAAATCTGCCCATTTTAAATTGTCCATAATATTCTAAGGTTCATTTTCTGGTCCTGTGGGACACATCATTGACTCCATTTTGGGAACAACATACTTTTTAATGATGTATTTTAAATTGTTTATTTTTATTTAAGTGACTGTCTAGAATAATAACTTGAAACACCCTGAATTAGATAAAACAGTTTAAAGTGGGGGAAATGAAAAAAGCAGCAGCAGCTTCCTAAGTATATAAAACAAGAGTGAAACACTTCTTCCCCCTTGAAGTGACTTTACCTACTTGTCTGGCACTAAATGTACTGTCTTCCAGGGGAAAATAGTGCTTTGAGATGAGCAGCAGTTACTGAAGACAGTCAGATTCATAGGGACATAAATGCTATCTCCAAGGCTTGGCCAGAGCCCCCCTACCAGAGCCACGTGCACCCAGCAGTCACACATCCCATTCCCTTCAATTCAGACTGAGATATCTAATATAGCAAAAAAAAACTTGAGTGAAGGGCTTAAATTAAGAAAAGCCCAAGGCTGCAATGCAGTGTATTTAAACAAACAAGTAACCACACCCAAGTGTAAACTGTTCACTGTGAATAAATTTTGAAAATGTACATGTTTGAAAATGTGTATATTTGAAACTGGGTATGTTACAAAATTGGTGTCATTTAACAGTATTAATAGCAGCAGCTGCATGATCTGGTCAGTCTGTGAGGCATCTCCATCCTGCCCTGCCAGAGCTTCGACAGGAGCATGGAAGGAAAGCTCGCTGCTTCCACAGCTCAGCTGAAAGCAAGCGTTAAGCCATTTTCCTCTCATCTAAATAAACCTTCACACACAAGTCTCACAAGGGATCTCCACTGGATTTTGTGCACAAATAAACTGCAAAACTTGTACACACCAGGCAAATTGTGGGAAACCCATAAGCAAACTGTATCCAGACAAAACTAACAAGTGAGCCAGCTCATCCACTCAGCACCGTGAGCTGAACTGTGCTACGTGAGCCAGGGATACCCCATGCCAGAAAATCAAAACTCCTGAAGAGTGGCACCTGGGTTCACTATCTGTTGTGACAACATAAAGAAGAAAAGGTTTTAGAAAAATAAAAACACTTAGAGCATATTCCAAGGCCATGTAAAACATATACAAGCCTGCATGGTGGTATAAATCCATGTCACATACAAAATGTTGTAAGAAATAAAGAACTAGAAAGTAGAACCCATAATCAAGAAATACTGTGCTTAATGGAACCGTTTACTGAAATGGGAAACAAACTAATCCTTATGCCTCTCTACAAGCAACTCAGGTGTTTTAAAATGCACAGAAAGAGAAGAAAAAGCAGAAATATTTTGCACTAAATTCCTGCTACACTGTGGATAACAAAAACATTTCGGGGCTCAACTAAACTACTAAGAGAATGAAAATCTTCTTCGGCTACCTGTCAATAACAAGAAATCAAAAGCATGCAAGAGCAAAAATTTAAGGATAAATGGGGGATCAAATTATTCATAAGGACAGCTTTAAACATCTGAGAAGTTAACCTCACATACAAACAGGAACTGCTGTGTTTAAACCATATTAAATCATCATGGAGGAGACTGCCGTCAAGCATTCAAAAGTCCCTATACTTGTGATCTTTTCCATACATTATTAATATTTTGTGTTCTCATTTACAGCTGGTACTAGATATCCACTGAAAAAACCTCAGTTACTGAGTCACAGAGAGTCTATCTTCACGTTTACACACATGAGGATGTACAAAAGCTGGATACAAGTCCCCAAATCCAACATTTACACAAACAGCAGAATGTTTCACTTTTTCCCTTATGTGCTACTCTGCAGTTGCAGGAGGAAGTTCTGTGTCACACCACCATGCTCTCAGATATTTATTTAGACAGTTTTATAAATCTGCAGCTTTATTGCTTTGGACCAAGTATGGTGTTGGAATTCAAGCACTAAATTTCCACTTGACACCGGTCATGCTCCTGTACCTTGCTGTTCTGCTGACAACTAATTTAGAAATAAAGTAGCATAAGATAAATATGTTATGAAATTACTTGGGCAATTACACTGTTATCACACCAAATCAGAATTAGTCGTCTTTGTCCTCCAAAAATTATTATAAAAATTCTTATTATTTCTTCCTTAATTTCAAATTGAAAATAGATTTATGTATCTGATATGTCTCCAATACTTGGAATAAGTGAAGAAATAGAAAGAAGCAATTCAGAAATTAACAAAGGAAAATGTCTAGAAGTCCACAAATTAAGAAGGCCAAAGAGCTGTATCCTGTAACATCTTCCTAAAGACAACAGAGAACTCTGACTTTTCAAGCAATGATATGATTTTGATAGCTTAGATAATACCATAATATGTTATAAAAGCTTGTAGCATCATGTGTTCCTTTTAAAGAAGATAATCATATTTGAATCCTTTAAGACAAAACAGATACATTAGTATTACAAATTAGCTGGCCAAGTTCTCCCAAAACAGTTTTTAAATATAACGACTTCCCAAACACCTAGGAAAAAAAAATGATCCAACAGTCACAGTCATTTGTTGGCACTTTCAATACACTTTTGGTTGTCTATTGAACAAACACTAAAAAATGTATGCCATAAAAATGCATCTATGGTTATTTTATCCATCTTCAGTTGTAGGCATACATGTCTCTGAAGAAGTTACAGATTTTGCATCATTTTAAGAGAAATCTAAAAAAAAAATAGCTTAGTAAATTCATATCTTTTATATCTTTAACATTTACTAATTTTCATCTATGCAAAATGAAGACCAGCTCTTCCATAACAAGATCTTCAAAAAAATACATATCTCACTAAAAGACATACAGGTAGAAGTAGTGCCTCATCTACCAGTCTGCATAATAGCAAAAAACTATAACTGTTTTTAATTTTTCAGAAAATTATCTGAAATCTGAATAAAAACAAGTAATTGGCCAGCCTCTCTGGGGAAGGAGAAAAAAAAAAAAAAAAAACAGAAAAAGCCCCTGAGTGTAATTAAACAGACTGAACACAAGAGGTAGCTCGTGTCTCCGTGTTCTTCATTCGACTAAGAAACGGGAAAGCGAACAGAATGGCAAATACAGCCGCCACAATGAAAGATATGTTTTCAAAAGCAAGATGGACAAAGGGAGTTTTCTGGGCTCAGAGCATTAATAGAGAGCGATGAGTGGGTCATTCTGGGTGTACCTCTATGGAAAGCACCTTGTTCACTCTGAGTCATTTCATAGCAAAGCCCTGAGTCCACACAGAAAAGCTCGTTTTCATCCAGGCTGCTTTTTTCCCAGTGAAAAGGAATGCCATCTGCTTCACATATAACCCCAGCATTTTCTTGAGGATCATTGTAACTTACTCTAATTCTAGACCTTTTTTGTATGGTAAATACACCTTCTTGAAAACACAATGATACTGAAGATGTAATTATAAATGCAGAAGTTTTCATACCTGCTTTCAAATATGTTAATTAAAATATGGCACAGTTGCAGGGAAAAAATCAGCTAAAAGGAGTGCGATGTGTATAATATTATCAAGTAGATTATAATTATTACCTCGTCTTGATAAATATGTTTAGAAAATTAATGCTTCAGCACTACACATCTAATCATTTTAATGATCTTTTAATACAGTGGACAAATCCATCAAAATCTACAGAGATTCTCTCACTGTTATGTTTCTAAAACTGCACCCAAGGAACTTCCAAATGCTTCCTAATTACAATAATTAAGCAGCTGGTCACAATGACCTGTACCTGTCTGTGGCTCACTCTCAAATAGTTTCTCCCAATAATTACACACATGCTGAGAACCAAAAGAGAATATTCATTGTGGACAACTCCGGGACACAGAAGTCTGAACCGGGTGGAGCAGCTCCCTGCCCCGGCTGCTGCACCTCCCTGGCAGTGGCACACTCAGGTGTCAAACCAGGCGCTGCAGAGCAGTTGTGAGAGCACCAAGCTTACGCTCACCTGCCCACAGTAAATATGCTGAAAAAAAGAGGCTTTTAGAAATATCTTTTAGCTTGCCTAAAAATACAGAACATCTTCATTTTCATACCATTTGTACACGTTACCTGTTACTTAAATCCCAAAGGATCAGAAAATAATGCCCAGGACCTTTCTAAAGTCACATTTTGTCTTTTGCAACAGAACAAAAAAAGCCTGTATGTAAATGCCACAGGTAGAGGTCCTCATTCAACCAAGATACAGTTGCAGGTGAATTTTAAATAAGCAACCCCTCAGGAACACTAGCAGGATTGAAGCTGTCTCTACTCAAGTAAGAAGCAACATTCTCCCGTGTGTGTACACAGACATGGACAAGCAAACATAAATAAATTTCAGATTAGGATCTGTTCTTCAGAGTTGCATCCTTAGGGCAGATATGCTCCTGCAATGGCATGATCCCAGTTTTAGCCAGCATTCTTCAAATATATGAATGCACTCAACATGAAAGATCAAATTAAGACCTACCAGTTAACCTTTATCACAAAAACAATGCAAAGAACCCTGTAAAACTCTTTACTTTGAATAAAAGCTTTCTTATCAACAAGAGATTTTCTATGGGATAAATTGAGTGAGATTTTGCCAATTACTACAGTAATGTGTAACATTCAGTGCCATAACAAATCACATCTTACTGTCATCTCAGTACCCAGTTTCCACTCAGAATCTTTAAGTAACAGATCTCAAAGCACTTAATGTTTTATGCTGAAAAGCAAACTATCTATACAAAAACATTTAATGCATGGTATGCAGTGAACTGCACATACAATCTCTACAGTATAAAATTTACCAAAGCGTAAGAAACCACAGATATATAGATATAGATATATTCCCTTAAATTGGCAAATACTAAAACACAGAAGGGAAAAAATACGCTCTAAGTGTATATTTGAGACAAAATCCCCATAACCACTTCACTTTGCACCATGTTCTTGAGAAACATACAAATGCAGCTAAAAACTATACCAGTTCCCAATGTTTACTGAAAACAAAAATAAGGATACTATGACCTTAAGTTTCAATCCTGATTTACTTTCAGGGCTCATTAACTTCAAATAAAAATATGCCATTATTAAAATTTTAAAGGTCAAAGAATATTATAAACTAGTATCCATTTCATAATTTGTATATCTATTATAGTCTACATTTCTTTTTTGACATACCCATTTCAGGTGCTGTTGAAAACATCTGAAGCAATTATTCATTCCAAAAAAAATTTTTTAAATAACTTTAGTAGACTTAGTGAAATATTTAACCTAAGCAGCTCAACACACTCAAGTTTCAACATAGCTGTAGTCTCGCAATGGAAAATACCATTTTCCCAGTTTAATTGAGTGTATGGCACCTGTGACAGCATTGGCACTACCTGTGTGAACTGCCAGACTGCTAACAGGGAGAAGCAAGTAATTCACCTAATGCTCTTACCCACCTAACATCCTTAAATGCTGATGTTTATTTGACAAGACAGACCAGAGGAATCCAATCCTGGAACATGTAGAGGCTGAAGCACCAAAGGAGATTAAATATCAACTAGGGCAGCTGGATGCCATTTCATTTTGGCCTGAACTCAAGTAAAACAAAACACAGGCAACCTGACTGGAAAGCCAACAGAGAAGGCCCAGAGCAACAGGAGCCCTTAGCCAGGACCTGCATCACCCCCCACTTAACTGCATGTTGTGAATGAAAACTGCTTTATTCCAGCCCCCAGTTTTGCATGGGCTCCTTGGGCTCCTTGGGCTCCTTTGCCAACAGGGACAAAGGGGAGCAAGAGGAGCCCCCAGGATAGTCGAGGCCAGGCTCGCTACCAGGGAGGGGTATGAGAGAGAACCAGACACAGATAACAAGCACACTCCTACAATTTAATCATTTCTGATAAACAACTTCACAGCACTGGGTAAGATGTCTGGAGTGTGTCAAAGTTAAGAGATTTAGGCATTTAGGCACCCAAGACACTTCTTTAAATTGGAGCTTTGACAGCATCTGGACACAAAGCTTTTGCAGAAGCTGACTTTAGTTCCACTCGCTAATCTGCTTACGCTCCCTTGCTGGCCGATAACCAGAGAGTGGCTCCACCAAAGCACAGCTCTGGGGAGCACAACTATGGCTGCTTCTCCAGCAGGATTCAGAGACAAAACCTGTCACTCAAAACAAGGAGAGGAGCCTCACACTAGTTGCAGTCAATCTTCAGGGAGGGGCATCACACAGTAACGTGTTACCATCACATTTTTGAGTATCTGAACAAGGCAAACAGAAATCTGAAAAGGTTTTAATAGAAATTGTTTAATTATTAATTAAGAATTAATTGCTTTGAATACTACATATTAGGCACATTACAAATCACGAATTCACAGAACATTAAGGGGTTTGAATAGACCTTCAGATCACCTAGTCCCAACTCACCTTGCGACATACAGGGACACTTCTCACTAGACCAGATTGCTCAAGGCATTACCCAACCTGGCTTTAAAACCTGCCAGGGTTGGGGCACATATACTGGGTTTTAAATGGACAGTGAGGACAGGGAGGTACTTACTTCTCATTAGGTCACGAATCCACTTATTCCAATATAATTGCCTAGACTATTTCAGATCTTTCTCAGTTTTAAAAAAAGAAAACTGAATTACTGTAGTCCTCCCTTATTATTCACTTAGACCTCATTATAAATACCCTAGATGAAGAAGTACTCTATCTACATTATGGACAGAATACAAGCATGTGCTCATATTTACACTCAGTGAATCCATTTCCATGCTGCTACATCACTAGATGGTAGAAACATCTCTCCATCTTATCAATAACAATTACAATGCAGTACAAGTAGGAAAAAAAACATTAAAATAGCTATGAAAAAATCCACACCACTGTAAATACAAATACAAATTTTAAAGTACTATATCAACTAGTCACTTAAAATGTGACAAACATCATTCTATACTGTAAATCCACAGACAACATCTCTACTCTAGCATGCAAAACATCCAGCTATAACCAATTCAGCACTACATTCTTAGAATAGTAGAAAGTAAGATTTACGTTTTTAAAAGATAAACTTATAATTTACAGATTCATCTATTGATGCCAATACAGAAAGGTAAATATATCTTAAAGTACCATTTACAAATAAATTTTTTTATACAGAAAACCTATACAAAGAAGTTGCCATTACAAATCATTACATTCTGTGATGTAAAAAGAAAAAAAATCACACCATCCTGTGCTATGGAGCACAGAGGTATTTTTGTTAAGTTATAAACTGCAAGCACAAGATCTGTGTCCTCAGTTCCAACAGCTATCTCAAAGCTCATTACTTTGGACACAAATGTGAAAAGGGGAGAAATAACCCTTTACAAACCCACAAAATTTAACTGAACTATTTTCATCTATCATTGTTATGCCCATCACACAGACTTCTGACCACCAGACACGAAAGACTGTGACAGACCCAGTCTCTACCACTCCAAACAATTTAGGATTATCCCTCAGTTTTGCAATCTCTTGCTTCCTTCTACAGCTCATTTATAGTTCTGTCTAAGAGCACAAGTCTCAGTCACCTCTGAAAAAAAATCCTGGTGACCTTCTACTGTTGACAATAAAACCCTGGTATTTAGCCTCCCACTCTATTTCCCAGTTTTACTTTTTTTTCCTTAGTTATAGACAAACTTCTCCCTTATACCGTGGCAATTAAGTCTTCTTTAGAGGTTTTGGGGACAGACCTTGTCAAACATCTTTCAGAGATCCAAGTGAGAGATATCATATGGATCATCCTAACTCCACCAGAGTAACCGCAACTTTATTAAATATGACTTATACTAACAAACATATGAGTTAGAAAACATGTCAACCCTCCCCAGAAGATCAGATTCATAAAAGCTGGATGTAAGAAGAGCAACCAGTTGCAAAGTCTTCCTTCCTGTTTGTTCCTTTGTCAACTCAGACTCCGCTCCTGCTTACAAGCAGTTGTATTGTATAACAAAATCTGAGCTGGCTGTGCCACATTCCTTCTCCTCAATACCAAGGTGTACCACAACAACAATTTCTCCAAAACAGACTTGCCCAAAGTCACACAGGATGTTTGTGACAGAGTTAAAACACAGCCAGCCACAGCAGGAGTGGAAGATCAGTTTTTCCTAGAGGCCCTCCAGTTCTTCCACTGACTTCCAGAAGAGAAATCTGTCTATCCTCTCTCCTTCCACAGTTAGATTACTAGGATTTTTGTGTATTTTGCTTATATTCTGTACTGGAATTCTCTTTTTTACAATCTGGAGACTTCCTCCTTCTTTTCACCATCTATCACCTTAAAAGTTTTCATTTAAAAAAAAATTATATATGGGTCCTGTCTTAATTCCATCTACACTGAAGTTCATTGCCATGTCACTTATTTACTCCTTCCAAACTGTTTCTATTAAATTTATTCACTGTGTTACGGGTGTTGCTATTGATTTATCTACTGAACTAAACACATAATGAAGCAGAAAGTAAAACCAACAAAAAAAAATTATTGCTTTTTTTCTCTTATTAATTTTGTCATGGCTCCAAGAATAATTCCCTCAACAGCAACAAAAAGCCATATGCTTTTTCACTTCAGTCTCTCTGTAAAACCAGCTTTCTAGCAGCAGAATTAAGAAAATAAGTAGTGATGAAAATATAAATTTGAAAACAAACAGAAAGAAGTTGCTTAAAAATTCAGGCTGCGTTTAAGAAATTAATATAACTAGCATTTTTTAAAGGGACTATTTTCTTCAGATTATGATTCCTATGGTATAATTTTAGGATTATAACAGAGAAACTTAAATCAAAATCAGTAAGCCTAAAGGTATTTTTTTGTTTGATCAAAGCATGAGATACAGCTGCTAGACTTTATGAGTCCAACCCAAATGCTGATCTAAACAGTATGAGCGAAGACCAGCTAGGTTCAAATTTGCAACAGGTTTTCAATTTTGGGGTATGAGAATCATGAAGTGTTTACTAAAATGCAGCAGACAATTAATGTGTTAATCTCTGCAAGCTACCAAAACATAAATTCACTGAGTACATCAATAGGTACCTATCGGCTTCTGGAGTGATTTAAAAGTAGCCTCTCTGAGCTCCATCTCACCACACTGTTACATTTGGAAATGATTAAAAACAGTTAAGAGCAGTTTCAAGTATTCGATTGACCTGGATTCAATATCCATACAGTATCTTGGAGCTCCTGTGGAAATCTGAAGGTAACACTGCCCTTTCTGTAAGATGGATGCAATACAGCGAGGGGCTAATCAAGCACTTTCCAATAAAAGTAAAGTGAGCGTACCCATAATAGCCTTTTTTTATTTTGGCAGGTGAAAATACAATTGCTTTTTGGAAGCCATAAAAAGGAAGGGAGCGGGGAAGGGAATGAATGGGTACATCGAGATGGTTCTCCTCATCTTTGCACCAGTAAGCATCATACACCAGCTCCGTAACACCTTTACAGAACAATCCTTCACATTATTAGCAAATACCCTCACTCTTTTGCATTTTATGGCCACTCGAAAGACTGAGCATGGGAATGAAGAGAACAGAGCCAAGAGGCAGAGCACTAGACAGAAATGCCCTGAAGACTTAACCTGCTCGGGTTGGACCCTCCTGCCTACAGTCACAAACCTTTAACTTTGCAAGCTAGTTAAGCAAGGATGGCTCCATATCCAAAGATTTAAACAGTTTACTACAGAGTTTATTTGCTTACTAAACCACCACTTTATCATTTGGAAGGACTTAAGTCTTGCAATTTACTAATTAGTAGATGTCAGCTACTCTTCTTTTAAGATGTATAACAGGGGGGGAAAAAAGCTTAATTCCCTGTTCTGTAATCCATATGTAGCTGTTCAAGTGCCTAAATACTGACTCCAAGACATTAAGCCAAAGGCAATGCTCAAGTTACTTAGTTCATTTGCATCTGAGTTAAGAGTCTGTATTCAGCCCACCTAACTTCTGATGGAGCATGGAAGGAGAAAAAAAAATGAAATCATTATATTTCAGTAACTGAACGTATTTTTACATGTACAGAACTGAAGTTCAGTGAATTTTTTTATAGCAGCAAGCATCAACATTTGTAATAATTCAGGAAATCTCTGTCATTCTAAGAAGACAAACTATTACACCACTGCTCTGCATCTGTTTCCCCAATGCAAATCTGTCTGTGTCCATAAGCAAGTGCTGATGCCAATGCTCCATACCTTGTCTGTGGAGCAAACAGGTGCAGGAGCTGATAGAGAAGATTTGGGAGTCTCAGTCTGCATCTACAACACTGCTATTGTGCCTGAACAATGTCATAAAGTGAAAAAACCACTGCCCCGTGTCATTCATCAAAGCAGCATGACGGTGTCAAGGAAAGAAATACGTTCTCTGCTGTCAACTTGTTTTAATGAAAATGCATTGCAATATTTAAAAAGTTTTCAAAGCTGACTTCTATTTCTGACAGCTGACAGATTTATGAGAGCTATTTTTGATGAAAAATGTGCAACAAGATTAACAATATTCAAAACAAAGAAATCAATGTAGTCTGCCTGAACATGCCAAAGCACTAATAGAGGAAGAGAAGGTAACTCAGGAAAGCAAGGACTGTAGCAGAGAACCTAAGGCAGTTTAATAGCAACGTTTAAAGTCTACAATATTTTAAACATTGCAACAGCCCTTAATGAACAAATTACTTCAAGTGTGACAGACTGTGGAACATTGTGGTTCTCTCAAGCACGAACACTTCATGTTTGATCTTGCTCTCAATAAAACCAGAATGAGATCAATGAAAGACAAATGGTAGAGTTATTGCCACCTCAATTTTTTGGGGTTTTCTTTTCAGGAAATAATTCTGTGGAACTTCTTTGTGAGGTTTTTCTTTTGTGGCTTTTTTTTTTTTAAGGAATTAGCAAAAGTAGAAAACTACATTATGAAAACTTTCCATAACTCATCTTAAACAGGATCAGCACAGAAACAACTAAAGCATTTTTAAGTTTATAGTAACCTTTCTAACCATGTTTTTAATATATATAGCATACAGCAGATCTACGTTCAAGAAGCTGCGTAAATTCTTTTTCTGACCAGTGGGAATAACCATAACCACCATCCTGTTCTGCAGTACTTCATTCCAACTTTTGGTCACTAATTCTATATTATGCTTTGGAAACCACTCGAGGAAAGATTTTTGAAACCATCACATTCCTATAAAAGTTCTGGCTCTACATGAATATAAAAACAAGAGGAGATAAAAGCCATTGTGCAGGAGGAAAGCTGCCATACTTGTCATCATGGGAACATAACTCACACAACTCGATTGCTGCAAGGGATAGCTATAAACTCTTCAGAAGGGACAGGCAAGGAAGGAGAAGTGGGGTAGCCCTGTATATGTTAGGAACAGTTTTGATTGCTCAGAGCTAAACGATGGTGATGCTAGAGCTGAGTGTTTATGGGTAAGAATCAGGGAGAAGGCCAACAGGGCAGATGTCCTGGTGGATCTCTCTTACAGACCACCTAACCAGGATGAAGATGCAGAGGAAATATTTTGTAAGCAGCTGACAGAAGACTCACAATTGCTGACCCTTGTTCTCATGGAAGACTTCAACTTACCAGATGTCTTCTGGAAACACAACAGAGAGAAACAGTCCAGGAGCTTCCTGCAGTTTATGGAAGGTGACCTTCCTGACACAGCTAGTGAGGAAGTCACCTAGGGAAGGTGCCTGTTGGTCCTGTTGTCTGTAAACAGAGATGAACTGATGGGTGATGTGATGGTTGGAGGCCATCTTGGGCACTGAGACCACAAAATGATAGTTTTCAATTCCTGAAGAAGTATGAAAGAGGCAGAACTGCCAGAGGCAGCAGAACTGTCACCTTGGACTTCCAGAGGGCAGACTTTGGCATGTTTAGGAGCCTGGGTGACAGAATCCCTTGGGAGGCAGTCCTGAAGGACAAAGGAATCCAGGAAGGCTGAACATTCTTCAAGAAGGAAACCGTAAAGGCACAGGAGTAGCATGACCCCGACATGCTGAAAGACAAGTCATTGGGGAAAAAGATGGGCCTGACTGAACAGAGAGCTTTGGCTGGAGCTCAGGGAGGAAAAAGGGAGAGTTTATGACCTTTGGAAGAAGAGGCAGGTCACTCAGGGGGACTACAAGGATATCGTGAGGTTATGCAGCAAAAAGATTTGAAGGACCAAAGCCCCACCAGAACTTAAATCTGGCTATTGCCATACAAGACAATAAAAATGTTTCTATAAACACATTAGCAACAAAATGAAGGCTAAGGAGAATCTCCATTCCTTACAGTATGCAGAGGGAAGCATAGTGACAAAGGATGATGAAAAGGCCAATGTACTTAATGCCTTCTTTGCCCCAATCTTATATTAAAGACCAGTTCCACAGGTACCCAGCTGCTGAGCTGGAAGACAGGGATGAGGAGGAGAATGAAGCCACCATAATCCAAAGGGAAGCAACCTGCTACACCACTTGGACACACACAAGTTTATGGAGCCAGATGGGATCCACCCAAGGGTACTGGGGGAGCTGGGGGAGGTGCTCAGCGAGCCCTTTTCCATCATTCATTAGCAGGCCTGGCTAACCAGGGAGATCACAGGTGACTGGAAGCTGGCAAATACGATGCCCATTTACAAAAAAAGAGGAAGGAAGATTCAGGAAACTACAGGCCTGTCAGCCTGACCTCAGAGCTGGGACCGGTCATGGAGCAGGTGATCTTGAGTGCCACTACACAGCACATAGATGACAACCAGGGAATCAGGCCTAGCCAGCACTGCTTTATGAAAAGCAGGTCCTGCTTGACCAACCTGATCTCATTCTGTGACAAGGTCACCACTTACTGGATATGGGAAAGGCTTTACTAAAGCCATTTAGTAAAGCACTTTGACACCATTTCCCACAGCATTCTCCTGGAGAAACTGGCTTTTCATTACTTAGATTGGCGTGCTTTTTGTTGGGTGAAAAACTGGCTGAATGGCAAGGCCCAGATCCAGTGGTGGTTACATCCAGCTGGCAGCCAGTCACCAGTGGTGCTCCCCAGGGCTCAGTTTTATCTCTATTATCTGTTTAATATTGTTATCAATGATCTGGATGAGGAGATTGAGGGCACCTTCAGTGAGTTTGCAGAGAACACCAAGCTGGGAAAGAGTGTTGATCTGCTGGAGGGCAGGAGGGCGCTGCAGAGGGATCTGGACAGGCTGGATCAGTGAACTAAGGCCAGTGCTAAGAGGTTCAACAAGGCAAAGTGCAGGACCCTGCACGTGGGTCACAACAACCCCCGCAGCACTACAGACTTGGAGAAGAGTGGCTGGAAAGCTGCCTGGTGGAAAGAGACCTGGGGGTGCTGAATATGAGCTAGCCTGTGCCCAGGTGGCCAAGAAGGCCAGTGACATCTTGACTTGGATCAGCAATAGTGTGGCCAGCAGGACCAGGGCAGTGGTTGGCTCCCTGTACTCAGCATTGGTGAATCTTGAGTCCTGTTTCTAGTTCTGGGCCCCTCACCACAAGGACATCGAGGTGCTGGAGCATGTCCAGAGAAGGGAAACAGAGATAGTGAAGGGTCTGGAGCACAAGTCTTAGGAGGAGCACCTGAGGGAGCTGGGGGTGTTTAGCCTGGAGAAAAGGAGGCTCAGGGGAGACCTTATCACTCTCTGCAACCACATGAAAGGAGGCTGTAGCAAAGTGGGGGTCTGTCTCTTCCCCCAGCTAACAAGTGCCAGGACAAGAGGAAATGGCTTCCAGTTGTGCCAGAGGAGCTTTAGACTGGATCTTAGGAAAGATTTCTTTACAGAAAGAGTTACCAACCATGAAAACAGACTGCCCAGAGGAGTGATTGTGTCACCATCCCTGGAGGTATTTAAAAGTGTGTATGTGGCACTTAGGGACGTGGTTTTGTAGTGGCTTTGGCAGTGCTGGGTTAACTGTTGAACTGATGATCTTAGAGGCTTTTTCCAGCCCAAAGGACTCTTTGATTCTATGATTCTAAATCTGTAATACACTATTATTGCTATTTTCTTAACTTTATTTTTCATTTCTTGACTACATCTAATTCATCTGAAAGGTAATTTTCCTAAGATTGACACAGAAACTAAGATCTTGATTTTTCAGTTTTAAACTTAGACCACATGAGACATCTCACTATTTCTGACCATACTGAGAACTAGAGTAATAAAACCTGTGGGAGAAAAAAGAAAATTAAAACAACATCGATTTTCCACAAAGAAAGTACCCTGGAAGAAAAGCTGTCAGTCACAGATGACAAGAAGCCAGTTACAGCAGAAGCGTGAAATGTGAGCATCACTCTCTCACTACTTTCTATTTACTTTAAATAGCAGATGAACAGTCATTAATATTTACTGTATTTCAAATTAGTCAGATAACACAATATTCAGCCTGAAGTCAGATTAGGCAGCAGCTGGTTAGATGGATGTCATCTGTCAGGGGCTGTTCTAAAAGCCACTAATACTGTCAGTGAAAATTACAGTCTACAAATCAAAAGAATGTAAGTGTTTGAACTGAAACACATATGAAATCAGACAGTTCCCACTGGATTTTCCCCATGTGCTATTACCTCCATGATCAATTCACACTTCAAGTGACAGAAATTGCTGAGAAAGAAAAACATTGCTTGCTTTCTATCCAAGAAGTATACTTTGAGCCAGGGGACATATTTTAGATAATTAAAATTAATTTTCCTTCCTTTTTGTCAAGAAATATTGAAGTCAACCTGCTGTAAAGCAAAATGATCACTCACTCTTGTACAGGACAACAGGAAGCAAAACTTTGTTGCTATTACAGAAGTGACAACATTTTAGTTGGAAATGAGATATAATCCTTTTCCATTAGTAAGTTCTGTAATATTAAAACACAACTTCTTCTAATAGTATTAAAATGAAAACAAAGACCATTCACTCAGAACTTCAGTGACTGTTCAAAATACATGTCAAAATATTGCTTATATAGCACAAAAAAACTCCCACAAGTTTTACACCATGCAAGGATCATCATTCCACAAAAACAGTGGCATAGGACTTAAAACGTGCTTTTAAGTACTGAAAGGAACTAAAACACTAATTTTCTCTTTCTGCTAAAATGCTCAGAATATGAGCATTTTGAAAGGGCGTGTTATGGTAGGTATGTCCAGAAATCATTCTTCTTATTTTTGTCCCATCTAGTTTGTATTTGGCAGGCTTTTCCCCCCTTAATTGGAATAGAATGGCTAAACCTAGAAATTTATTATTGCAGCTGACAACAGTGTCTTTTGAAATGCATCATCCTCATTTTGAGGATATAATGCCGCCCAGTAAGCAGCAAGAAAAATGCATGGATGCTGCTCCCTTGCTAATCGGGGAATGCCACCAAGAATTTTAAGTTAATTATCAGTGTGCAGCAGTACTGGCTGGGTGCCAGCTGGATGCTGAGTGGGTTTGTACAGAAGAGTGGGCAGATCCCTCCTGGGCAGCACTTGGAAGGCAAGGAAGGAGTGTACCCTCGTGGTGAAGGCAGCTCCTGCAGACCAGGCTGTGACAGCATGAGTGTAGCTGGAACATCCTGTGACGGTCACCAGGATGGTGGAGGCTGGACCACAGGATCTGCAAGGAGATGCTAAGAAAGCTGGGCTTGTTCAGTTTCAAGAGGAGGCTAAAAGAGAAGCTTGTTGTTGTCATCTGTGACTTAATGGAAGGGCAGAAAGAAAACAGAGCTGGGATTTTCTGGGAGGTGACCCACAAGTGGGAGGAGATGAAACAGTCACATTAATTGCAACACCAGGAAGTCAGATTAGGCTTTGGAAACACTTTTTCACCTTGTCAGCAAACACTGAAACAGGTGCACAGAGAGGCTGTGCAATCTGCAGCCTTGGAGGTGCTCAGATCCAGACCACAAAGGACATGTTTGCAGCAAGCAGCTGGAGTTGATGCCTCCAGAGGTCCTTTCCAGCCTCAACCATTCTGTAGCTCTAGTGTTTTGTTTCTCACTCTCCTTGGTGCCTACGTTTCAACAGCAGATCAAAAGCATTCAATCGAGGCAGGGTCGGTACTTCCAGCTGTGAGAAGTTTGGTGAACACACACAGAACCTATCAGCTCAGCACACTACGTTTGGCCAAGCTTAACCCGGTCTTCGGTGGGTCACCACCAGCACAAGCTTTATGGGCACAAGCAAGAACAAGGACCTGCCTTCCCCTGCACCTCCCTCTCAGCACTGGGTAACGTCATGCACTGCCAAATGGAATGCCCAGCTGGCCGTTTTGCTCCCTTGGCTAGCAGGGCTGGACCCTTGAATGCCTTTTTCATCCAGCTTTGCTAAGAGAGACTCATCCTCTCCGGTAATATCCACAGCTCTGCTGACTGCAGGGCTGCTCCCAGCATCCAGATTGCTCCTTGCAGCAGAGGCCTTTGTATTACCCCTTCTCCTATGACCTGTCCTTTTTTTCTGTCAGGGTTACCAGGACACTGACCCCATCTGTCACAACCAACAGCTCCCAGTGCTGAAGCCAGGGAGAGGTGGGAAGCACAGCCATGGCCAGGGAAGGTGGGAGGTCACAGTCCTCTGCCGCACCACCACAGTCTTAGATCAGCTATAATCTGTCACAAAGCACACTTCTAGGAACCAAAAGTGTGGTTAATCATGTTAGCTCTTACATGAGCTATTAACAATAATTACTCAAACAGAATTAAAAATAATAGCTCAATATAGATCAGATGAACCTCTAAATTGTCAAAATAAAGCCTAATATTTTGCTTGCATTAAAGAAATCACCAGTTAAATTTGAAAACCTCCTGGCAACATGCTGTTATTTTAACAACACAACAAAATATTTCTCAAGATGGTATGACTGTATGTAATACCATAACAACTTCGACAACAAGGCACCAAGAGAAGGAATCCACAAATCTGGGAGAGGGCAGCTTCTCTCTTAGTGCACCGGAAAAATCAGCAGCAAGGAGGGCACTAACCAACACCACCACAGCAAATACTGCCAAAGCACAATGATTTATACTGCTGTAGGGAGCACCCCAACACACACATCTACCACAATCTCCATGAACAAACCTCAGTAAGAAAAGAAAAACATGCATTCAAGGATCACAATGGCCAAACCTCTCAATATCATTCACTCTGCTTTGATTTTGCTGTGTTTAACTGAAGGTGAGCCTACTTCACCAGCTACAACCCACCTCACCCTGCTGTGAACACTGTTTTAATATTAATAGCTAACCACTATGGTTAACAGCTTCCCAGGCTCCACAGGGAATAAGCTTTGCTAGGCCAACTTTCTACTACAACCCAGCTGCCAGAGGAACCTACACACTCTTATCTCCCAGTGTTACACACATCACATGCTTTTCCTCTTTACTTGCTTGTCTGGTTTCATTTTAAAAGAAACAGGATCAGATTTTTCACAACAAATCCTCAGGCTCACACTTAAAGCTGATTTCCTTTCCCCCAGAGAGGGCATTTGAGATTCCCCAGACACCAAAACAAACTCTTGCAAAAGGTAGGAAGAAATCACTAGATGAAAAGTTATTACAAACCATGGTTTTCAAAAATAATATTTGAAAATTAATTGAGATTAATTAATTGAGATTAATTAATTTTACTGCTTAGTTTTCTCAAGTGATTACAAATCATTTGCTTTGGTGGTAGCTGGTGCTATGGGTTTTGCTCACCAGACCTGTCCCACATCAGTAGTCCTGACCCTGGCAAATCTACTATGCATGTTCTTTATCACAAAGTTTGATGTGGAAAACCACTACCCTTTCTGGGCAACCCCCTTCCCTCACATCCCCAACCTTCCCAGTGTCCTTTTTCCACTCAGTGTTTCTTTCTAACAAGGCAGCAGAAAGTGTAACTCATAGGCCTTTGCCTGCTTTCAGATGTTCGTAACAAGGGATCTGGAACACTCCTACTACTGAGTCATATTTAAACACAGGGATTGGAAGATTTTCTAACAACACCCTCTTTGTGTGTATTGTTCTGCATCTGGGATAGCGGGCAGTGAACCCCACATGGTTCCGGAATTACAGAGTTCAAAAGAAAAGGGAAAAAAAGTTTGTCGCCTCAATTCTATAGCACTCCATGGAAGAAAAATAGGAATATTAGTGAGCAAACCACAAATCTGCAGTGTGTGCAAGCCTTGTATGAGCATGGAACTTTGCCAAGTTCCAAAATGTTGTATGCAACACATAAGTCGTTATCAGGAAAACAGTTTCAGATCTTAATTAATCCACTGAGGCTTCAGCCCATGTCCCAGTAATCAGTCAGCTGGCAATGACGAAGAGAAATAGGACTTGAGAGGCTCTCACAAAACAGCTAAAAATAAAACTGGATCTGTTTTTTATGTTCCCCCGCACATAAGGATCTTGCTCTCAAATTTTTATTTATTTATAGTTTTTACTTCATGCAACTGATTTTATTCTTCACTCAAAACATAAAAAGAGGCAACCACTTCTCCTAAAACTATCAAATATTTTATACATTACATTGCATAATACTTGTACACCTGAGAAGACCAGCCTACATATTTCTGGAATGTGGATTTCTATCCAGATCAACCCATATGACAATATCAGCAGCCAGTGAATGTAATTACCATCAGATTTTCTACCTCAAAACAGATAAGCCTAAGGAAAACAACAGAATAGAAAAGTGAGCTGTGCTAATAAATAATTTGATGGGAAGATTATCTTGAAAGAAGTTCATTGCTATATCAGATAGGATATCATGATTTTCCATTTCTAGTAAGTTAGCTAAGCTAACAAAAACCCCACAGAACAGCAAGAGAAGTTCACCAGTTTGCCTTAACATTTTCTTATATCACTGTAATTCAGAAAATGTAAAAAAATGTTTTTTAAAAATGTTCTCAGATTCTTATTGCTGTTTTACCAATGATTTAATAATTTTCATTGGGGGGGGGGGGGTAGGTCAAAATGAAAATTTTACCACAAAAAGGAAAAAAAAGAAATTAAACTGCAAAAGGGGGAGGTCAGCAATACTAAGGCCAAGGAAGCAGAAAAGGATTTTGCAACACATTGTGATTTTGAGAGACTTTGATTGATATCAATCTACCAAAACATTTAAAAAATAATTTTGGCTTGCCTGCCTGTATAAGCAGAAGCAGAGTCTTGTTCCTCCAGGGAACCACCCAAGTAAAACCACATATATTGTGAGCAGCAAAGTCTACTATTGTCTCCTAAAACAGCAAAGACCAAAGCACAGTTTTAAATAATCTCAGATGTCAAACATCTATTAGAAAATCGTTTTTAAAAAATGAGAAAGGAACTTAATCAAGAAAGAAAAGCATTTTTAAGTAACATTTCTCCTCATGCTGTAACTGAACTAGTGCTCACTCAGTAACTCAGGCCTGGAACAAGTCTCCATAACCACCAGGTACACTGTACTGAGCAGAGTTAGGTCTGGCTGCTTGAAAACTGATCAGATTTTGGTAACTTCAAACCCGTAATTTTTAAAGTTCAACAGTAACAAATGCAGTTGTGTTTTGTGTTCAACAGCATTTCCAATCCACGTAGAATTAGCTGCCCTTGTGGGAAGAGGGGGAGGGCAGGGACGAGGTACAAATGTTTTTGTCTCAATTATAATGATCTGAAGATTGAAATAAGACCAAGCTTGTAGGAAAAATTAACTTTTCTTACAGTAAACTGGAGCATTTAGAAGGGAAGAAAATACATTCTTGGGTCAGAAAAGCCCTTCTTCAAATCTTTCCAATACACAAAAGTTGATCAAAATGGACCTTTGTCTAGAGTGCTTCATTTCAGATGTATCACCCACTAACATACTGTAACCAAGCCAACGTAGTAAAAGTCTCTTAAAACTACTCCCATAATTCTGCATCCATGAGTACTGCAGTTCAGACACACATCCCATGAATAAGAATTTTTAGCAAAACAGTTTTTCTGGAAGTGACAGCATAAAAGACTTAGGCAAAGCAGATGATGCTTTTTTCTTTTCAATAAAAATAGAATTTAGAAGATTAAGTAATTAAGCCAACAAGAATACACATTCGGGACTTGTGCAAGCAACAGCATGAATTCAGTAATTGAGCATATTGTTCATTAACCACTAGAGGTCACACAGTAACCATGGCAGATATCCAAAAGATGAGAGGGCTCAAGCACCTTATGGTCTGGTAAAATCAAAAGACAGGGGTACTCACTGATTCGCACCTACAAATGAAATTCTGAAATTAATTTGAGTAGCTTAGTTCCCCAAGAGATCCAATGAACATGAATGTTCACAGTTGTCATTTGGTATTTTACATCTTCATAAAATTGAGATTTATTATTTTTATTTCTGAAAAATACATCAAATAATGGGTGGGGGTGCAGTGGGATTGTCAGAGCTTGCAGACCTTTTGAAGGTTTTCCTGATTTCTTCAACTATGTCCTCATTTAAACTCCTGGAACTTAAATTCAAGCAACACTGCTTCAGCTATGCCTATAATTAACACTGAAGAATCACAATAAGCTGGAATATTCTAATATTTTACTTGTGATCTTCTTGCTATGTAAATAGAAATTTTAATATTCCAAGAACAAGAGAAATAGTAATAAAACCAAATAGGATCTCACACACATAAAATACATTGTGTTTTTAATCTCATACCGAAGTTTACACTGGACACAATAACTTACATTCTCTTAAATGTGAATGGATATATGCCCTCAAAATTTAGGTGCAGTTGCGACGGTCAGGGTCTGAAAACTACTTGCTTGCGAGAAATTCACTTTAGTACTATGGAAAATCTAGTCTATTTCAAAGCATTTGCAGAAACACTATTTGCAAAGTGTTAAAATGCTTTATGTTGTACACAGCCAATTAAAAATTCCCTGTAAAGTTCCTTTAAACCCTTCAAGAAGGTATGCTCTACACACAGGTGCAGAGTGAGAGATGGATCACAGTCAGTGATCCTGTACTCCTGTATTAGATTAAACTTGGGATCAGTATAAAAAGATATTTCATTAACTGACTCACTTTTTATTCCATTTACTACAGCATACACTACATTTTCTCTTTGGAGAAATTTCATTTAATTAGATCCCAGCAACAAAATATAAAGACAGACCTGTGTATGAAAGTTTTTTACTATGGCAGAGCAGCACTGCCAAGGCATTAAACTTCCCTCTAACTCAAGAACTGGTCCCACCAGAACAGGTGCCTCTGTTGACTTGCATTACCTGTTCTGGAATAAGTAAAATATTTCACTCCCTAAAGCTCTCAGTCTGGTACATTTCAACATTAAAAAAATAATAATAACAACGGAGAGCAGTGGAACAGCTGTAATCTGAATAATAATTTCAAAACTTTCAGCACCCATCATGTTTTTCAGCATAACAGACAACACTACCGAAAGCTCACAGGACACATATCGCACTAAAGGAGCAATTCCTTGAGGCAAAGTAGAAATCATAAATCACATCTTAAAAGCAGAAAAGATGCAGACCTTTCTCAGCATAAAATTAACACCACAAATCTATCTAGATCTTAGGAAATATTACAGAAAAAATAATCCAGCTTTACTTGCACACAAGCTTGTATGTATACACATACCTACACACACAGATTGCAAATCAGCAGAGATTGCTTTCCGCTTCCCACTAACACAGCAAGATTTACAAACTCCATAGAAATTTACAAGGCAAGAGTATTTTTTTTGAGGAATATCCAAATACAAACCTGCTTTTTCTGTGCTTGCCTCTTCTGAGCACCCAATGTAGCAGACTTAAAGCTAAGAGACTTAGACTGTCTCCTAACTTTCACTGAATCTCTCCGGCGATCATATGAAAAAGACGACGACTTCTTTGTAATTTTCCTCTTAGGTGTGTCTGCCATTTCATCCAAAGTATGGTTACCTTCAAGGAAACAGCATCCCAAGAAAATAAAAACTCACTATCATCAAGCTCCCACCAAGCTTGTATGAAACAGTCTTCAATCCTACAGGAAATCTAGGAGCCTGCAAGGAATGGAGCCCACTGAAGAACAATTTCAGTTCTTCCAACAGGTTGAAAAAATGAAAAGCCGATGGTCCTGCAATGCTGTATGTCACTGAAGAGCAGGCAGAACTCCTTCTTGCTGTATAAACTCAAACAGGCTTCAGCAGTGATGCTAATCTGGAAACGTAGTGACTATCCTGCTGAGCACGCTAAAGGTGAGCGGGAGGTAGTTCCCTGCACACCAACAGGGTGTGGAAGTACACCAACAGGGTGTGGGGATGAAGCAGAAGACTTCGGCTTCAAAGCATCTTCTTAACTCCTTCCTTTCTGGGCTACTGCTAGGAAGTCAACTGAAAAGTCAGACTGGTGAAAGCTCCCCAAAAAAAGACAGCATTATTTTCTTCTCTTTGGATCCAAGGCACTTCCTGAAAAACCTTTAGCATGAGGTAACCACCCCATTAAATGCATTTGGGGCCCTGTTGTAATCTAATTTAAATATTCCCTTCTCTCTCTTTGTCAGTAAGACTATTCACGCTACACACCTAGGAGAAACTTCAACTTCTAAACCACCTAGAAAATAAAGTACCTAACTCTGAACCTTACCGTCCTTCCTTGGGAAATAACTATGGAGTTACAGCAGTCTCTTAGGACCTGTTGGTATCAATGGATAAGAGGGTAACACTAATGAATTCTCATCCTAGTGACAGTGTGGGAATCTTATCAGACAGCTGAGATGGCAACTTTTGTACCAGGACCGTGTTGAGGTAGGAGTGTTTCTCTTGCATAAGGTATTAGTCAAGGAACTCTACAAGGGTGTAGAGCCCCAAGAGTTGGAGAGCTGCTACTGATTTCCATTAAGCAAAACATATCCAAAGGGCCAAGATCTACAAACCTAACACTGAGATTTAATCCACATTGAAAGACAAGGAGGAAAACTACCTTTTCACAAACTTAGGCATTGCCCAGGGTCTTTTCCAGAAACTTTTCCTTATTTTATTCATGACGCTACTTCACATACAAAACAACTGTGAATAATTTATAGTTGCAGGATTATCCATTACTATAATTAAGCTCTAATATGGGTCAGTCCTCTAGTGTATGAGTCTCACCACCTCTGTTAGGAAATATCTGTGAAGTTGGAACAGCATTTCTTTTAAGACCTGCTGATATCAAGGAGTAAGAGTGTAGTGTTAATGAATTCCCATAACTAATGCTTCCTGCAACTTCTTCCTTTCTTGTAGGATGAGTAGTATACCTCTAGGACATAGTGATATTGGTAAAATTAACCAAAAGCTATCAGAATGTTTAGCATTTATTAGCCATAATGGCCTAATTCTAGATTCATTCCACATTTTTGTGGGGATTTACACTGTGAAGAATTAGAAAGCACAGCTTTATATTATCTACAACTATATCTAACCAGTGAATCTGTAATTATTACAAGATATAGAAAATATCCATTATTAAATATTTTTAGTACAAAGTCTCTCTTAATTGTGATATGTTTACAATACTGTAAAGTCATTATCCATAGCCACATATTGATCTTCAGTTTTACTAATATTAAGACACCAAGCCCATCATCATTTCAACACACTCTGAGGTTTTCACCAAAGTTTAGATTAAAGAAACTTTTTCTCACAAACTGAAATCCTACTTAATTACCAGTTTCCCTGATTTACAAGCATCACCTTTTTTAAGTTAAAATAAGCAGAGAATTCAGTATTATGTGCTTGCAAACCCTGACACCTCAAGAAAAAACATATCCTCCAAAACTTTGTGAAGCATCTACAGCATTTGATCAACATCACAGACATTCTGATTAAGCATGAAAATTAAGGCCAAGGAAAGTTTGGAAACCTTTTGCAGACAGTTACTCTTATGAGAGTTTCACTTGATCTTGCACTGTAAAAAACAAAGAACCACTCCTAAATATCACCTTTGATTCTACAGCTATCTATGGTTTGCTTCTTACAATGTCTTCTCAAGGCTGAGATCCTGGTCCATTTAGACACTGTTGGTGGAGGACTTTAATCTGTACCTGGAGTCAGTGTTGCCATTTGCTCTGTGCTTTTTGTTATTTCTGCAAAATCTTTTTCAGTTGCCTGGTTTGTGGCTGGAGGAAGCAGAGGGCTCACCACCAGCACATACAGCAGAGAGATCCCACCACCCTTTCTCTTCTCCACCCCTTGCTGCACCACAGGGACCACTCCGGCAGCTCCACAGCCACTGGCAGCTTTGCTGCACTGAAAAGGAAGGTCTCAGCCCACTCATGTTCCCATTTTTCCCCTTCTTCCTTCATACCTCAACCACTCCCAGCAGGAAAGTCCTCTCCCTTTCCTCCTCAGCTTGCCAGGTCCTTTGCTGAACTTACAGTATCAATGAAATAGCAGAAAAGTACTCAGTTTTGCAAGGAAGAGTCTTCTGCCATTTGAGTGAGTAACTCTGCTATGAGATGGGGTCCAAAGAGTGCCAGAGCCCTCATGACCCAAGCAGCAGGACTGGGATGAAAATATGGGGGAGAAGCAGAGACAGGGCAAACTGCTGGAAGCCTTCTTAGACCTGGTTATGTACCTTGCACGTAAGCCACTGCATCCAGATGTCTACTGCAAAATCAGAAACATTCCCCCTAATGTAAGAGCTAGCTCAGAACTCATTAGTTTGTGTATTCAGTTAAAGCAGCCTCTCTACAAAAGCACATCACTTTTGCCAAAATGATATTATATCCACCATGATACTGTCTACTCCCTGGATGCTTCTGCAACCCTTCATGACCAGCGATCACCATCAGTGTTCAGTTCCCACGAAATACTGGAATTTGTCACTCCAGTATTCAAATCTCCCTTCTCTTCTTTCAGAACAATTGCAAATATATTGAACAATACATGCTCTATTTTCTATCTTTCAACCAGTTACATATCCATAAAACCCTTCCTCTTATTCCATGCCAAGTCTGTGAGGTTTTTTGACTGCACTAACCCAGTCACTGTTGCTCAGGTCTGTCTGTCTGCTGAGAATACAGGCACATTTGTGAGATATGACTTTCTTGACAACACTGTCATGATCATCCCCAGTATATCATATTCATGCCTGGGCCTACTATTCCTCAGAGAACAGTTTTCACCAAAACATTCAATTTTCAGAAGTCAGATTTACCTGCAGCTCTTCAGATCTCCATGGAAACTGATTTATGAATTTACAAATGTCAGTCCTCTCCTACCCGGGAGTTCTTAGTGCATCGCTACAACTGTTTCAGCATTACAGGAAAGGAATTGGGATATTGCAATTTATCCCAAAAATAAACAGCAAATCATGAATTAAAAGGCTGTCACCACATAGCTAGAAAAAATAAAGTGATGATGTGATTAACAATTTGAAGGACAGTGCTGAAAGAGGTGAAAAACTAAGAATTACAGTTGGGAGACAACATTTAGTTACATCTAATATCTATTAGGGATTGAAAAATGCATGTTCCAATATTCATATATTATGACCTGTATTTACTCACTTCCATGGATTTTAGTCTCACAATCATAAACATTGTTAAATTAAAATTTAGTTTACTATTAGAAACACTACAAGTATTTAAATTCCATTCTTTGACAGAAGATAATATTTATATTTTGAGTAAGTTGTTTTCAAATATGTCTTCATTAAATACCAGCTGGGAATAAAGGCTGTGTAAATACTCTGATTTTCTATTTTAGATCCATCAGCAAGACAGACCTAAAAATCATCATGTGGCCATCCCAGTAATGAGTCAATAGTGTTAATGCAAAAAAACCTGGTCTAAAAGGACACATTCTGTTTTTACCAATTTTTCAGAATTTCAGTAATAAAATCTCTAAAAGCATAATTAAAATAAAAAAACCACTACCAAACAATAAATGACATCAAGCGCCCATTGTTCAAGAACTGAAAGTTTTGAATTTTTTAACAGAAAATAATCATGGGTTGTTACATGATGGGTTTTTTTCCCAGTATCAATACTTTCCCAAGCTTGGTGGCTTCAAGTAGTTATTTTAAGCTGTTAAAAGAAAAGAATGCCTTATGCTCAAAATGTGTTTTCCCAAGTCACTTATGAGTAACAACAAATTGTTTCAAGGTCATCCTGTTTTCCTGGGATACTGGGAATGAAGACACGGAACACAAAGAAAGAAGCTGCACACTGTGGCAGAGAAAATCATGGCAATAGTTGAAAATTAACTTGATAGAAAGGTTTTGGGGGGGAAAAGGGCATACCAATCATGGTATTGTAAATACTAAGAATCAGATTTCTGAGTCATTTTTTTGCCATTCTTAGGTTTTGCTGTCAGATTTGCTGCATGGGACCTGGAGAAGATGTTTCTTCATTAACTCCAGGGTGTTAATCTGTTAATGGCAGAAACAAGAAGCACAAAAAGTTGTTATTCTCTACTCATGATTCTAGGGTTAAATTCTTAACTTGCAGAATCAAAGAGAAATCACATGTAAATTCAGCCACAATTTTGCTTAAACAAGGCAGAGACACTCAAAATTTAGAATAAACAACACTACTTGGAGTATTCTGATTATGTACTGATGGAAATCTAAAGATAACACAACTTTATCTGCGCAGCTTTCATTGACTTCAAAAGCTCTTTAACATTTTTGAGTGAATGAACAGGCACAGGGTTAGCAGAATCTCCTTCTTTATAATAGCATCCTGCTGTCACTGGCCTACCCTGAATTTACTACAGAAATGGGGTCTTGCATAACTGGCCTGAAAAATAAGAGTGAGAGAGCAAGATCAGTAGCAGCAGGATACTGTAATCACAGCCCTCCAGTCCCTAGCTAACCTTAACATTATAATGCATTTGCTCAAAATAGCCTTATTTCTGTGTAGGCTTCCAGTTAACATTTATTACAAACAAAACAGTCATCCTTTCCAAACCCACATTTTGTGTATCACATGTCTCTCTAACTCAACAGAGCTTTCCAAGAGGAAGTAAACAAAACAACAGTATTACTTAGAATTGACCATCTGTTTTAACACAAAACCCAAAAGTTCATTTCCTTTCCACTACACTGGGAAAAGGTCCTAATATGCCTTCATATTATGTAAAGAAGCTGCTCAAAGACTTTTTCCCACTAGAAGTCTTCACATTTCTTCCCACTTGAAGTGAGCAGGCATTAACTTCATAATAACATTAATAGAGTCTCTGAAGGTTTCTTAATAGCAGATGCAAATGAAGCACAATTGATTTCACTGAATTTCAGCTGCAGTTTGCTTACTTAACACAGTTAACTCTAGCTCATGAATGTTTACAAATTCCATTTCAGCATAGATCTATGAAATTAATCTCCATCCCATTCTCACCAGCAGTATTCCACTCAAACCGCCAACTTCTTGTGTGTCTTTCTGGGAGGTTTGAAGTTTGTCTAAGCAGCACTAAGCACCAACATCACCTTGAACTTCCAGTGACCTGGGCCAGATAGAGCACCACACACACAAACACTGTGGGAAGCATGAGACTTCACTCCAGACAAGACCACACCATATTCCTCTGGTTTTTATCTCTGCACTCAGTGGGTGTAAGTATGAATTATGCAGGGTAAAGAGCTGACTGAATATTTGAAAATGTTAAGTCAAGCAAAGAGAGCCCATGCCTGACTTAGTTTAGAGAAATAAAGCCAGGCTGTAAATCTAAGCATATACCAAATTACTGTGGTTTTTGAGAACCAGTGTTGAATTTCTTAGGACAGTGATAAAGGAAATTATAAGAGGCCAAGGCTTTTAACATTTACACATTGTTAATCCCAAACTAATTTGGCAAAAAATTTATATATTGGAGCAATTGAATTTATGAATAATTGACATTAGGTTCATACCTACATTGTTTCAAAGCAGCTCTATTTGCCCAGCTGCTCACCACAACCAGTGGCTGTTAATGGCAGATCTTTGTTGTTCTCTTGGGAAGAAAAAACTCTGATTTTTCAGGAATATAGCTACACCAAGCACAGACATTTTTATCTCTAAATTTTCCCACGGAGCAACAGTCTGAGCATTTCTATGCACGTAAAAATTACATATAATTGCACACAAAACATTTTTTTTTAAGTTGTTCAAAATACAAATTACTATTTCAGTGAGAATTCAAATGGGAGCAAGTTACATTCAAACACATACTTTGGGTTTGTTGGTTGCTTTGGGTGTTTTTTAAATGTGATTACACCACAATTTCCTCAATATTTTTTTCACGGTTAGTAAGAGTCTATGAGATCTCAGAATAAGCACTTCCCTATTATACCCAAAGTGTGAGAATTACTAAAGTGTCTACGTACCTCTGTCTACCAAAAGAAAACACAATTAAGGATGACTGGGTTCTGGGTTTTTTTCTGCAGTTGGGTTTTTATTTTTGCTGCTGCTGAGAACGTCTGCCTACTAAAAACTGAACTGAGGTCATCAAGTATGCTATCATCAAGTTGGAAACTTATCAAGATGACATATGTTTTTTGAAAGTCTTCATAGAGAGGGATACTTTTGCAAATTACAGAAATCCAAACAAAAAAGGTTATTAACCTATCTTTAAAATATTGGTCTAATCACTAAATGCACAAGAAACCTGTATTTTTAAAATAATGGAAGTAGGTTATGCAGTTGACTAAATGCTAGCTGAAAATAGAATCTTGCTTCTTGTATCCAAATATTTTTCAAAAACAATAAGAACAAGTCAGCCCATTTGCATTCATGTATACACAGAAATATAGAAATATAAAAAACACTGATGTGTTTCAACTGAAAACTATACATATTTCCATAGTAAAACCTGGAAAAAAATTAAAAGGTTTTTTATGAAAAAAATATTCAAATGAGCATTTATTCATTTCTTAGTTATACGGTTATTACCATTAACTGCATTAACCAAGCAACTTCACATGTAGTGATATTGTGTGATAGAAATGTCCAAATCTCATGCTGGCTAAGTTAGAATGCTTTACGCACGTTCTCAATGAACTCTGTTAAAGGGCTTAAGGAAAGCTGTTTCAGAAAGGAACAAAGGAACAGAGAGCTTAGCAAAATCAATTTTTCCATGTAGTTTGTTTCATGTTATACTCCTTTTTTTTTAAGGAGGAACAACACTGAACATCACAAATTATTCCAGAAAGCAACTGGCTAACCCTTACTCATCCATTCTGTTTTAGTAAGTGACACGAGAATACCAAAATATAGGGATAGAAGAAGCTAAATAAAGTCACCCTACCATGGTGCATTTTAATGTAAAGGATGCCATCAAAGATACTTCACTCATTCCATTTAGAACAGCTGCTCTAAGGGTCTTTGTATTTGTTATAGGACAGAACATTTTCTCCATGGAGACAGTGGAATCAGAGTAAATATATTCACATCACTTAAGTGTTTTATTTTACTAAGGCAGTTGACTATAGAGAGCAATAAATCCATCAAGAGGACAAGTGGCCCTTAGCTGCTCTGCATTCTGTATTGTGCTGATACAACACTGCACAATTATAGCATAAAAGCAACATCAAAAAGACAAAAATTACATTTCTCACTGTGGGACTGATCCGTAAATCTAAAGAACCATGGTAAGAGCAAACTGATTTTCAAAAATACAGATGTCAGAAAGTAAAGAACACAACGAACTTCTTTTCAAGAACGTAAGGAAGTTCCTTGTGAAAATGAACACTAAAACATTAAGTGTTCAGTTTTCCAATATCCTAGACATTTTTGTCCCAATTTTAAAAGAGAGAGATATAGGCAAATGTTTTATTTTAAGCACAGCTAATCCTACAGACCTCAGTAATCATTTAATTACATGTTTAGACACCATCTGTTTAAATGCTTTTTTACAAGGTATGTTTAAGTGTGGAGATACAAAATATCCCTAACTGGAAATATATTACAAACCTGGCATTAACAAGGCCTATATTAGTTTAGCAACACTAAACCAGTTGATACACTTGCTATGGAGGCAAAGCTAACAACCCAAAATTAAAGGAAGCCACTAAGGTCAGCTGTAAAACACACTACAGGAAGCTAAAATACAATGACTAATCACCAAAATACTTAAAAAGACCCAAACATGAAAGTCAAGCGAGAATGACTAATTCAAGGATATAAACCAGTATAGCACAGTGCATGTTTGTATTGCACCTTCCTAATCAATGTTGCTTGCATGGTCCTTTAAAAAAAAGGAAATTTAACTCATAGGTGCCATCAGTAGAGATGAGCTTGGCAAATGCAGAGATAAATACTACTAATTGCTAGGTATCTTGTCCATCTATACAGAAAAACAATATTGTAATAATGACTTTGCCTGCTTCAGTTGCAGTCAGAGTTTTTCAACTATTAGTCACACACATAAAAACACCCACAGAGTTTCACTGTGAGGAATTACCCCACTTAAAGGCAGCAAGACAAGGTAACATCCAAAGAATAAGGTCTTGAAGTCACCAGAATTCAAACTTCTGAAGGGAAATGCACGTGAGGAGCTAAGAAGTGCATTATTCAAATAAGTCTGTGTGTGTATATACATATGTGTGTATATATATATATATATATATATATAAAAAATATTTATATTTAGTGACAACTTGCACCGGCCTCCCTGAGGCCTGTAAGCAAAAGCTAAACTAATCACACAGCTGAGCACTTCAATATGAGATAACCAACTACATGTTTTAATTAGCTTTTCATGAAATCTTATCTGGGCACTATTTTTATGGAAGAAATTCCTGAAAACTCAGCACTGTTACCCTACACAGCTTGAGTAATCCCAGCATTTCAGACAGTGAGGAGTCTTCATGTCCCAAGACTCCTCATATCATTTTTCTTTATAAAGTCCTGGTTGAAATAACCATGTCAATTAAGTTTTGTCACAATAAATAACTGCAGGCAAAGTATCTATTTCTGAAAAATTAGCCTAAGAGTCATCATTTGGCCAGTTTTCAAGGAGCCTTGACAGCGCCTGTTGCTTCCAACAGAGGCAATTAAGGATACTGTCTGTAAAGGAGCATGGTCCTGAAACACATTTCCAGACTGAAGTCTGTATCAGGCTCAGATTCCTTCAAGAGCTTCAGCAAACATGTGTGGATTTCCAGAGAAAAGTGGCATATTTACATAACTATACAGTTTGCCACAGTGTTTCTTACCCACCCGTTTTTGAACAAGTAATACGAGGATACTTGTATCTATAGCCCCAAACAAAAAGCCTCTTAGCTACTGCAATCTAAATCTCGACTTAAAAAAAAATAAAAGCACTCAAGACCCAGCACTGTATAATTACTGTCTCAAGTTCTGCGTAACTAGCAGCTCCTCCAAAAATGATTTTTTGAAAAAAACCCCAACACTCAACAGTTTAAAACCAGCACTGGTTTTGCACATATTCAACTGGTAACACATAGCTGCAACATCAATTTACAGGGGTTTTTTTTCTTGCATCATTGTTCCACTGTATGAGATTTTTTGTCCTTGCAGTCTCCTTTTCCTATTTGAATTGTTAAAGAACCAGAAAGGATGGAAAACCCATTATTTCAATTTTAAAAAACCCATGACAGTAACAGATTTCTCACATCTGTAAGGCAACTACATAAAAAATGTCTAAAATCTCTATGTTGACTCCCACTTTGGGACACATGCAGGGAACAGACAACACTGATAGGCTGATGTGCAGTTTGTGCCATGCTGCCCTCGTAGCCATTTGTACTTACACGGTCTTTGTCATCAGCTACATCACAAAGAATGTCATCGAGGTCTAGGATCCCACCATCCCCGTGCTCCAGTCGATGGACTTGTATCCAATAGTTTGGATCCTGCATAAAAGCAGAAGAAAATAGTATCAGATATCATATGCCAACAGGAAAATGTTATTCCACCACAGTTAGCATCGCAGTCCTACAAATGCCTGACATCAAACACTTATTTAGGTCATACTTCTGTAAATAAATGTAAATTGAGGTGTAAAGCCAAAGTTCTTTCTTAAATTGCCTCATACTGTATACGTAGTCTTCCCTCTTCTGTTAGATCTGCATGAGCCACAATCCCATTATTGACATCTAGGACTGTGACACATTCCCAGTATTACTGCACATTACATTCCCAATATTCCCTCAATAAAAGGAAAATATATTGTCCTCGAAATGAAGTCTCTCAGACAGTGGTCAACAGGCAAAAAAGGTTACATGCAGCTGTAAAACGTGTGACCTTTTTACCGAACGGCTATAAAAGGCACAAACCAATATTTAAACACCATCAAAAGACTTTCTACCTGTCCTTTGGTAGAGCTGGTAAATGGAATATCTAAATTTTATACTAAGAACACTTCCCACATTTAAAATAAAAAATGATACATACACGCACGTTTACACACACATATATGCATATAAATGTGTGTGTGTGGCTTTGTGTTCATACATGTGTCTACCAGTAATTGGGAACACTGGCTTTATAGTCTTTATTATTACTTTTGACAGCAAAGGAAGCCATAGGGAATAAGGTTGTGTCCACAAAGTGTCTCCAGTGTATGACTACATGACCCAAGTGCTGGTTAATCCTCGATGTGCTATTCTTAAAGGATATGTTTCCTAATGGGGGAAAGTTGCTCTGTAAATACACAACCTGACTATGATACATAATCCTGCTTCTCAAATACACCCCTCAAGGCCCCGGGCTGTTGTTCAATGTCTCACAGTAAAAGAGCTTCCTTGCTTTTCTCTGAGAAGGCATGGCTGCACAAAGTTTCTACTCAGAGGACCATCAAACTTGCACCAACTTGCAGAGTTCCTGACTTCCTAAGAATAGCAATTAGCATCAGCCTTTTCAGGTATGGTGTCTAGAAGTGACAAAGCAAACAAACAAAAATAATAAAAATAAAGCCAAACCTGAACCTAACAAAAACCCACCCACACTTAAAATAGAAGTTATAAATAAATAAATAACCTCCACCCTAAAAGGCTTGAAAATATTTTGATTTCTTAAAGATGGAAGAGGACAAGAAAGAAGACTATGAGAATTCCTCTAAATCCATGTATGTGTGTTTAAATCCTGACGGAACATGTTGCACAAAAGAATATCAAGAAATACTAATCTTGGTTTTAATGTCCTAGAACTCTATGTATTTGCACATGATATATATGCATAGGTTAAATAATTTGGAGAAATCTGATAACTATGAAATTTACTTCATTGTTTGTGTAAGTACATCCTCTTGAAATCCTGCCGCAAGTCGTCATCGTCAGATGATCAAATTTCAGAATTACATTTAACAGTCATTAGGCCAGTCATTTCAAAAATTAAATTACAGACTTTTTTCTCTGATTTCTGTAAGTACTAAATATCATTACTTTCAGTTTCTTCTAAGCAAGCACTTACTATACGATTAACTGGATTTCTAGTATGTGGGTTTTCCTTAAACAGACTTACTGTTGTTAGCATATTACTGGAGATAACTCAGCATCCATTTTTTAAAAGTAAAGATTCGGGAATAATTTAAAATGGTATTACGTTATTCACATTGTCATGCATACAGAGGTGCCTATGTAGCTATCTAATACACAAACCTGCTCTGTAAAAAAGGTACATAATACAAATACTAGGATAAACTTGTAAGTTTGAATACTCCAATAAGACAGAAAGGGCTGGACAAAGTCACCTGTGTACACCAGAAATCTTTCAACATTCCTTAACAAACATCTTCAAAGGGCAGTCCACTGAAGGGATGCCTTTGTAAACTCCGCTCTCAAATTAAAGGAAAGAAAATCCTTCCTCATCCTCCAGCCCATTAAAAAAATCTCTGCCTCTCATATCTACACAAAAGACTGAAATACATTTGCAAAAACCAAGACTTAGAAGACACAACAAAACAGACTGTGAAGCACCTTGCACTCCTAAAGGACTTGATTCAGGTTTCCTCTGCTGAGATTCTCCATCTCAAAGCCAAGCTACAATTGAACCATAAGCTAGCTTTCACTGCAAAATCATAGCTGGAAAACCTAGTTTGGGCTTTAAGAGCCTGATCCCTCATACATCACCCAATTCACCGTTTTTGTTTGCAACACTTAATCTTCTTACTGAAGAATGGAAACATTAAAAACAGATAACTGCAATACTGGCTCAGTGACCTGACTACATCCATCAAAACAAACAGCACCCAAACTGAAACTACAACTTCAATATCCATGTATCCTTGTTTTTTGCTTCCTACCACAACTATTTCTTACCTCCAAGGCAAATGTAAAAAATCATTCAGGATTACAGAATCAATAGCAGAAACACCCATTTCTAAATCACTATTGTGCTATTTCAGCATGCACAATCTACTTAAAAATAGCTTTGATATATAAGCTGCATCACTTCTGCTAATTACTTCCTTTAAAGGTTTCTCAATATTGCATAAGAAGTTTTAGATAGACTTCATTTTTACTGCATCACCTATTAGTACTGCCATAGCCTGAACTGCTCTGGTCGTTTTTCCTGTCAGACAAGGTCCTGATACAAAACAATATGTGAGCAAGACCAGACAAGAAATATATAAAACTAGTTTGGCAAGAATTTACTCTGGCGGGATTTGGTAAGTAAATATGAAATAACAATGCAACTTTTCATTAAAGCCCTCTCCAAACATCAGAACAGTCTTCTCTTGAGGCCCTTTTACTCTATTAAAGGTTTTGCATAAATCAAGGATTTGGTGGGGCAGGACTGGGAGGGAAGTGAGGTCTAGGAGGGAAGGGAGTACTTGCATTGTATAGAGATTAGTTACACCATACTGGGAGGGAAAAAAAGAGAGAAAGAAAATAAAGAAAACAACATTGAAGCTAGTGAGTTTACCAAGTTATGAAAATCCACAGTGATTTATGGTTCCAAGTTTTAGCAATTATTCTATATAATAGTCAACCAAACAACATGAAAAAACCAAACTGCATAAATGTTCACATTTAAATTCCTACTCAGTGATCTGTCTAAAGTGAACATAATGTTGTACTAAAGTAAGCTCATATGCACTGTTTGCTAAATACGAAAGAAACCGAGCCAGACTTGATTGTAATTCAGGTACTCCTACATGGATGTTACAAGTACATCTGTATTCACAGCTTGGTCAAATTGTGTTTCTCAATCTCAGCCAGTAAACAGATATTCACAATTCCCTACACAATATCAGTAATACAGTCTTCAAACATTTTCTGAAGCAGTCAAACATACTGTTTTGGCTTAGACCAGTTCCTAAAGCGGAAACTGGCTATTTCCAGAATTTACTGGAGTTGACTCAACCTTGTCTGTGGGGCAAAGTGGTCCAATCACTCCTTCACGACACCTGAACACCTTTGGGATCATCCTCTCTGGGTGGCAGTACAGGGCTCTCAAGTGAGATGTCAAAAATGAGGGACTGCCACCAACACCTACTCACAGAGATCTGCTCAGGGCATGTGCAACAGGGTGCAACAGGGTGCAACAGGGTGCTTATATCAAGCTAAAAAGAAAATGTCTTCTAGTTATTAAACAGAAAAAAATGCTAAGTAAATAAAATCTACAAAAGTCAGTTTCTGTAAAAAAAAAAAAATTAAGCAAAACTTTAAAAATCTCTCACAAGTTTTTCAAGAAACCTGCTTCAAAGTTATGGTTTAGTCAGGCATGATGCTGTTGTTTCAAAATTTGAATTTGCATATTAGAATCAGATTTTCATATTTTGTCAATAAAACAAAGCTACATTTATATTCTCTCACTGTTATGATTGTGTAAAAGGGTACTGCACTCTCCAAATCTGCAATGCATTTAGACAGAAAAACAAGTGGTGATAGAGAACTCATTAGCTACACTGCTCCACCAGTGTATTAAGTTAGCAAAGTGCAATTATTTTGAAAAAGCTCTATAGATGCCTTTGCCACTAGTTCATGCAGAAGAACCAGCAAGTTCACTTCATTGACAAGGATAGAAGTAACACTAAGCCTAATTTATAATATCTCCATTTAAATATTGCATCACTCAGCTCAAGTCTAAGCAAGTCAGATCTCCTGTTTCCTGTCTACACCCATTTAACTATTCAACTTGATGATGATTATAAAGGTACTCATAATTTAAGCTCATGAGCACCACATTTTGTGCTCCAAAGTCCTCAGCAATGAGAGATAAATATTTGCTAAGTGAACACCAGCACTGAGACTGGAAGCAAGAACACATTAAAAGGGCAGCAAGACTGCAGCCATTCACATTCTGTTTATTACATAAAATGACTTCTAAAAAGCACAAAGGAAAAACTGAGAAAACCATTAGTTTAAGTAATATCATTCAGTGTTCTGTAGCTAACAATTTCATGTTCCCACATAATGGAAAAAAGGACCATATGTGGAAAACAATATCTAGAAATCAGAATGGAAACAGCAATGTGTTCTTATTAATGGCATAGGAAGATTTCTTATTCCTTTACATCTAAATAGGTGTTTTGGTTTTCACAAATGTACCCTTTCCTAAAATATATTGCAATATTTAACATTAAAAATTACATTAAATAAGACTATTCTTTGAAATACTTTTTCCCTGTCTCACAAGAAGAGAGCACCACAAACCTCTGAGAAGTAGCAATCTAACAGAAAGCAGAAAATCAGGCTCCTATAAGCCTGATGAACAATGTTCAGTGTTAACTAATTGTGCCCACTACTGCGATTTAATCTCACCTGTCACCAGCAGGATGTCCTGAAGCATCAGAAAAATTACAATTATCTGCATGGCTACAATTAAGTAGCTGGAGCTGGGATGGCAGAGGAACGTGTGTGTGTGTGTGTGTGTGTGTGTGTGTGTGTGTGTGTGTAATTTCTTGTGTGCTGTTTGGAGCCCATGCAGAGAACACTACTGGGAGAGGACACCAAGCTCTCTCCAAGAGGTCTTTGTACTTCTTCACTTTGCCCACATTTCCCAACTGTGTTTCCCTTCAGCTGGGTGCAAACCAGTTGCCGCTACAGTTTGTCACACCTCTGGAAATCAAGTAAAACAGGTATTTTTCCCCCACACTCCTTTATTTTCTAATCTGTTCTGGCTTGAATAGGAAATGTATTTTTTACCACACAGCATTCTTGGGAAATGGATTGGCTTTGCCAAGCTGAGCTCCCAGAGCCTCTCCATGCCTATCAAGACCCTGTTTCTAGAACTAGAATTATTTAAATTTAGATATAATTTACAGCTTTTTGCTTTAACACAGATGCTTACGTGATTTTTAAAAACCACTATCAGCTGGACAGTTGTGCACAGGTATATCAGTGTAACTCTCAAAGGAAAACAAACTCGCCACCAGGACAAAGGACAGAGCAGAGGCATATCCAAGCATGTCAATATAACTTCTCACGTACAAATGAAGAGATAAATAAATATATATTATTAGTCTTTGCTTAAAACCATCTGGAATTCAAGACTGCAAGGCCATGTGTGTGGCTGTCTTCACTGGATTGAGTTTTTTGAGAATAGAGAAAGCCTTTGTGGCAAGAATACAGGCAGATAAAAACCAACTAAATCACCAGACTGGGGTGTGTACTGGACTTGTCTGTTCAGCAGCATATGGCACTTGGGCGTGTTAACACAGTCTGAAAGGAAAATATGGTTAATAAAAAACTAATATATCTGAAAATTTGCCAGTGAATTCATTCATTTCCCTGTCTAGCTCTGTGCTGCTGGTAGGAACCATCCAAACAAGCAGTTCAGGTGCCAAAAGACAGCCATGAATGCTTGCAACGTCAGCTGGATTCCAGTTACATTCCACAGCCTGAGAAGCCAGCAAGAACAAGTCCCTAGGTTTAAATTGCATCTCCATCCCATCATCTGTCTCCTTGAACTTCAGGCACAAAGATCTGCTGCATAACACACAAGAGCACCAATGGGAAAATCAGCTTCAAAGCCGACTGCTCTCTAAAGTACGTTGATGCTGCAGCACAGACAGTTGGCACTAATGGTACAACGTAAGTGCATTCACTGTCTCGGCAAGGGCACAAGCCAGAAGAATACTTAACATTAATGAAAGTGCCCCAGTAAGGCTCAGAAAGCAACTGATACCTGTAGCAACTCTTAAGTTACCAGGTGATGAGTTGAAGGGACAGTTACCTTTTTCATTTCTACTTCACTGCACCTGCAATCACTCCCCTCATGTGAATTTTAGAGCACATTCACATACACCTGCACTGTATCCAATGAAGTCAAGAAAACCAGGGCTACAGACTACAACAGAAAATAGTTGAGCACTGTACAGCAGAAAATAAGCCTTATCCCTTTCATCTTTTTGATCCTTAACCTGTAAAACTGCTCTTCGTTCTGAAGATGCACCACACTAAAGCTAATTTCTTGCTATTCTGTACTACTGAGAAAGACGAATACACACCCAGGAAGGTTACACATCATACCATAAAGGAGGGCTTGGTCTAGGATTCAATTTTTTCAAACATTCAAGAGTATACATAATGTCTTCAACTTCATCTGATATGAACCAGTTATGAAAAAAAGAAAAACATACAAGCCTAATCACTGAAGCATCTTGTTCTACTTTTACACTCATCAATGCTTTCCCAGCCTTGCTAAGAGGGCTTTAGCTTATCAGAAATCCGTCCAAGACAAAATCTGAACATATGGCAAATATCACTCTTCCTGACACACTGAAATGTTGGAAAGGGTGTTTATGAAGGAAAAAAAAAAGTATTGTTGGGCTTTGCATGCATCCTGTATGTCCAGTTTCAACAAAGATTCACTTAAAAATTGATCACATTACACTATCAGTGTCAGTCCTCAGCGTAGAAGTCTGATAGCCAAAAACATGACCCAAACAGTCATCTACTTCAGCAATTAAATGCCTCCTAAAACCCACTAAATCGAAATGATATGGTCAGTAAACTGCTGGAACACTACTACATATTGAGTTGTGTTGCATTACTACTGGAGTACAAAAAGAAGCATCAAGGAACTACTGAATCTTGCTTTAAGTGGCAAAAGGTTGCCATTAAAAATGGTAAATTTGGCTGTTAGACACTTCGCAGTTTGTATAAACTTTTGAATATATAGATGAAATCCTTGCTTTTCTGAAAAAAAATGGTAATTTCCTTAATCTGCAAGAAAAGTAGTCTGAGATCTACAGTAGTGCTAAACTTCCTGTTTTCCTACCCCACAAGGATATGTTAAGTGCTTTCTATTAATGCATTACCTCCACGCATCGTAAAAGCCTGGAATTTTTATTTATATTTTTAACTCATCCACTTTACCTAGAAACAATCTACACAAATCCATGCGAAATCGTATCACTAATTACTTTAAATCAATTTTCCTATGTACTGCATAATTTCATTAATATTAAATAGAATAGAATCTCTGTATGCCCCAATAACTTAATGTCAAGGAATAATTCTGATTAGAAGGGACCTCAGGACATCCCAGAATTGGACATGGACCATGCTGAGCAGTGGTGGATGATCCCTTCCTTTGTCTCCTGGATATGCCCTGCTGACACTGGCTGGTGCCAGTGTACAGGGCTGGCTCCTGCCCACTCACTGTCCCCAGCCCCAGCCTGTGGCACTGCATGGGACTCCTCTAGGGCAGGGCTAGGCACAGAATCGTAGAATTGCTTAGGTGGGAAAAAACCTCTGAGATCATCAGGCCCAACTGTTAACCCAGCACTGCCAAGTTCAACACAAAACCATGTCCCTAAGTGATACATCTACACATCTTTTAAATGCCTCCAGGGATGGTGACTCAATCACTCCTCTGGGCAGCCTGTTTTCACGCTTGATAACCCCTTCTGTGAAGAAACCTTTCCTAAGATCCAATTTAAAGCTCCCCTGGTGCAATTTGAGGACATTTCTTCTCATCCCATCACTTGTTACCTGGGAGAAAAGACAGGCCCACACTTTGCTACAACCTCCTTTAGGTAGTTGTAGAGAGCAATAAGGGCTCCTCTGAGCCTCCTTTTCTCCAGGCTAAACAATCCCAGCTCCCTCAGCTACTCCTCCTAAGACTTGTGCTCCAGACCCTTCATCAGCTCTGTTTCCCTTCTCTGGACACGCTCCAGCACCTCAGTGTCTTTCTTGTAGTTAGGGGCCCAAAGCTGGACACAGGACTCAAGGTGTGGCCTCCCCAGTGCCGAGTACAGGGGAACAACCACTGCCCTGGCCACACTATCGCTGATACAGGCCAGGATGGCACTGGCCTTCTTGGCCACCTGGGCACACACTGGCTCATGGTCAGCCCAGCTGCTGATCAACACCCCCAGGTCCTGGGGTTCTGGCTACATTTCACGTCTCCTGACAGCCTATTCCAAAAATATTGCACTGAGAACATTGCTCGTTGTCATAACTAATGACTTTATGACATTTCATCACAGCACACAGCTCTCTAACCACTAGGAGGTGCCACCACCAAAGGGCAGGTCCAGGCCAGCACCTGGACTCTGATACTAGCACCAAGTCAGGCACCCACAAAAAAGGAAAAGTTACTTTATGCTGCCACTAGAATGCATGTGGCAACCAAATTTGAGAATTATTAAATGAAGAATAAAGCTTTACATTTGGCTATGAAAGATTAACATGCTTTTCACCACGACTACTGATAGTTTACGCTGTGAACAACTATGTTCTCTTTGCTAAGGGGAAGAAGTTAAATATTTGAGAAAAACATACTGAGTGGAATGACACTGCATCTCTAAACTCTATTACATCCATGCTGTGAGCACCAAATAACACTGTCCTGCCCAAACTGCAAAATAAAGCTTTTACATGGGATTTATTTCAATCCCATGTAAAGAAAACCCAAGACATCTACTGAAGCACTGCCACAAACTCCAACTATGGTAAATCCACAAGTGAGTCAAGACAAATGTGCCCTTTTCAGATTATTTTGCTGTAACACAGATCTAACATCATAATCTGCATCTTAATACAACAAATAATGCAACAAAATTGTTTCTTGATTACAATTTGTAATTATTAGTATTAACTCTAGATGACAGATATGAATTACAGTAATCAAATCCGTAACTCATGAATATGCAGTGAAATGTACTGGTTATAATGGTGCACAATCTTGCATGCGGGGATCTAGAATTTGGGCAGGAACGCCAAAGAAATGCAGAACATCTTAGGATTGCAGCTTGACAACTGAACCATACGTGAACCTGATGAAAGAAGTGCTTTCTGTTTCTTCCAAGAGTTTATTTACCTCCACCCATCATTGCAGCATTGCTTGGATTTAAGCAGTTCATTGTTTTTTTCAGTCACCACAATAGCTCTTCAAATACATTACTAGACTTAGACCAGAATGATGGCTTTTACTGGAATAACCATCACATATATATGTCTGTACATACAGAACTGTATGTAGTAGACCAACACATGTACCCCTGACAGATGCTGATTAAACAAAACCTGCTGATTAAAAAAAAGTGAGTCTGGTAAAATGTTTCAAGGGGAGATTTAAGAGGGTAGAGTTGTCTACTCAAGTGACATCCAGCTTAAGAGGAAGAGCCTAATTTATTTCAGAAATGTACTTGAAATAAGATTTTCATTTGGGGGCCATCAATCTCAAGTACCATGAAAGATAGAAACAACCAGTTCTGATTATGTTCCCAAATGGGCACAGCCAATTAATTGTGTAGTATGTGAACTCTAAACAATGATTAATACACACAGAGTTGGAAAATCATGATTACATACACTGCCTCACAATTCTAACACACCGTAACTATAAAGTTAAGACTAAATATGAAATACCACTCTCTGTCCTCATGGCTATGTTATTCTTCAGGGAACTACAAATTCAAGGCTTGGTAAGTAAGACTTTGCAATATAAACAGCTTTGCTGAACCATGTGGAAGGAATGCACAAGTTACACGAATCACAGAAAAATTTATCACAACTTAGGTCAGCTATGATATCGTATGTTTTTGATAGGATTTACAATTTTAGAATGTCAGGTGCTTTAGTCTCCCCTGCCACCCTGTCAGCCATGCACAGCGGTACCCGTAAGATCTCCCTGCCCCCTCTGCAGTTGCTGTAAGCGGGGTGTATGTGGGAGGAGATCCCCCACACTCCCTGCACCACAGCACACACAGGCAGCAAGGTGCTTGGCCTCTGCCTGCTGCATACACAGCAACTCCCTGTCTGCTTTAGAGCAGGAGCACCTATGGTGTCACCTATGGCTGTTGGACCAAGCTGGCAAATGGAACAAATAAAGTGGCAAACTAACATATGCTGAAAAACACCAACAGATCAACACCAGAATAGATATATGGAGCATTTCTACTGATTTGCATGTAGGAAAACCCTGCTAATAGTGAATGGGGGACTGAAGGGTTCAGGAGTTTCCACTGTGCTCTATAAAACTGTTCCCAAGACTTTAACTATATTCCCCTTCTTTGCCCTCCTCTCCTCTGTGCACATTGTAGCTCATGATCAAAGCTTTCTACATTTCCTAAGTAGGCTGACATGAAGCCAGAACTTCCACACACCACCACTCCACCACCTCCCCTCTAAAGGACACCCATGGAACAGTATCTGTGTTTAACAAACTCCTGGACACACAAGCAGGTACCTCCAGGTCAAACCCACCAAGGAAAACTTGTTTCCAGTAAGCATCTGCAAAAGCAATGTGGAAATAATCATGGTATCATGTTAATTTATCTCTTAAATACTTTTCAAGATACTTCAACCAAAGCAGGCCTTATTTTCATCTCCAGGGAACAATTTGTAGCAATAATATTTAGCTATTACTTTTCCAAATTGCTCAATCTTTTCTGAAGGAGTGTAATTTCAATTCCTTCTAGTGGCACTGATTTAAGTATGTAGTCACTCTTTTCTAAACATGCCTAACGCTTTTCTGAAACTTCAAGAACAATCACTATATAAATTCAACTACTATAATCATGCTTATTTTATAAGGTTAAATAAAACAGATCTGCCATTCTCTTTGAATTCAAGGTTCTGACTGCTCCTAACCCAGGGCAGAAACTGCAATGCAGCATTTCATGCTAGCGTAAAGGAGAGGAAGTACCTTAAAACTAAACTGCTATAACAGGAGTCTCAAGTATTAGTTTTGTTTTCAACTGTGTTCATTACTTCTAAAGATAAATACTTTTTCTTTTAATTGACCCTAAGGTTTACCATGGCTGTAGTACTACTGACTGACCATGCTGTAGGGTATTACCATGTTTAAGATGAAAAGCAATGAGCACCATATCTGGCTGGAGACCTCACCAGGCAGGGCTAATGCTAACTGCTGCCAACTCCACACTTTATCCTTCCTGCCATTTTCATTTACATCCATGTTTTGTTCAGAGATCACCAGTAACAATTCCTCCTCACAAATCTGCAGTAATCCTCTTCTCCAAATAAATACCTAAGATCAGGTCTAAGCTTAAGGCTAGCCCCAGTATCATCAGAATCCTGCTGCCACACTACTGAGTAGTCAACAGAGCCCATAACAGGAAAAGCCTAATGAAGGAAAACTTCTTGCCCTGAACCCTCACCTTACTCATGACTTAATGAGGACTCTTTTCATTTTCAAACTCCTCCCTCAGTCTCATTTCCAGTTCCAGAATTTGGTATAAATACAAAAAATCACCTGCCAGCTACAGCTGCAGAGAGCATTCCAAGAGGTTAAACACAGATGACAGCTATTGGAAAAAACTTACCTAAGAGCGTGCCCCTTCTATTTACCACAGCAGTACTCCTTCCAACCAGATACTGCAACCCTGTCACAGACCTAACTGCATTAGCACCTATCAACATAAGCAAAGCTTGCCACATTAAGCCCTGAGAATGAATCCACTAATGCAGGAAGATGGCGATCAGCACTAAAAACCTCCTTTTACTTCCTTAGTTATCTTCTCCCTTGTCACCTCCAGCGATAGGGAGCAGCTAACAGCAGTGCATTGAACTCTAACCCATTACACATCTTTCAAAATCGTTTAAATCTCTTAACAGCATGTCTGCACTCGTCAAAATTCAAGCAGAAGACTTTATTAAGAGAGAAGCAAAACCAGCTAGTCTTCTTGACCAGAAAAGAAAGCAATAAAAAATAACTATTAAAATCAGTGAAGCAATGCCAAGCCCTATTTCGAACAAGAGGTAAACCTTCAAGTCTCTTCAGCTGAGTTGTGAGTATATCACATATAAAATTGCAAAACCCATTTAATTTTTTGAGCTCAGAGCACTTCAATTTGCATCTCCAGAAGTTTGGATTAATATAAGAATGATATGACAGTGGTGTTTTTAGTCATAAGTTTTACTGTGGTCTAAATTAGAAAATCCCATCTTTGTAACAAAGACAATTTTGGCAGAAGGTACAGAGAAATTACTACAATTACATGCACAGGAACAATGTTAGAAATATACTCAAGCACACCATAATATTCCCCCTAGAATTATACCTTCAAGCCTGGTAAAACCCAAGTAATTATCTTTCTTCTCTTCTGCTAGACAAATTAGAGAGTATCCTTTACTTAGTCAAACCTGAGTTTGAAACCTCCAGTTTCTAGTTCTTTACATGCTTTCAGAGCCTTATTGAAAATGTTTTCAATGTAACAGCTTAATTATATTGTACACATACACAGAATCTAAGAATTATTCGTAACTAATGGCAAAAATAAGTTTCACACAGGATTGATTAGAAAATAAAAAAAATAGAAAAAACATATGATTCATTTAGGTGCAGCTCATCTGTTCACAGTAAAGTAGAATTTTTAAAAATACTGCAACTTCTATTTTCTGTAATTAACTCCTGTAAAACACATACAATATGCTTGAGACTAAGAAGAAGAAGCAACAAACCCTGTCGACTGAGATAGAGAGAAAAAAACCAAAAACACACAGGTTCTTAGAAATTGAATGACTTTTCTTTCAGAAAACCTGTTTATATTATGCACCTGGGATCTCTCCAATGGGTTTCCCTCCAAAATGCAGATAGAAGAAGGCTCTAGTAGCTCGTTAGCTTTGAATGATCAGTGCAAAACCAAGGCTGTAGGTAGGTACATGGAGACAGTGTCTTAAACTTCACTACTGAGAAAAATCTGCATGTTGTTCTGTAACGCAGTAGAGCAAAAAGAAAAGACCTTGGTGAATAGAAAGAGACTAAAATATGGCATCTTTTTTTGACTGGTTTAGCATATGGTTCAGATAGCGAACACTGACATCTCCCCAGCCAGGACTGCATCAAGCCAACCAAAGTTTTCAGCCATTTCATCTAGCCACAAGGCTCCATCCATGTATTTTTGCAAAACACTTCAAATAAATTAATTAAACTTTGCAAGTTTTCCCCTAGCAACCAACAGGCCTTTGTTTGGTCTCTTCTCTTCTATATTGATAGCAACTGCACTGTTAAAAATATAACAAAAGTTTCAATAACTGAAAGAAAAATATTTTTTATAAATCCCTCATACTTTTTTAAAATATCGAGATGTCTGGACTGATAGAATCTTGCAAGCATCCAAGTAACAACATTGTGTGTATACATATATATATATACACACCCACTCTTGTATATGAAACCTGCACTCCAGTTCTTAAAGCCAAGAATACTGTTCTTGAAGAAGTCTACCTAAAAGTCTTTGCATATGGGTTCTCAGATTGCTCTTGTATTCTGTGTACTCTATTTTGATTCAGAAGAATAATTATGCATGCTTACACAATTGAAAATATTCCATTAAACAAAATCATTTTTAGTTTCCAGGAACAGGGGGCCTTGCTTTCTAAAGATAAATTCCTCAGCTTGGCAGAGAGTCTTACAGCTGCTTTTACAGGCTTTTTCCTAGAGAAATGTAACTCATGGTCATGTACAGATTAAAGCCCCAGCACACAACAGTGGGACAAACAACTGCACACACTAATTGGTTACACACAGTACCTACACCTGGGCACAGAGCTGCTCCACAGCTGCACCAGACAGGCTGCTAGGAGAATTCCCAGGGAAGATCCTGGTCTATATATAGTGAGCTGATCAGATACAGAGAGGTCATGAACTTTCATTGGTTAAGACACAGAGCAAGATCCACCAGCTGAAACACACCAATAAAGGCAGCCAGGGCCTTTGCTGTCCTCCAAACAGGCAGCATGTGCAATACACAGACCCCAACTCCTTCAAAACTAAAGGGGGGGAATCAAAGTTTTGCTGTATTTTCATGCATTAGTGATGAAGAAAAGGGAGATGCAAGAAACCTATTCATGTAGGCTTCAATTTAAGAACCAGACTGTTTATATGAGTAGATGTAATAAATCCCATTACTATAAGGTAGGTGGGGAGACACAAACACAGCGCACACAGGGAGGGATTGCACTCTTCCAGCTGTTGGAAATCAGACACTGACTCACAGCAACACCCTCAGCTAGGCCAAACTTCTGTTCCAAATGCACATGCGTGGACTTCATCAGGAGGTTTGCATCATACAGTAAAACTTAGCCCTAATAACATTTTATTTCGTTGGATGACTCACACACCTTCTACTCTTCTGATTTTGTAAAAGGTTGATGTCATTTCACTCTGTTCTTCTACACAGGTTGCAGGTTTTTACACTAGGAATGCAGTTCCCTTTCATCAAGAAAGACAAAGTAAAATGCAAAATTTAGCAATAAAGTTACATTTTGCCATTTGAAAAAAGAGAAATATCTTAGCCAGCTTAGAGATACTGGGAATCATCCTCACCCTTAGGAGAAAGCTTTCTTAAATGCCAGCGCTGTGCAAACCAAACTTGAAGTAAAAATGTCAGTTTACTCAAAGCTTTTCTTTGATCCAAAGCTTTTCTAGAAGAGGCTTCAGTGTCAGTGATTAAGACATCCAACATCTGTGTTGAAAAAGCTGCAGGTTTATGGAAAGCTCTGCAGAATATGACCTTGCTGCCAGACCTCCCTCCTCCCTCTCCTCCCAGCTGAGCATCCCTGCTCCATGGAGACCTCCTCTCTCTGAAATAGCTCCCACAGGCATTTTAGGAAGTATTTTTCACAAAAGCTATTCTTTTCATTAAAATGTTGGGGGGGGGGGGGAGCCTTACTTATTTTCACACAACAAAAAATGTGTTCCCTAGCTAGTTCTATTACTTGAAACCATGGTTGTTTCAAAGTTTATTTAGCTTTAGGAAAAAAAAAAAAAAAGCCTATTTAAACTGCCTTGGACTCAGAAACTTTTAGAACTCTAAAGCTTGTATAAAACATTCTTTTTGGACTATCTGCATCAGATGAGATCAAACATAATACTGTAATAGCCAAACAATTTCCTAAAATATAACAACAAGGAAAACAAAACACACATTCTCTGGAACTCTGGAGTTTTTCATGCTTCCTATGAGAAGTACAATCTTGTTACAAACCTCTAGAACATACTCAAGCTGTTCTCTGCACTGGTCTGTAAAGTAAAAGCAGACACATTTATGCTGATAATTCAGAACAAACCATATCTTCTAAATTAAATCAATTTGAATTTAGCACACTGATGTTTTAAAGTGATAATTTATAACCTCATTTCATAAATCTAACAAAATTTCTTAAAATTAAAATTTTACATCAGTCTTTTCTGGATAACTGATTTTAAAAAAAAATAAAAATAAAACTTCCTTGAAATCTTTAGTAGTTAAGCACTTGTCCTTTGATAAGCTACAAGCCACCTTCAAGATTCACAGGAAAAAGGTCATGTTTTCAAAACAGCTATTCTTCCAAACACCAAACAAACAAAAAAATTTGTACTTAAGCTTTCATTCTCACATGTTCAGAAGACAAATGTTCCACTGAAACAATTAAGTCATTATACAAATGATAGATACCAGAAATAGTTCCATAAATAATTACAACTGCATATATCACTCTGCACAGAGATATCCAGGATGCATAATGTGGACCTTGGTCACAACTGAAAAGGTGTCTGCATTTTTATTCACACCACCATGACCATCCAATAGGGTTAAAAAAAAAAAAAAAAAGAAAAGTTACATTTCCTTTAGGATTTTCAGACCTCAAATATTAGACATGTAGATGCAAAGCTTATTTTGAGCTCACCTTTTCTGTGAGCATCAAAAACCATGTGAGGCTATAGGTACTTCCTGAAAAATGTGAAGAGAAGCAGAGCTGGGTGGGGTGTGCAGAGCACGCCCAGCTCAGCTCCAGCACTGCTGGCAGAACTGCAGGTGAGCAGCACATGGATGATGCGGTGATGCAGAGCGGAAGCTCCCTGCGATCTCTGCCTCCACCCCACCTTATTACTGACATTACCACAGAAGCCAGAGATTTCAGCAGCAACTAGAGTCCCGCTTTGCCAGAGATGGACCATCTGCTTCAGAAAACTTACAGGTCGTAGTTGATCCAGTTGAAATTTTACTGATGTACCTAGTGAATTTCCTAAAATTCATTTTATTATTTCCAGAGAAAAGCGTGTACAGAGGCGTGCCACAAGTAGGAGGTAACCAAAAGCTGTCAATGCTAGTTTTGCTACTTTTAATTCTGGAACACCCAGCCTATTTTGGTGCAAGTTCAATTAAAGGAGAAACACTTTTCACTTCTCTGATAGGTGTGAAGTACAGACTTCATGCCTGTTACACTGCTTGCATTACATGGCAGAAGGGCTCTTCCCCTTTCCCTCTCTCTGCCTAGCTGCTTCTGAAGCCAAAAAAAGAAAATAAAAGGGGGCTTCAGACCAGAAATAAACCTTAGTATACTCTAACCAGCAAAAGCAAAAGAATTTTTTGGAAAATTACACAAATCCCTTAGAGACTCTGGGGCTTTGTCCCGCACCAAGAAGGCTTAAGAGTCTAAATTATATGGATGAAGCATGAGTTAGCTAAGGCAAGCATGAGGGAGGGCATAGAATCAGTTCAGTGGGTGATGCTCATCCACCTTTTGAAGATGTGCAGAAGCAGCTCTAAGAACAACACCGAAATGGCAAAGGAAAAAGAGATTAAAAAAGGGGGGCATGGGGAGAACTCAGAATTTGTCATTTTTAACAGATCTCCATTCTCTAAAAGAAAAACTCATTACCATTTCAGCCAAACTCTGGAAAATACAGTTTGTCTTTGGACTACAACTTGCAGTTCAAACTTTCACAGGGCAGCCCAGAAACAGTGGAATAATAAGCATTTTGTGCAATTACCTTGTATTTAGCTTTAGATTATTTCTGCCTACATAAGTCTCTCGTTTCAGTCTTACAGGCAAAAGGAGAAGGTTATTTGAGACTTCTGTTTCTAACATTCTCTTTTGATTACAGACTAAATCCAAAAGAGACTATCCTGAAAGGCCAAGACAAACGTGCAACCACATAATTGGTCTGGCTCAAATGGCACTGAAGTCAGGCGAAAGTGTCCCCAACTCCAGAGAGATTCAGTCTGTGCTGAAAGCCACATTAAACTCTGTTTACTGTTTGCCTGAAAAGCCATACACATATGCTACAGGAATGTTTTGCCAAGCTCGAGCTATGATGGCAGATATACTATAAAAAACCCTATTCTTCTGCCAAGACCTGTATAGCACATCTGCATTGTTTTTCTTGCTCACCCTCAGAATCCAACATTTTCACTTGGCATAGAGCATCATGTTTTATTCTAGTGAAATTCTTGCAAGAAGCACTTGGGAAGCAAAGCAACTACATGAAGTTCAGAAATACATTTGATTCCTAACCCATGAAATGTGCAAAGAGGAAAATTGTCATTTTGCTATAAAGCAGGCACTGTGCTATGATACAGAGCAGTTGGCACAGATGCATAAATAGTGAAAGTGTGTCATAATACGAAATATGTCTATACAACAGCTAGCTTATTAGTTTATATGATCCCCTCCTTTAGCAGATCAGAGTAGATTTGGTTTATATCAGAGAACAACTAAAAGAAAATTCTCAAACATATTGCACATGACTACAAGGAAAGAAGGGATAAATTAGAGAATTTCAGTGTAATATTATTACTAGAAGTTTTGCTCAGCTACAAGATGCAGGACAGAATCAATTAGAGGTCATATATTTTATTCCCCAGCACAACAGTACTTCCTGCCCCTGAAAAGAAACCACTGCCAAGATCTGAGCCACCCATCCATTGAGGTTTCTTTATATACATTTTTGTCGCTTATTCTGTTGCTGTTTGTGTTGATAAAAGTGTATTATTTACTGTAGTTAAATTATTATTGGAAAATGTTTCATTTTCAAAAAAATAAAATCTAGGCTAAAATTATTTTATAACTCATAATACTGATTTTTTTTCCAGCTGCTTTTGGAAAGAAGGGAGAACCAAGGCACACTTAAGAATGCAGTATTTACCTATTCAGTCTTCAAAACAAAATTCTAATGCTGACTTACTTGGGGCAATCTCTTCACGCCCCACCACCTCCTGCAGAAGTCCAGCCTTCAGCAGCATGGATAGCTGTAGGAATGGGGTAGAGGAACAGGGCTGCCCCAAGCCAGAGGAGACAGAGGGGAGGCAGAGGTGCCTGACAGGCCAGACTAGGAATCACACTCCCCTCAGAACAGCATAGCATCAGCAAGGCACAAAACACAACCCGAGCTTGATGGGACACAGCTCTCCACCCACCTGATGCTGACCCACAGCCTGTGTGACTTACCCCAGGGATGCTGTGACCAGTGACCCCTGGCAATAGAAGCACATTAAGCAAGCTCATGTCCCCAGGCCTCCGCAAGCTCTCTCCTGCATCCCTCAGTACAGCCTGGGTCTTTCTTTTTGCTATTTCTTCTCTCCTTAGTCAGCTTTCACATGCTCAGCAAGTAAGCAGCTCCCACATGCTGCCTCTGCAGCAATGCAAAGCACAGCAGGGAAAACAAGGTGGGGAAAGCAATGCCAGCAGTAGCACTGGCTCAACGTTGGCTTCAGCAGCTATAAAATAACCTCAAATTCAACCCATGGGCACTTTGGCCAACAGTAGCAACAGCCCTCGGTCTGCTGGATGGCAACTGCTGCTCTTCTCGCCAGAGCCAGCACCCGGCACCTCAGGTAAACAAAACCGAAGAGGCACGGAGGCCTCCTCCATTTCACCGAGGACTACCACTGAACATACAGGGGAGGATGGGAGGCTCAATAGACACATTCACTGTAGGCTGGCAAAGGATAAAAAGATCCTTCCCAGATTCCTCACCTTTCCTACTGGGGGAGAAGAAAAAAGTCTAAGTTATGTAGGTTTTCCAAGCCCTCCACCAAGCAAGGTTTACAACCACACAGACCAAGGAAAAGATACCATTGCAGAAATCATGGATGCATACTATCTATCTCTGGGGGAGGAAAATGCCCATATGCCACAGCCACCATAAACCAGGAAACCACAGATAACCAGGCCACAAATGGTCTTCAATATCTTCACAAATATACTGCCCAAATACTAAGCTGCTGCTGAGCAGCCATTTCTGTGCAGTAAATCCCCACTGTTTCTACTAGAGAACAAGAGGAGTTATTCCCAGCATAATGCACTGTAGAGGCTTGTAACATGAACCAGCTCCTTACATATCATTACTGGAAGGCAAGAAATGCAGAGAGGAAGGCAGTTGTTCTGTGGCTTAAGGAAGTTCACTCTGCAGTCATGTGCACCCAGTTATTTCAATGATCCTTAAGACAAAGCATCCCCCAAACACCCGAGCTCCAAAATTCCCTCTCCTGCCAACACCACTGTCCAAACCATTCACACCTGCAACAGTCTCTTGGCATTCACCACATACATACCAAAGAGCTCCAGCATCAGTGTCACTTCACACCAAGCCTTTCAAACACTCTGACTGGCTCCTATGAAGCCTTGACCATCTGGCATTACGCCAAAAAATTATACATTTTGCAAGATTTCTTGCAGAAGAACACTAAGCTTCTCTGGTAACTTACTTGTTTTGTTGGTATTGAACCTTCTTAAATACTAAGGAAAATCAAAATGCACAAAATCATAAATAGAGCCACTTCTACAAAATGATGCATCTGTCCTCCAAAAAACACAGGAACTTTTTGTTGGTTTTGTTTTGGGGTTTTTTTTGTCATTATTTTTGGTTGGTTGGTTGTGTTTTTTTGGTAAAAGTGCTAGAAAGCAAGAAAATCAAGGGTCAAATGACAATGATGGGAAGTGAATCTGTGGACAAAACAAAATATTTTGTCTGCTTTGCTCCAGCTCTTTAGAGTATTATTAATGTGGCTTTCTCAATATACGGAAGTTATAAATCTAATTACATACACAAAATGCTTAGCAAAAAAATATCTGATTTATTGGAGTCTTTAAAATAAGAAAGGCTAGCTGGGGAAATAGCTATTGGTGCATTAAAATGTAGGTACTGCTGCACAGCGTAGAAAGCTGCTCCATACCCAAGAATTTAGCTGCTACATCATATTGTACAGAAACCACGACGAAAATGACAAAAACCAAAACAAATGTAAACTAACTTCCTCCATTATCTGAGCTCACTGCTAAAAAAATCATATTCTATTCAAAATTATTTTGCATTCAGCTGTATTTCATATTGCACCCCTGTCCAGTCACTCAAAACCAACAAGAAACCCAGCAGGGCCAAGGCACTGCTCCCCTCCATGCAAAGCATTCATGAGCATCCAATCTGCACTTTGGCTCTTGGCACTATGAATGTCTGCTCTTAAAATCCTCTGCAGACTACTCTTTTTTTAAACAACCATCCTGGGCATCTCATTTGTTTGTAACACCCAGAGTTGCTAGACTGGGAACACAAACACACCTCACTGCAAATGCAGTTTGAAGTATGGCAGCAAGGATGGGTAAAGGAAATATTAACGTGGGTGACAGCAAGGTGTTCTGTTCTTCCAATTTCCTTCTGTTCCCCCAGGTGCTTTCTTTAGGATAAAATTATTCCTTTGATTAAAAATCTGGTGCATCCATACATCATAGTTACATTTATAAGCCTTGCACTACATCCTGACTCAGGTTTGCTTTCACTAGCAAACTTTTAAACAAGCTCAGCTGTTTTGTTTTTTTAAAGCTTATGATTAAGCAATTCTTCTTGCAGGAATCAATGCTGTGCATTACACTTAAGTGGGCTCAGGCTTCCCCTCCTGGTGTCCCTCAGTGTACATTTATACTTTCCAGAGTATTATTTCCAGTGCAGAGCTTTAGGAAAGGAAGCTCACTCTGAAACGCAGACAGTGTTCAGAACTGGTGCCAGAAACCTTCCACAATGCACTGCAAAAAGGACTCTGCAACAGCCACATACATTCTGCACTCTCTCCCATTTTCTGCATATTCCTGCCTCCATTAAAAAATACATCATTAGCTTCCTAGCAAACTAAAGTACATGGAAACAACTTGCTTTCTCAGTATTTTTTTTTTTTTTCATTTATTTAGACTGAAAGAAGTTCATACCTCTAAAAGAAAAATTTAGGGCAAGCCTCACCCATCTTGTCTGGAAAGAATATGTTTCCTTTTCTTGAGAGGGAAAATAAAATTTGAATACAGTGGGAACAGAGGGAGAGGAAGAGGGTATGGGTAATACATGTGTGGTGGGGTTGGGTTTTCTTTTGGGTGTTGTTTTTTTGTTTGTGCTTTACTTTAACCTCCTGTTGTTGTTCTGTTGGAAAGATTTTTTAACTTCACAGCTATCCTGAAGTATCAGAAGATTTAGGAGCAAAACAGATTTTCTCTGCAAGAACAGTACTTGAACAGTAGACTTGGGAATACCTGCTTTTCATTTCAAAGTACATTTAGCATAATGCTGTATATATATAGTAAGAATTGCCTCTCAAGAACTCTAGAGAGCTCTGTTCTAACAAAATGGGCAGGATGCTTAGTGCCTTCTGTTGTTACAGGGTGTGTTGGGAATACTGCTACTGGAAAATTTGGAGCAATACTCTCACTTTTATGACCTCAAGTGAGAATTTTGCAGTATAAGCAAAATATCACAAAACAATTTTTCATGAAATCCTGTGCCTTCAATAAGCTTACAAAAGCTTCCATTCTTATAAATCCTGTTTATCGTCTCTGTTAATGACATGGACATGGTTACTAAATGGATACAGTACCAGCGCAGAAACCCAAGTGACGCTCACAACACATTACAGACTTTAAAAGGACCAATGCCACCTGCCACAAATACTCTTCAGGGTTGTGGTGACTCCCAGAAGCACAGCCCAGCCAGCAGCTGCTCTGGGCACCAAACATCAAACACGTCTGCAAATGCAGGTCAGGTGGCAACACTCGGAATAGTTCCAACACTCAGCTCAGGATGCTGGAGCAGGGAGATGAGGTACAGTCCAGTTTAGGGTGAAAGATAAGGGAGCACTGCTGGGGCTATGACTGCCCAACACACTGCACCCAGGGAAGCTGGAGGGGCCACAGCCACAATTACGACCTACTGCACAGGACCCCAGAGAAGATAAGGCACCACTTACCAAGCCTTCCTAGTGAACCTGAGCCTCTGCAAGCATCTATTTTGCAACGCAGTTCTTTGTCAGCCACTGGGTGGTAAACAGAAACCCGTGGTGCAGTGGGATCACTCGCACAGGACTCTCCATCAAGGTGTCCATAACAAAGCAGTGAAGCCCACACAAGGGTAACCTTCACGCTGTCATTATGTGCCCCCATGGGATTCAAATGAGCTTCTGTAATTACCTGTAAATCTTGATATACAGTAAAACTTCAGGTAAAACAAACCATACTACTCCATGGAAAGGATTTATCAATTTTAGTTTTTTCCTGAATAAAAAAAAAATTTAAAATATATAAAAGTGTCTCAATGTTTTTCAGTGGTTGAAATAATCTCCTCCCAACCTAAGGTAACTACAGAATTCACAATTCCACTGGAAAATAAAAAAGTCATATCAGAAAAGTCTTTTAACAACAGTTGGTTTTATACTAAAATATTTTAGCAGCAAGATCTTGAAATTTTGCATCAACAGCAGAAACCCCTGCAGGTAACTAGGCAAATAGAGTGTTTCCAAGAAATTAACAGTGAAACTGAATGTAATTGCTTACACTTAAATGCCTCTGTCAATAAATAAACAAAAGAATAAATAAAGTTGATAAACACCTGAGTATTTATTAATTGAGAGGAATGCAAAGCATGATAGTTCCAGGCAGGATGGGCAGAGGCCCCACCTTTCAGATGCTGGGTATGCATTTCAGTGGGACCATGCAATGAAGCCCCATTTCTTCCCTTTGAGAGGGGCAGTCACACTACCATGCAGTGCTGCAGAGATGGGCAACACCCACCTGGGAAACAGCAGATTTTTACATCATAGCAGACCTATTTACAGATACAGCAATGACATGTTTTGGTGTCATTCATAGAGTTTTACAGGCAGCAGCATCAATAATGGAAGAAAGGTTTCTGCAGCCACATATCCTCTGCACTGTCCCTTCAAGTCCCAGAAGCAGTCAGTACTTCTCCTTCTGTTTTCAGCTGTATCATTTAGATAACATAATACCTGTAGCAAAACAAAACATTTTGTCTCTGCCCTTCATGATTTTATTTTTAAATCAACTTACAAAGCAAGAAGAAGGGAACATAGAAGCTAAGACAATGCACCAATGCAAAAGCAATGAGATATTCACCTCAGGGAAATTGCTTTCTACTGAAACAAGACGCAAGCTTCTTTTTGTTGTCATCAAAGAATTAAGTAGAGAACGTGCCAATAATTTATAAGGAAGTAGACATGAACATAAATGATGGGAGGAGTGGAAGATCAACTAGCTTCTGTGCTGCAGAAACGCAGAAGACAGTGATGGACAAAAAGCAGAAATTTTTACTCTAGGTCCAATGTTTCTCAAAAGAATTACAGATGGGTAACATAAAGCTCAGACTTGGAAAAACCTCTGTATATTCCTCCTGTTGATTTCACTGGAGTCTGTAGTTGCACAGTACTTGAAGTAAGAGTCCCAGCATTCTGCTGCCTCAGTTTTTCCTTTGTGCAGAAAGAGGAATGTGAACATCAAGCATTCTTATTAACTAGGGGAGGGGAAATAAGTGTGCAAGTGTTTAAATATAGAAAGATGTTGCCAGCATGCATTAGGTGTTATTAATGCCCTCACTACTAAAATGTGAACCAAATGAAACAAAGAGGTGCCTGCAGGGAAGGACAGTCTTTCTTAATGGGAGCTGGTTTCTGGGTCAGGAGTTTTTTTGAGTTACCCCCAGCAGCACCAGCATGGTAACCCCTTCAAAAGCTCAAGGAGGACTTAAATTGATGGCATGTTGCCTTCAACTACAAGTTCACCCTGGTGTATATATTCAAGCAATTTTTGCTTTCCCCTCCAGCTCTCCCATGACTACAAACAAACTTGCAGTTTTCAAACATTTCCCTTCCTGGTTCCTGTCTCTTTTTCCATACACAGCACAAATGCTTTTTCAGTCCCACTCCTTGAAGACAGACTGCTCTCCCTTCCCCCAGCCCTCTGCAATGAGTTCTTAAGCAAAAGCAAAAAGAAAAAAAATTCTTTCACAACCGTTTTTCTCACTAATTTTGTCCAAAGGCTACAGAAGTTTCTGGTCCACTTCAAAGTGTTGCTAGCAGGGCCATAACTGAACCTTCTTCTCTCTTCAGTACAGGCATTACCGGAAGGATGATTATCCTTCTTGGCCTTATTATTCCTTGCCTCTGGCTACCCTTCTCCATCTGGGAGCTAACCTACTTGCTCATCAGGTTCTTCCCCATTCTTGCCACTGCTGACATTTTCCAAAGCTTCTCCTAGAGCGACCACTTGCTTGCCTCACACAAAAAAAAATTGTTTCTCTATTCTGGCTCTAACCCACTCTCAGCAGAAGGCTCTGCCCCCCTTGCAAGCAACAACCCCACCACCCTGGGGCACAGCCATGCACAAGCTCCCTCCCCATGTCCACTGTACCAAGGAGAGAATGGCTGCTGCTTCTATGGGAGTCAATATCTCGACTTGCAAGTGGCTCCAAGCACAGGTGAAAAGTCAACATGTGTCTTGTTTTAGGAGAAAAAACATGTGTAAGATGACAAATGCATACAACCTTAAACTGCTATTGATTTCAATGTCAGTAATGGTCTCAAAAAAAAAAAAAAACCCAACCCTGGAACTTTGAAAATCCCTCACACTCCAGCTACCTACTGGTTCTGCAAGTATACTCCATTTCCATTTTACAAAGCAATGGCAGTTTTTGTAAGTCTTCTTAAAGCACTATTCAAAACCCAGGCTAGAGGGCTGAGAAGGCACAAGATCATTCCAAATAAAGAGGCAATGGTAGGAATGAGAAAAACAAAGCTTATGGTCATTACAGGCAACTGTATGCTAACCTCCCTGATGAAGTATGCAATTACTCCCAACAGTTCTTCAGAGTTTCCACATGTTGTTTTTTCCCCAAAAATCTTTCAAGTTGCAGTAGAATAAGCAACACCTGAATGCAATGTAACTTAAAGAGATACAACTGAAAGAGAATACATTTTCCCTGGAAGAAAGAATTCCTTCTTCTGACCAGTGTTGATACTGGTATATATTTTTACAATGCTAGATAGCCCTATTCTTTCACTCAGATACCAGCACCTAATGAGCACAGATATTCTAAATATTTCACAGTAAAATTCTATGTTGAACATCCACCATGCAGAACATAAAAGATTTTAAAGCAGTCTGGTTTAAGGCTGGGAGTTGTTAATTTGAATACTTCATTTCAAACCACTACTAACGTCAAGACGTTCAAAGCCCACTTGTATCAGCCTGGCAATGTTGGCACAGCAAGACTTTCAAGAACCTCAAATTTGTGCAAATGTCTGAAGTGAATACTCTGACAAATTAAAAACTTCAAGGAAGTAAGTAATAAACTAGAAATTTTGGGATTTACCTGGTGTGAACTCTCATGCTAGCAAGGCCTGACCAGGCAAGCTTTGTGCACTGAAAAGGTGCTTGGTTTTCTGTCCTGAATACTCAATGCACCAACCCAACTGCTTCACAGGTCACTGCAGATGGCAAAGCATCTTCGACCTTGCAACAGAATTTGGCTGAACCAATGGATTCTCTGATCACTAATTCACCACATACAGATTTACTGTCTCATTTACTGTCTCAAAGTATCATGCTATTCATGATACTTTGTATTTGTTCACACTACGCAGAGATAAAATGCTGAGAATTCCCACCTGGATTCACAGAAACAAGATCTCCCAGCTGTGAAGCATCTTTTTAAAGGACAAGAGCAGCTCTAAATCAAAAAACTAATGGTGTCATCACCACATAAGCAGCTCCTCTGGCTTCACAACATGTTAATAGTACTACATCAGAATTTCAGGACACGCAAGTGTAAGTATCAATGTTCACCAGGAAAGGTTGGGAAAATGCCGCATGGAAACTGAGGAAGAACTGGCAAAGCTCACGGGGCTCTGCATTGAGGAGCAGATTTGCTTTAAAATACCCACTCTGCTCCCGAGTGCCCAGTGCCCACCAGCACACGCCCTTCATCTACCAACTCAACAAACACTCACTTAAATACTGCAGGGAAAAACACTGGGTAAGACCCACACTGGGAAAAACAGTAATAATAGCAATAATAAACCAGTGATACACAGCACAGAATTACTAAGGATTTCAGTGAGAAGCAGTGCAGAAACAAAAAGAAGGCTCCCTGGTAAGATATCAGTACCCAGTCTTGAGAAAGAAGATGGATCTTGTGGAAGTTTCTTCTAATTAAAAAAAAAAAAAGCCTTTCTAAACAGATTTTATGATCATTTGGCTAAGAAACACCAGTTTGCAGATGGATTTTTCATTGCTCACATAAATGAAGACATGGCTTGCAAAACAACCAAGAGAAATGTATTTTTATATTCCATATGAATATTCCAAATTCCTCTAACTTCAACACAAAACAGCTCTGGCAGTTAAAACTGTTTCAGTAGAAGAGCTAGATTTGCGGCCTTAAAACAATTTTTGGTATTTTGCTGAGCAATGGCAAGCAATATTATAACAATAGGATTACAAAAATCTCAGTCCAAGAGCACCACCAGAAGTGGTACAAAGTTCCTGATGCCTGCCCATCCTGAACTGGAAACATTACCCTTCAAGACTGCAAATGACCACTTCACCTCTTGGTACATCTGGATCCAACATACTGTGACAACCTGTTTGTGTGTGATAGTGTTCATGGTATGAAATGAACTGGTAAAAATTGTGCTGCCTAATTTACCAACACTAGCAAGCTGTTTACTCCACAACAGTGCAAGTAACTGCCTGCAACTTTTTAGACCTGCTTATCTTTGTAACAGGCTGTCTGTAGATTAGGGTTACCTGACACTGACTACCTCCAGAAGGGCATTCCACTAAGAACTTCATTTTTTAAATTACATTATATAAATTGCCAAACAATACACTTTGTTTGCCCCAACACACTATATAACAACTCCCTAGTTCCAGGAACAACTGTTTTCTTCTTATACTTATAAATTAGAGTTACAAAATGTTTACAATAGAAGGAACAATGGCCCTGATTTCTTTTCAAACAGCTTCTGAATGGGCTGCAACACGCCTATGTAGCTGACTGACACCACTTTTCACTACACAGAAGTGGTGTTACAACCCTGGTACTTCTCTTGCACTTTTTCCAGGGTTCCCAATATTAATACTTCACATCTCATATGCAAGGGTAAGGCACATGCAAAACCTATTTGCCTCTACGTGATCACCACTTAGCTGTCTGGTTTCAAAGTTGCAGAAGGAGAGGGGATATGGATCTTGAAACACAGTTCAGTACCTTATTTGGTTGAAACAACCAATTTTAAATTATTTACTGTAACATGTAAAAAGTCAGTGTGAAGTTTTAGACAACTAGGAAGCAATACTGGGGAAAAAAATAGATTATAGATATGAACAGGGTCTTATGCTCCTTTTTTTAAACTGTGGGTTTGGAAAGTTTATCTGAGCTTATTTAGAAAAATATATGTAGGATTCTTCTAAATAATTTCAAGTTGCTGACCTTAAAAAAAAATCATAAAATTATTGATGGAATAGGAGTAAATGCCTTAAATGGGAGAAGCTGGAGTGTGCCAACCCCTCCTTGCAAGAACAGACATAAAGAAGCCTTTCTCAACATGGCTCAGCTCCATGGAGTTAAGTAGTCCCCAGAGCAGAGGAAAGTCTGTACTTCAGGAATGAGTTAATAAGCACAGTCTCACACAGACATTGTCTAGCCCTCACAACATCCTGCAAGGCATCAACATTTCTATCCCATGTAAAGACAGTGCAACCTACCTATGGCCACACAGTGAGCTAGCAGGTATTTTCAGGGAGGTAGCTGTGGTTTTTCCATGCATATGTTTACTTTTACGGACAGCAGCCACTTAGCAAGATCACACCCTAGTGTAATACAGGCCTGTGACAAAGGGACACGTGTAATGATTGGGACCCACCTGAGCCACCTGGACAGTCTGCATTGGAAATGCGTGTGCCAAAGTAATTGCAGCATGCTGCAGCCAGCTCCTGAACTCTAAAAACTGAGCTATTTCACACGGCTACTTCAGGACAGGTGAAACACATCTTAAAGACATTTATTTCTCTGCACTGCCTCTAAACAGAGCTTATGTAGACTCCAACCTTGTAAATTAGCAGTCAGGCTACATAAACTCTGCGACACACATCAAACTTAACTGAGGTGAGGGAGCTGAAGATAACCTAAGTATGAGGATGTCAATTTGTAGTATCAATAAGAGCTGCAATTAGAGATTTGTGCATAGTCTCTGTGTAAAACAACAGCATTTAATACAAGAAATTGTGCTACAAAAGTGTCTTAAAGCATCCACAAGAAGCTGACAGTTACACAGACCAACTTGGGTAACTCTCCCAAACTGGGTTTTAATTCTCAGTATGGAATATGAAACAAAAACAAGGGTAAGGGTTTTGGAGAGAGCAGCATACACATCTAGTGAGGTGCAACAGCTCTCACACACTCTGACATTAAATCTCATAGTGGCAAACACTCTCTGTGGCTAAACCCTGACAAGTACAAGCCTTTTCAATGAAAAATTCAACATCTTTATTCTCCTTGTTCATGCAAAGGTGACCTTTGTATTCTTCCTCACAGACACCTTGGTACACACTCCCACCTCAGCGCGAGTATCTAAGTTCAACATATTCTCTCAATACACACCTGAAGCTTCAAGGCAGCCTTGGTGTGCTCAGAGTCCACACACACTCTCCATCACATGAGCAGGGTGGCTGCCTGACTCAGCTGTCATCCCAGCTGATTCACTATTCCATTTACTGCTCCTTCCAATTGCAATGAGACACCTTTAACCAGCAGTGCGTAGTAAAGATCATGAGACATGACAGTAGCTGATTATAATAAATTATCTCGAAGCTTGTTCTATTTTTTAGCTTGTGAATGCTAAAAAAGCATCATTTCTTGTGTTAAAAATGATTGCCAAACAAAAAAACATGCTCAGGATTTCTGTTATTTCTTTTGCCCTTGAAAATAGGTATCTGAATCACTAATACCATTCACCAGTGAATGGGCTACTCTCAAAGAGTTTTAATATGTGTAAGCCCTAAGCCACAAAGGCAAAGACACTGCAGAAAGCACATGCATTGCTCAGGAGTATGTACAGGGTTCAGCAGAACTGTAGAAAACAAAACTCTGAAGATAAGTTACTGGTTTACATCATTGTGGTTTTCTTTTGCTAGAAAGGAATCCTGTGGATCCTTACACTCATGCAATTTATCAGCAACTGAAGAGCAGCCCCCTCACTTGGGAACCACATCCCCCAGACTGCCAGACAACTGAAATTTCAACCTTTGCCCATGAGGGGAAGCAGGCTACCTACAGCAACTGATGTCAGATCACCCCAAAATGAAACTTCATGCTCATCCCAAACTACAAGAGTGGAGCAGAGGGACTTCTGAATCACTGAGTACTTCCACGTACCCTCACTGAAGAGAAATTCTACCCATGTAGAGGTGCTCTGTCACAGGAAAGCATTTCAGGAGGCCATTCCAAACACATTCTGGAAATTTTGGGGGTTTTTGAGGACAAAACCCAAGTTCTTTCTTGATAAAACAGCAACTAAACTCTACTTCTCTACTACAGAACAATCTTTGTGTGTGCGAGTATGAGAGTGACAATAAAAGAAATACCAAAACAAATACAAACCCATAAAAGTTCCACCTCTGAACAAAAATGAAGCTAACTTAAGTAACTCCTCAAAATATCAGTAACCTGATACAAATACAAACCCATAAAAGTTCCACCTCTGAACAAAAATGAAGCTAACTTAAGTAACTCCTCAAAATATCAGTAACCTGACTCTCAGGATACTCACTTAACTCCTTAATTATGGACTCTGTTCCTGTAACTGAAATCAAATGAAATTCAATCCTGTGGTTATCCAGAAGATAAACCATTGCAAGATGAAATGTAGTCTCTTACTACTTTACCCATTTTCTCTTCAGTTTTACATATCAATTATTTCTTAGTTCAAAATGTTTATCCAGAACAGGAAGGATAATTGTCATCACAAAGCCTGCAATTATCCATAGGTAAAGAAGACTTTGATACCTGGGGACCTCCCATGCCACCAGAAAAGTTCAAACATAATCTGCTTCTGAAAACCCAAGACCCACTACATCAGCTTCAACACACAAGGCCAAAAAGTCATTTTCTATATTCAGACTGAAACTACAGGGCACATTCTCAACAGCAAGAGAATCACTCAGCATTTACCTATAAATGCACTGGCTTCAACTTCACTAGAGGTCCTTCAAAGCCCATCTCAGCCAACTCTGGGAACCTCTCTGACAGGCAATCAGGAGGGGCTGTCACTCACTCAGGTACATCACCCCATGGCAGCTTAGGGAAGGGTAATGACACAGTCAGGATAACACAGAAGTTCCCTGTCCCTGGATGTCACAATCGCCCATGGAGCAACTCTCTCCACGAGTACCGCTGCAGAGTGACCCAAGCAAGTGACACTGGTGACATTCACCACTTCCAAAGAGCAGGCTTACCAACATGAACTGCCCAGCACAAACACACCCTTTTGTCTTCTCTCCTTCCCACCCCCATTGCCTGCTGTAATCCCCAGTGATCCAGTCATACCCAAAGTACCGGCCTTGATCAGAGCTGGGAACTGTATGGGGTCACTCTTGGGAACAAGGCCACTCCTGTTCATGGTGGGGAGCTGCTCTGCACAGATTTCATGGCACAATATTAATCCAACTGCAGGGCTACTACCTGAAAAAACTGCAAGTCACAAGGGACTAAATGGGTATCATTAAGATTCTAGCTCCAGAATTTTACAAGTAGCTGTACCAGCAGATCCCTTTGCCTGGACACAGTTCTGCTGATTTCAGGGTACTTCTACCCAGTTTCTAACCAAACCTGATCACATAACATGCCACAACAAAGTAAGCCTTACCCTGAGGGGCCTGGTACCATACATGCTCATTCCAAGACTCAAAAGCATATTTACTAAGCATGGCATTCTCACAGAGTACAGCAAAAGAAGGGCTGAGACAAATTTCTTTTTCAGATGCTCTACCTTTCAGATTTCATAGGTAAATATCAAATTCCAGACACACAGCAGACTATTTTCTCCATTGATTGATACAGGACGAATTATAGGATGTTTGCAAAGCTTTTGTGCTTTGTAGAGGAGATACAGGGAAAAACGTGAATAAGCCTTTTAGAACAGAAAAGCAGATAAGGTATTTCAGTGGCCAGCAGAGCTGGGATGACTCCTATTTATTCTTTTGTACAGAGTACAGCTGAATGTTAACAACCATGCCCATGCTCTGTGCAAGTGTAATAAAAAGGAGGTACTGTAAAATAATAGATTGAACAGTTTGCCCTGGACTGATAAAGCAGCAAGCAAATAGCACAATTGCATGGAAGCATGCTTGGTTTGTAAAAGCACAGTCTGTCCACAGCTAAAATCATTTCCAGATGAGGGGAAAAAAAAATAAGTAAAAAAGAAGGGACAGAGAAAATTGAGAACATTTCCCTTTCCACCTGGAAACATAAGATTCAAAAAAGAAGCATCCCTCAGGGTTTCTGATCCTCAGGCTATGCTACTTTCTCCTAGGAAAGAAGTTCAGTTGACTCAGATCAGAGTCATGTTTGAGCAATGTGTAAATCAATGAACAAACCTGATTTTATAGGCTTTGTACTTCAGTGAAAAGTATATCGATATATAATACACACAGTTACCCATTTCCATTTTTAACTAAATTATTTACCCATTTCCATTTTTGACTAAATTATTTCCTCTCCTTCACATTGCTCAGTTTGGGGGGTTTTTTTCTAATAATGATTTCTATCTCCAGCTTGCTTGGCAATAAGCTCATCCAACGCATTTTCTGTCTGTTATTGATGAAATGCTGACTATACACCCTCTTAAGATTAAGTAAAAGTGTTTACATGAAAAAACTATCACTAGTTGTTAAATAAATATTTTAAGGTTATTTAATGGAGTACAAATTCAATATAAATGCAACCTGGGAAGAACAGAAACAGAAGTATCCTTTTAAGTCATTATCAGAACAATCTTCATTTGGAAACATATCCCATTTACAAAGTACAGGGCAAACAAAAAAAAGCAACATCTGAATTGGCAGAGCCCTACTACCATACATCCATTCATCACCACGCATTGAAATTCAATTGCTTTCAATAAAACTCAACTTTTTGTTAAAAAAGTCCTGACTCAGTAGCATTTGCAGAATTCCCATGACAGTATGGCTGGTAGCTTAAAAATCTGTCCATCTGAATCCTCCTCACATGGCGAGCTCAGGCGTATGAGGACAGAGCAGGAGAGAGGCCGGAGCAAAAGCGCGCTGCTGTGATCATTCCTGCACACCACCAGCCATCCCTTCTGTTTTGCTATTGCATGCCTTAAGGAACAACTCATCTCATCAACTAATCAGCAAGATTAATAGGACAATATGGAATTCTTTGATTACTGTTCTGGTATAGGGAATAGCCTGAGCTTAAAACAGCAAAAAAAGAAGCTCAAAGACAGCCTAAAAGACAGCTAGGGGACAGCCTAAAAAAAAATAAATAAAATTACAGTACAAGTTTCCAAAGTATGATTATTTCCTTCCCTAGCATCATTATATAACTCAGAAATGCATGAGGACAAGGAAACCTTCTAAACCAGAATCTTTGATGTACATGCAGCACATTCAAGAGAAGGGAACATTGTTGTGCAAAAATCAATTGCAAGAATCAGAAACAACACCAGAAGAAAACAACAGAGGCTAGAATGTAGTAGAAAAAAATGAATTTTTCTGAAAAAGCCAAGAACAGAGATGCCATTGAACAGGTCAGGAATAGTTGTTTCCAAAGGCAGTAAAGGAAGCAAAGTGTCAGCACTGTTACTTCAGGACTGTTAAATCTAAATACAAGCAGCTTTTCTTTTCTCAGAGGCTTTCTATTGGAGAGAGCTGTCTAAAATAAGAGGGATATGCCAAAACAAGGAAGAAACACAAAATAAGTCATGTAAATTGTTAAGAGATACATTCTACAAGATTTCATTGAAATCTCTCAGGCTAACCATGCCTAATAAAAGCATGTTTACCACAGCTGTACAGAATCACTTGAAAATACAGATTCTAGAGGAAAAAGATGAGCAACGGTTATAATGTAATCTAAAATTATTTCATAAATGCCCCCAATTGCATAGTCCACCAGCCACATTTTTGCAGAATGCTGGAGATAACACAATGACTATTACAGCTGTTAATAAAACTCAAAGGCTTCAACAAAAGCAGTTAACAATAAATGGCAGTTATGCTGTAGCACGTTTTTTAAAATACAAAAGCTAAACCACTTGCTAAAGTCAAACCAATCATTCTAAAAGAACTGGTTTAGTGTGGAATTATAATTTGCAAAACCCCAATTTTCAGGCTTTATTATTATTAAATTGGCACTATAGCAAGCACTCCTCTGTTTGCTGTCTCTAGCCCTACTGCAGTCCCGCACATTTCCTTATTCCCAATACAGAGATCCTGAATATGACATTATAATCACGAACTCTTATAGCTAACAACGGGAAAACATGCTTTCTTCAGCACTGTATGCAGAAGGGATTAAAAAGTTTTGGTAGATTGAGTTCCTTTTAAATCAGCATCTGTAACACAGTAGTCTACAAGCTAAGTTGAGACCGAGGCAACTAACTCCACCAATCTAAACAAAATAACGCATAAGCATGAAGACAGTTCTGTCTTACCAGCATCAGCTGAACACTATTAGAGCACTTACCAACTACCTCAGATTTTTTGGCCGTGTCCACCTTATTTACAACACTTCTGTATTAGGAGAGTATTACAGAACTTTAACAAGGAAAAAAAGTTGAAAAACAGATTTAAACTCTACTATAATGGATTAATATTCTCCCTTCTCTAATTTTCTCATATTTAAACCAAACACATCACTGACAGACCTCCTCTGGCTTCAGTGTGCCACTTAAAAAAAAAAATCACTACTCATAAATCCCTTAAGATAACTATACTGAAGTCAAACACAAGCATTTCCTTTACTTTCATTCTAAGTTATAAACATTTAAACAATACTGGAATCAACCAACATCCTACACTGCCAAGGACAGGTTCTATATGTAAGTTTCAACCAAAGTTGAAAAAAATTACTTAAGAAACAGACATTAAGCAGTTTAACATCACAGATTCCACACTTTTCTAAAATGAAGAGACTTTCTTTTCAACAGCCAATTAGCACAAGCTACTCTCTTTTCAGCTTGGCAAAGCTTGGTGAGTCTTTTCATACAGTGGCTGAGTTACAGGAGAGGAGAAGGACTAAATACAGCATTATTTTACCACATCCTTACTAGAGGGGAAAGATAGTCTTGCAATTAAGGAGTCAGCAGGTCAGCACTTCATTTCCAGTTTGGTTCCAAACTGCTTGTGTGGTCCTGGATGAGACAGTGACCTCCTGTGCCTTCTTTTTCTATGACCCTGTGGGGATAAATCCATACTTGCCAATCTCATGCTATGACATTCGTTTGCCGATTTTGTTTTCGAAGGGTGAAGGAGGCAGAGCAAAGAAGGAAATTGCCCTGTTAAGAGGAGTAGGTGCTGAAGAGCCATCTCCTTGCAAGTAGTTTGGGTGTTGCATGCTGTTACAGCTGATGAGCGCACCACAGCTTTGCTGCACAGCACAGGCAACCAGTACAGCAAAGTACTTTTCTCTTTCCTAAGGTCAAAGAAAGATGCAGAGAAAAACCACTGAAGGACTTTATGCGAGTACTCACTTACTGCAATTAACATTGTGCTGTTGTGAAATGCAGTTAATGAGGTTCTTGCAGAGAATGAGCCACGGGAATACACAATGCTGCTCGCAGGTGAGCAATCCCATACTCCATCACCTGTGTTTGGAATAAACCTTCCAAGTTAATGCAGGCCAAGTTAGTGCCCCTGTTTCACACCTGAAGAAGCAGAGCATTGATACATACATTTTCCTTCTCAAATCACAGCAGCAGGGAAGCAAAACTAACCAGATATTTCCTGTATCTACACCACAAGATTCAGCCAATGCTTCTGAAAGGAACCAAAAGACACTGTAACTGTTTCTTAAATCTGAACTACAGCATTTTGAGTCTCTCCTGTTCTCTTCTATAACTCAGGCTCCTGTGCACTAGGAAACTTGCTAAAATGGAGTAAGCAATAGTTTTCACAAAAAAGTACCTCTCATTTTTTTACAATACATTACTGAAGCCACATTAAACTTCTCTGAAGACACTCTGAACTTCTGAAATAGAGCTGAGTTAGTGAATCTTTTAACTGTTTAGGGACAAAAAATGTTTGGTCTTTTCTAACAACTTGAACAACCTGTATGCACAACCTGTCTTACCTCCATGTTGAAAATTAAGGCAGTTTGAATAGTTCATGCTATAATGAAAGCAAGTTATAAAATCTATTCATCTACTAGCAAGGAATATACCAAGGCAGCCCAGCCACGCAGGACATCAGAACCTCTGCTTGCCTTGCAGTAACAGAGGTGGTCCCCGCAATAGAACATAGCAAGTGCAACCCAGCACCAGTGAGTCTGGATACAGACATGGAAATTCAACACCATGGCAATAACCAGGGCAACAGTGTAAGTCATGACACAAAGGGGAAGCTTTATTAGTGGAGTTCTATACCAAGCATAATATGTATTAAAATCCATGCTTTAAAAAAAAAAAAAGTGGCGGCAAATTTTATTAATTCACTTTAGCCTTCTGCTATGTACTTTACTTTTTTTTTTTCAAAATTACTCTGTTATTTTGTTTCTCTCTTGTCCATTTAACAACATTCCCAAACCAGCAGAGCCTATCAAAGCTAAAAGCCTTGTCCTGCTGCTGGTGTATCACCAACATATGTTAGGAGCACTTAAATTGCAAGGCTGCAATCTGCTCTCTGAAGGAGGCTGGTAGCAGGTGTGACAGTCTGATCTGCAGAATGAACTATATATAAAGATGCAAGCAGTGGGGGGGAGGACTCCACAGCTTTGCTTTTATATATCATGCTGCATTTGTAGTCCTACTTATTTAGAGAGAGGGAGAGGGAAGCCACAAAGTTAAAATAGGTAGACCTTGGCATCTCTAAGCTCAGTGTTTGATTTTACAGCCCCTCCCTGTCAGCAAAGCAAGTGAGCAGCACCAGGCTGTCTGCAACTTGCTGTTCGTGCTGAGAAATGCACAATTTGCAATTGCAAGGAACCAACACTCTTATTTATTCCATCTAGGCACTGTGTACAAATCCAAAGCCATGTGGTCTTCCCCAAAGGCTGGCTTCCCAAGCAGCCCATCAGGTGAAAGGCAGGCTGCCAAGGGCTGTTGACTATAAACTGAGCTCAGATCTCTGCTTCCTATCTCAGCTTCTAGCTTACACTGAAGAGTAATACAAAACATAAAGCAAATTACTGCACTTCACATTTAAGTTCAGAAAGAACAGCGTACTTTTTGAAAAAATGACAGGAAAATTCTGGATGATAAACAGCATGTTTCTAAAACCCTAATTAATTACAGAAAGACTTTATTTCAGTATCACACACAACTTTAATCCCCTCAAGTGATCAAGAAAAAATGTGGGCTCATTGTGTCTTAATTCTCTCTTTTCACCATGTCTCTGGCATCCACCAACCTTTGGAAACAAAGTCTTTCAGAAAGCAACAAAACACTGGCTCACTGAATCAGAAGCAACTTGTGAAGGCTGCTAGAGTTAAAGCAGTCTTTACACACTGTCTAATCACAGACATAATACATTGTCTTATAAAGGGTAACAGAGACCACCCGTAAAACCCGTAAAATCTGCAACTTCTCTGCTGCCCAGAGAAGCTGCGGGTGCCCCACCCCTGGAATTATTCAATGCTAGGTTGGATCAGGCTTTGAGTAACCCGGTATAATGGAAGGTGTCCTTGGCCATGACAAGGGGATTGCAAGTGGGTGATCTTTAAGGTCCCTTCCAACCCAAACCACTCTATGATTCTGTGAAAACAAGACATACATTTTACAGAATTAGCTATTTCAATTTACAGATTCCAAATAGTTTAATAACTTTCACATAAAGCAAATTTTAAAAGCCTTCGTTTTATTTTGTTCTGAGACCAAGCAAGTGCTGAACTATGAAATGGAGGTAATTTAGAATAAAATAGACCATTTCATACAAATTGGACTCAAGTACAGTGGATGGCTATGGTAAATATTGAGACTTTTTTTTTCATTGGGAAGAGTAGTATGCATGCATGCATAAGCATTTACAGGTCCACCTTGACAGCATTTTTAGAAAAGGGACAACTATATGGATCTACCTGATCATCCTGAACAGCCCACTAGGCCATTGCCCAAACCTTTCCTCAACCATTTAGCTCAGCACTTCTCCCACAGGTCACTAGCCACTGGGAAAATACCACCACAAAAAGGAGATTTAGTCAAGTCTGAAATACATGATTGTAAAAAAAATATTCTGGAAGTAGATTTAGGATACAGTTCCCTTCAGCAGATTGTTCAGACTTTTCCAGATGCTAAAAGGTAAACAGCAGTACATTCAAGCTAATTACCTCATATTCAAATATCAAAAGAATATTTAACTCAGCACAAATTAGCTTTTCATACAAGCTAGCTCCCCTTCGCTGCTGCTTTCATTCCTCAGCTAGGGAATTTCACCAGCAAAAGAAACTTCTTACCTCCATAGAGACAGGGTGAGGACCAGGAGCCTTTTCAGCTAAATATTTCACAAACACCAAAAGATACAATACAGGATATTCATTACCTGTGGCTTCCAATTTAGCAGGGGCTTCAAGCTAACAACGGCTATTTTATGGCAACGCCAAAGCAACAAAAGGGTTATCAGGAACTTACTTCAAACAGCTATACTAATAAAGGAGATATTTATAAGACACTTATTACAGTAACATTTTACACACACTAATATCTGGGTTTAGTTTACCACAGCATTGTGTTCCTGAGTGATCACTGGGAACAGGGTGAGGAGACTACTCCATTGCCTAACACAACCACAAGCTAAAAATGCTGTTTTACATAAAGAGCAGAGCATTTTCTTTTAAGACCAGGTTAGGTAAGTTCAGAAGGTTTTTCTCTTCAAATGGAAGCTCTTAAACATACAAATATTTTGCATAGAGTTATAGTCATTTAAAATCACATTCATTGGCTTTTTTACAAAGAGAGCCTATGCTAACACAGTATTCTGGATTTAAAAGCTCTACTTTATTTCAGCCAGTCCACTTTTCTTGATATTTCTTAGTTCAGACATCAAATTTTCCAGAATTATTACAGACTGCATTTATTTGTGCTATTTTTCATGTGAAGAAAAACTAGAAAGAGCAATTAAAGCTGCTGTTAAAAAAAACTCAGTGAGAGCAAAACCCATCAAACCTATCTTCTCAAATTAGTATTCTTAATGACATTAAAGAAAGTGTTCAATACAGGATTTGGCAACAATGCTCTGAACTTGCACCATGCCCAGAAGACAGGACTCAGTTTGACTGAGCGAGGGTGGAGGAGTCTTTTGTGCCGGGTCTTTTCCTTTCCCCCATCCCCAGGCATCTTGTTCCTACAGTGCCACAAGAGAAGCAGCAGCTTTGTCAGCGTTTAAGCAATTGACCCAAGGCACACCCTCACCTTGATCCAAACCTGAGCTGCTGCCTCCCGCCGAGCCCCCTCACACTCACACCTCGCAGGAGCCCAGCAAAGCCGGCTTCCCCACTCCAGGAAAGCCACAGCCATTGCTGGGCTGCCTCCCCTCATCTCCCTCCAAAAGCAGCAGCATTACTTCTCTCACCCAGCACTCATCTCTGTAATAAAAACCAGAAACACCCAGCAGAGTAAGTGAAGTGTATAGAGATGACTACTCTCCTACTATTATAATACTCTCCAAATTATTATAATTGCACAATACTTTTTAACTTTTAGCAAAGCCTAACACTTCAGGCTAGCAGTCTTCCAGCAACCTGCTACTGCCAGAGACAAATTCAAGGTGAGTAAAATCCCTTCCCTCTTCAGGCTGCACACAGTGCTGAGGCCAGAGCTCATTCACCAGGAATGGGCAGCCACCACAGCCTGGCCACCACAGCCCTGCTGCCTAAATTAGTCTTATTTTGGTACCTGGTAGCTGGCTGCTCTCCTGGTGCTTACAGCTGTAGGCACAGGGTCTTTACAGGAAGGCAGAGGGGAAAACTGACAGCACAAACAAATGCACACTTAAAACAACACAACTAGCATTTGGTCCAACAGGTTCTTGGAGAGGTCAAATTAAATCAAGCTTTGTTATTTCACTTAGCAGCTTATTAAAGAAGCAAAAGGTTCTGAAGCTTCCATTTTATTGGGGTTTTTCAACTGTCATTTAAGTTGTTACAGCAACAAAACTTTCAGCTGTGTGGTCGCAGAGCCACTCCAGCATCCCCAGAAGTAATTTTTCCAATATTTATTGAATTCAGCTCCTTCCTGTTCAGGACTCAAAGAACTTGGAACAAAGTTGTTCTTCTCATTATATGTGCAAAGAGGTATATCACTGCAAGATTCTCCCAAGTAAGATATTGCTTCCAACATCTAACAGAGAAGGAAAAAAACTATGTAGCCTTTGCCTAGGGGGAAGATAGAGTAACTCAACAACTTTGAAAGCACATGCAAAAAAGATGGGGTAAGGTGAAACTACTTTTCCATTTAGTAAGTGTGGCTACGTTTCTTCAAACAAATGAAAACAACTAAGTGGGTGCACACACAAACATACAGGCACTCCCAGAAGTTCTATCTCCATTTAAAATACTTTATACCCACGTAACTTTTTTTTTCTAGTAATATAACATCAACACCAGCAACATTTTAAATTGCTATTCTCAGTCTGTAAAGACATGCACACCCGGAAAAAAAAAATCCTATAAATGTTGCCACTTAAAAAGAAAACTGCTAATGATATACCAGCTTGCTCCTCCTGCAACAAATTCATAATTCCACTCCATCAGCAGCAGGCTAAGCATGAGACAATGAGTAAAGTATGGCCAAAAATGTGACACTGCTTTTCCAAAACCGTGTCTATTTTCTCTATCAAATTAGGGATACACTACTTTCACTAAGCTTATTGCCCAGAAAGAAAACCTTCCTATAATAAACTCCACACGTTTATTTTAAAACGAAAGCCTTTGGGTGACATCTGTTGAGCCACTGAGGTCAATTTTTCATCCTCTTGCTAAATGGACCACTTGCCTCCAGGGCACCAAGTTAACCCATTTCTTCCCATCTTTGGTGCTTTCTGTTTGTCTGTATTTAATGTACTGCATTAGTGTCTCGCTTCCATGGAAACTCCCATTTCCAACTCATGTGAAAAAAAAAAGGCACCTGTCTATCACCACCTCAAAAGCATTTCCTTCCACCAAACTCCAAAGACATCCCATCCTTTATTCCACCTCTACAGAAGACCATCCTTCTCCCCACAGTCACTTCCCTTCTGCCAGCCCTGTTTCTGTCACCACAGAAGTTTTGACAAGCTGGAGGCACAACGATCCAGGAAGCAACACCAGCCAACTTCTCCAGCACCAGAGCATGGTCTCTGACAGGAACACAGCAGCATCCCAGGGCCCATCTCCAGGGGATGCTGGTTTCTGCTCCTGGGCAGCAAGGATCATTCTCTTGTACAGAAACTTTTTTGGTCTTCATTCCTCTTCCCCCGCATGAGAGACCCCAGCCCTGAGATGCAGGGCACGGGATCCAGTCCAACAGTTCTAGTAAGAAAGTCGGAATGCATTTGTCCTTTTGTTTAGCACTAAATAGGTGATTAATGTGCATCACTTCACCCCAGGGAACTGAAGTAGAAAATAAGTTACCATCAAGTACCCACCACCTGATTAAAAAAAAAAAAAAAAAAGCAAGCAAATATCGCAACAAAATAGTTATTACAATTATTTCCAATTTAATAAATACCTGGGGCCAGTTTGAGAAAACAACTAAGGATACCCATAGGAAAAAAACCCCGACATTGCTGAGGTATTGTAACAAGTAAAACTAATGTGATTATCTCAAAACCAAAAAAAAAAAAGCTGTTAATTTAAAATTCTTTTTCCCCAATTTAAAATTTGACTCATTTCTCTTTCACTAGTAATATTAGTCATTTCAACAAGTATTATGACTGTGCTGCTGTTTTCTTTTCTACTTTCTCAGTTTTTTTAAACAGCCCCACTGAATTATGTAACTTAGCTCAAAGACAGTTTGGTTTTTGGTGGTTTTTTATCCATTTCCCAGTACCAGACTTGCTGAGCATCACATCAAAATGACCTCAAAGAAACAAAATATATAATGTATATTAAAAAGGAGGGGAAAAAAAATAAAGCACAGATGCCCTAAAGTATCTTGCAGAATTTTTTAATACTTTTTGCTTCACTTTTTATTTTCTTACTGCTCAGAAAATATTTCTGAGTGAGAACATCTGTGCTATATTCTGGATTGATGTTAGAAGAATTCCACTTTATTTTCAATATACATAAGCACTGGTTCAGCATTGTTGCATGTTTTATCCATTCAATTTATATTTGGATGAAAAGGTTTGTTTTCCTTTGAAGAACCAGGAAATTGTTTTAAAGTTACATGAACCGTATTCTGTATAACTAAGATCACCAGCATTTCTCCCCCATTTACTCCATCTTATTTTACCAGATTAAATGTGCCACGACTAAAAGATGTCATAGTCTGGTACAACTGAGAATGTGTTACTTCCAGTGGTGTTTTTGTAATAGAACTAAAACATCTGTGACTGCTATAACTGAAGTTAAAGTGTAAAAAGCTCCGAGAATCAGATGGCTTTCCACTGGTGGAAGGCTATTGCCCAGGAGAAGAAAGGCTGGCAACTCCCTAAACCCCAGACTGCCTCCAGAAACTATTCCCCAAATGCGCTGAGCGCTTTCACAGGCTCCTCCACAGTCCTCCCCCTCAGAGCTACAGGAATTGCTCAGCAGCTGAATGGTGCTTTGCTCAAAGGGAAATCACTCTCAAGCCACTCTTCCACAAACACACACTTCACTTTGATCACTGTTAAGTAACAGTGAAACACTGAGAAACCACATAATGCCAAACTGAAAGCCATGATGCTCCCCGTCCAGCCGGGGATAGGTGCTGCTCACAGCCAGGCTAAGCAGTACCACACACATCCTCTACTGAAAGCACCTTCCAAGTTGAAGGCTTACATGCCGTCCACTTCTCAAGCCCCGCTCTGTAAGCACTACAGAATTCAGCCTTCTTTATCAGCTTTGAATAATCCCGGGTGCCTGCTTGCTCAAATCACAGCGGTGAATCACAGCCCCAGCGTGGCTCTAAGGCCTTCCTAAGACAAGCCTCCTCTCTCATTTCACGGACGCCTGAACACAGGCAAGAGCTGGCAGAGAGGGCATGGCAGGGCTTGTGCAGCTCCCTGCCTTGCAAGCCACAGGTCCCTCGGGCACAGCACTGCCATACAGCAAAGTCCCCGTGCAGGGGACCTCCGTAGCCACCGCCATGCCACGCTCCCTCCAAAGGTTCATTTCTTCACCCTGCAACTTCTCTTGCAATGTGCAAGAGTCACCTGTATTTACAGATGAGACAATGACAGGAAAACGTGGATTTGGCCAAAAACACAGAGAGAGTTGGAGAAAACATGTTAAAAGAAAGTTTTCCATAATGAGCAGAGGGAATTTATCACTATAGCGGTGCATTTCCAGCACCAAACCTGCAGGATCACACAGCAGCTTTCTAAACATGAAGCAATCATGACCCATTTCAGTACTGATCTTCCTTAAATTAGCATCTCTCCACTGCTGTTCACCACGCCTCAGCAGAATGACGTTACCCATCAGCTGGGTTTCACTGCCGCTGTTGGGAGCCCAGCATCAGCGAAGAGGTCAAGAGCCAGCTTGAGAAAACTGCCAGGAGCCCCACGGAATCCTGGCTGACCTCAGGTAAATCACTGAAATACTACCCAGCCAATTCTGAATGCAGAGCCCAGAAACATCATCCTGGGGATGTCAGCTGGAACTAAACTGACAGCCAACTGAGCAGCAGGGGTGACAGGGACTTTTTTGGCATTTTGGTTCCTTTTTGGGCTTGAGAGGATTCCTGTGCATTCTGGAAATAACCTATAAGATTTTTTTCTACTTAAAAAAGGCTTGATATTTGCACATATATCAAAATGAAATCCAAACCAACAAAAACAAAACAAAACAAAACACACACACACTAAAAAAACCCCCAACTTTAAATCTTTTTTATGCTAAATTTAGTCACTACTGCCCTTGAGTATTGCCAAAGAGGTCTCTGAATGGGCATTGTGGCAGATCCGTTTAAGCCTGTGGCAAAAACCTAGTGGTCAGACTCGAGGAATGTACCAAGAACAATACAAAGTCCAAGTAAAATCAGCAGTTTTTCAACCAACCCACCCATGTACTAGGCTCTACAAATGATGCCCCAGTGACACAGTCATGAGGAACCATGCAACTGTTGCTCTACAGAACATAACTTGTATCAAAGCTGCCGTCTGTGTACCCGGCAGAGAACGGCTGTCTGAGAACCGACTTGTAAGCAAATAATCCCTGTTAGCTGGTACTGGGGGGAATAAAATCAAAAACAGTAAAAAAAGCAAGCTTCACACACACATGCACTCAAACTACAACCTTCCCCCCTCACAATTCCCTGTTGATGAATATCAGTCCTACCAAAGAGATGGAGCTTTAAGCTCTGGGTGGCCGAAGCCCCCAATGTACAAATTAAACGAGAATATGGTCATCTGACACCTGTTACCTTTGCTTACACTGCCAACTTTCCCGGAGTTCTGGTCTCTTATCAGCAACAGCCTCTACCACTATCAAAGAGCAGATTACAATTTCTTTTCACAAATATTAGTGCATTGCAGTTTTCAAATTAACAATTGAAGTATTGTTCCACGCAACATAAAACCCCCACAAAACTTCACCTCCCTACAGCATTTGGTAAGGGAGATGGGAAAGGTGTCTTGAGACTTCTATTAAAATCTTTTTGATTCAGCAGGAAAACTGTTAATTTACTTATTTTAACTAGAAAATGAGAGTTATCTGTAAGGTCTAGGAACACCACTACAAGCTCATGATATGCAGGGCATCAGACTGAACTATTATGGAGACCAAACAATCCCTCTAGGGACTGAATGCGACACTGAACAACTCCAGCATATCTATGATCTCCTATTTCATATTCTTGGTTACCATGATCATTTACATCACATTAGAATTAAAAAAAAAAAAATTATACCTGCCTACCACTTTTGCACACCTATTTTTACTTGCAAGAAAAAGAAGATAAAGGTAAAATGCTTACAATATCCACCCCAAAAAACCAAAGGATGAAAGATTATGCTGACAGTCAAAAGTCAACAAAAAATGTCAGAAACATCTCTGGCTACATCTAAGTCAAACCAAAGTTACAAGATGCACAACTACGTCCTTTCGATAGTTGCTCAATACATCATTTTTATAATAATTTTCCACCTTTTAACACTAGTTCAATATTCGATAAGCATGTTTCATCTCAACTGCCTGTGTGCTTTCTCCCTTTTGGTGCAGTCCATCATCTCCTGCCATCAATGTTAAGCCACTCACGTGTGGCTGACCTCCCCTCTTAAATCACTCTTACCTTCTTGCAACTTTTTAACCATTAAATTAATTGCTAGGAAGCCATAAGGAGAACTACACCTGCTCCAAATCTGCACAACCCCTGCAGGGTTTGGAAAATGCACCTACCATTCCTCAAGCCAGCTGTCCCCTGCCCAAGCTGTACTCCTTTAAGACTCAGGCAGAGATTGTGCCAGAGGCTGCATCAGTCCATCCAGCCACACAAAAGTGCACCATTAGTGTGCCCCCATGAAAACTGGGTTTCATTAAACGTGATCGATTTTGCTGACTCCACTTGCCCTGAACAAGGTGGATTTCAAACATCTCTTATCATTTGCTGGTTCATTTCCCGCAAACACAGCCTGCAGAAAGAATGCAGCATGTTTCAGACACAAAGCTTCTCTTGGAATAAAAGCAAAAGTACAGAAAAATTTATACACACTACACAGGCCAGGCTTTAAACACAGCCTGTCATATTAATAACTAATTGCACACACAAAGATTTAGTACTGACAGGAGGGTTAATCCATAATTAATTTTTGGAGATTTATGAATCCTAATCAAAGACATAGCACCCAGAACTAACTGCAGTTATCTGCAGTTGTGTTATCTGTGTGTCATCTGTATGTTTTTAACTCCTAAAATCTTACAGAGAGGAGAACCATACTATTATGTGGATTATTCTCCATAAGTATTTTTTCCATTCTCGACATGTCTCTTGAACCTAAATAAGACCAAGCCAGAACACTGAGGTCAAATTTTGAAGTTATTCACTCCTGGCACTCTGCAGTCATGGGTTTGGGCTGCCTCACTACAGCTGCACAGGGACATCATAAGTACACTATGCAGATCACTTATGGCTAATCACAACCGGGAAACCGTGACAAAGCGGGAGGTGATCTGGGAAGGGCTGACAACTCAGTTCTCATAGGCTTCGAGGAGTTCTCCTGAAGGAACTGCTGCATACAGTAGACACACATTCTTGCAGGATGAGAAATGCTGGTTTTCCTGTAAGTATGAAAACCATAAACTTCATTCAAATATTTTGAATAATCTTCCACCAGATATGCTTCTTTCCATAACAGCACAGTGGTGGTGAAGTAGATTTCAGTGTCAGCTTGATACCTGCTGGCAGACTGTAAGTTCATTCGGGCACATATACTTTGATCCCCTCCGTTTAGGAATTACTTTGTCCCCTTTCTTGTCTCTTTATGAAGTGGAGATTTGCTCATCTGCTACATTAGCACAGAAAGGAGCCACCTAACTGCTACAAAAAGGCAGTCATCTGTGGAATTCTGGCATCCAAACCATAAAATTACTATGTTACTCTACTGCGAACACAGCAAACAGCACTATACGCCTACTTACAAAACTTAATTACTGTAAGATCCAGTTCCTTACTACCTAAACATCACCACAGAAAATCTTCAGTCAAAAGTGAAGTTTGACAGTGACCGTATAAAACACTTAGAGAAAGCCATGGACACTGCTACTGTTTTTAACCACAGAATTTCCATAGAATAAAAACAATCTCAGTAATTGCAGCTACCTCAAGTCCATACCAGTGGCATACAGCATAACCACCATATAAATACTAATAAATAAAACCACCGTGTCATTTTAACCCAGAATACAGAGCTTTTGGTACCAGGGACTAGTCAAAGTATGGCTGCCCCTCTGCAAACTGGCTTTTTAATAAGCACACGGCCATAGTCAACGAAGAGTTTTTTGGGGGTTTTTTTCCCTCATGCTTCCACAGGCAGGCCACTTCTTTTCTGAAGTGCAATTTGCAATGATGTAACCTTTCCTGGTGACTGGCATGTGTCTCCCCAGTGCTTACCACTTCAATCCCTCCCAGGTTTAGCATTATGCTGCAGAATGCAACTGCCATTCCTTAATGCAACTTAATAGCTGGAAGCCAGGATGCAGTCCACTGCCACAGGAGTTACATGGAACACAGTTTTGGAACAAAACATAGCAAAATAATCACTTTTATTAATGTTGTAGCACTGATGAACAAATGTTGCAAACATTTCTCATCTGAATGGCCCAATGAGGCATTCAGTCCTCCACAGAGTCTCACTTTACTGTTCACTGCTTTACCTTAACCAGAGAGGTACTTTCAGCCTGTCTCCTATATGCAGGTAGACTGTCATGTGCATTAATGCTGTATATGAATGACTGCTGGTATGCAGCCACAGCCATACCCTAGAGAATCATTTTTCTCTTTTTTCAGCCAGAATCAGAATATGTTTGCCCTCTTCAAAACCATGTTCTTCAGGAATCAGGTGGGGAGGTGACAGCAAACTCAGTTAACTTTCTCCTCCCAGCATCTGGAATTCTCTATGAAAAAACTGATTTTAAAAATTTTCTTGGGAATCACTTCAATCGACGAACCGTTCACAATATTCCTTCCATTGCATGTTTCAGGACAGCCTGGCAGTCTGCATTTGCCAAAGCAAAACTTCCAGGGTCAGAAGTGTAAAATGTCTCAGAAGTGCTAAGGGGGAGAAGCACACAAACTTCTTGGATAGACAAGGCAGAGGAAAGGGGAAGGGCACTGCTCAAGTTCTCAGACAACGATAGTCATACTGTCCAACCAACCAGTTGATTAAAAAGAAGTTTGCAGCAACAAGAAAGTACGTTGGGGGAGAGCGGGGGAGGAGAATAGGAGAGAGAGAAAGAATTTTTTTTTTTTTTTTTAAATAAGGGAAAAAAACCAAAATCCAACAAGTTGCCTATGGAGGGAAAGCCAAGTTTGCAACTGCCTGCACACACGCTCAGCCAGGAATTTCAACATGGGGCTGCGGGAGGCCGGCGCAGGCGGCTGTAGGGCTCAGCCCCGCCGCGGGCCGGGCCGGCGCTCCCCGCACCCCGGGGCACCGCGGACGGTCCCGCACACGCGCAGCCTCCCCCCGCGGCGCGGCGGGCGCGGAGCTGCCGGGGCGGCCGCGCTGCTGGGCCCCCTCGGAGCCTCGCCCGGCGCGGGGGGCGGCCTGCGGGGCGCCGCCGGACGCCCCTGCAGCGGGGTCCCCTCGCACCGCCCTCCCCGCGGGGCCTGGAGGGCCGGGAAGCCTGGAGCTGGATTTCCAGCCCTCCGCGGCGACTCCCGCCCGGCCCGCGGCGCCTCGGCCCCGCCACCCGCCCCGGGGCAGACCCGGCACCGCCGGGCCCCGCGCTGCTCTGCCGGCCGGGTTCGGGCGGCTCCCGCACGGACACCTCCGGGGGCCGCCAGGCACCGGCGAACAAAGGGCCGAGGCCCGCCAGGCTCCCGCGGGGAGCCGCGGAGGGGCCGCGCTGGCCGCTGCGGAGGGGCCGAGCCCATCCCGCCCCCCGCGGCGGCGCCGGGCACACGCTCCCCGCGGGCTCCGCCGCCGGCCGCCCCCGGCCCCGCTCCCACCGCTCCCCCCGGCGGGGCAGCCCGGACTTTCCCCCTCGCTTCCCTCCCCACTCCGGGAAGCGCCATATTGATCGCGGGCGGCGCTCCCCGCGCCCCTCACCTTGGCGATCGCCTTCTTGTACCGGGTCACCGCTTGCTGGATCAAGCTGAAAACTTTCATGTTCCCGTCCCCGCAGGGCACGACCACCCGCGTCCTCCCGAAGCACACCGTGACTTTCATCCTGCGCGGCTGGGGGGCTCCCGCGTCCCTCCGACCCCGCGCAGCCTTCCTCCTCCTCCTCCTCCTCTTCCCCTCCGCCCTCCGCCACGGCCGCCCCCCGGCGGGGCGCGGCGCTCAGCCCCCGGCCGCCGCCGGGCTGCCGCTGCGGGCGCCCTGCCTTCGCCCGGCTTCGCGGCCGGCCCGGCGAGGCGCGGGGAAGGGAGGGCAGCGCAGGACGGGGGCCGGTGCTGCCTTCCGAGGGCCGGGGGCCGCTCACATGCCGCGGCGCTGCCCGCGGCCACCTGCTCGGCGCCTGCCCCGGCGCGCAGCGGCGGCGGGCGGGGCGGCGGCGCTGGCTCCCGCTCCGGAGGCGTGGGGCGGTGCGGCGGGGCGGGGGCAGCCGGCCGGCTCCGCGGGGCGCCGGCGGCGCGGACCGGGCGGGGGAGCCGGCGGGTCCCGCACGCGGCCGGAGCGAGTGTCCCGACCGAGCCCGAGGGCGTGCGGCTGCCCCGCCCCGTCTGCCCCGCTGGGTGCCGGGGATGCGGAGCCGGGATCGCACCGTCACAAGGAGCCTAGCGAAATCCTGGTCCCTCGACCCCGGCTGGTGCTCTGGGGGGAACGGGCACCGCTGCTGCTCCTCGGGGCGCTGCCTGCTGCCGCCCTGCCTCAGGTACGCGGGTCCGAAGAAAGAGAGACATGGCATCGTCGAGAAGGTGCGTGGCAGGACACCGCAGCGGTCTGCTGTCCCTCCGGGTGTCCAGGGGGGAACAGCCACCGCGCACGGCCAAAGTCAGATGGTCTTTATGGTCTTTCGGGTATCTGTTAACGCAACAGGACCAACACAGTGCGAAAACTAGTGCATCCTCATTAACACCAGTATCAATGGAACTGCTGAGCAATCTCCTCCACAACGCCGCCAGAAGTCATAGGGGTTTATAGATATCGCTCACTTTTTTCACGGATTTCACTAAGGGCAATGGAATTGCACAGTTCATTGGACATTCAATGTGGCCTGACAATATATACCGTTTGTGTAGAAATGGTAAAACAATTCAAATTAACTAGAGTGGATGCAGAGTTTGGAGAACAGGAGAGCAGTGGGAAACAGCTTTCTTCCTTTTTTTTTTTTTTTCTTTCGAACTTATACGCAGCACTAAAGATGTGAATTTCAAGGAAGCTTTGTAGCACATAATGTCAACATCCTTCTACAACACCAGGCAACTCAGCACGTGTCCTCTGGTGCTCCCTGCCCGGCAGCTGTCCCAGCTGGCAGTCTGCTCTTGTTCCCTTAGCAATAGTATTAGTAACTTTAAGAACTTCAAACCTGGTACAAATGGCAAAGCTGTCTGCGGTTTGGTAGGTACACAACTAAGGAGAAGAATTAATGATGTTTTTAAAACATCAAAGGTGAAATTATTGCCCAGTTAAGTCAAGGGTGAGAATGGCGTCCCTAACCCTTTGCGTTCTAGTTAGGAGTTCCCAGTGTAGAAAACGGAGGAGTCAGTTTATATTAATTGGATTCCATGCATATTATCCAATTTCATTGAAATCCACTGAACCTTTTCTATCAATTGCAGTTTTAGAAAGCTTTGGGACACTCGAAAGATCAAACAATCCATTTGCTGACCTACAGATAATTTTTAGCTTAGATGCCAATTTTATTACCATTATCCACCTGAGTTATCTGGACTAATATATCTGAATTTTATATGAGAAATAGTCTGTCTGTTAAAGCACACCTGCCGTGTTATATTTTGTCATATCCCCAGTGTTCACTTGTGTGGAATAAAGGCAGCATTCAGGAGTTCAGAAAGGCAGAAGTGAAATAAAACTGGTGTAAACAGTTTACAGCTCATGACTGAGACAACTGAGTACACGCTGCAGTTTTATGGCCATAGCTCATCAAACTTATTATTGGAAAACGATGAAAATGTTCTTCAACCTGCTGCTTCTGTACTTTCTAGGTGATCATAAAGGCTGCTGGGAACCTACTGAAAGGATGAAAGAGGTATAAATCCTTGGTTTAATATACATCACCTAAGAAACTTGCAGAAAGGACTATGAAAATGTGAAGTCAGTAGAGGCTCTTCTCAGGCTGTTTTTAACAAGAACTTTACAGTGTCATAGACTTTGTAATGTTCCACATTATACTTCAGTTGTCATTTGCTTATATCTGCTAAAACATGATGTTGCATATCAAACAGTTTACCACACTGCTATAAAAGTTAATATTGTTTTATTTATAATTCTTAATACTGTTTCACTGTTTATAATTCTTAATACTATTTCACTGTTCAGACACAGCTACAGGTTTTTCATGTTTTTCTGTGATTTAATTCCTGTTCTTACTGTCTTTAGCAAGTTTCTTGGCAGTTTTCCCAGCTGTTCTAATAGTCTCCTGGAAAAAAACCCCAACAGTTTAGAAAGAAATATTGGTAGTTTTTCCATTAAATGTGTGAAACAGGAAACTTCAGTAATGAAGTACAAGAAAACAAGTCTATCCTGGGATCTGATTTAAGGCCAAAACTTAAAGACTTGCACATGAATAGTGATAGACCTAACAGGAATGAGAACCTCCAAGATTTGAGTTTCTTCCCCAGTAGGTACACATAAAAGTTATACATACATCATTCTGAAAACATTTTTAATAAAATTTACCACATAGAGTGTTTGTTTTGTTCTTCCTTAGAAGGAAGAATGAACTTTAAAAAACAAATGTAACAAGGTTGTGAGATTGTATGAGGTCTAATTATGTAAGATAAATGAAGTATAAAACATTATTATGAGAGATTATGAGAAAAGGATTATACTAATCGGGAGAAGAATTGGCAAGAGTTTCTAGTTACCAGTTTACAAAAATTACAACTACTATCCATGTTGCGATATGGGTGGCACATATATAGTTCTGGATGTTGACCTTTCCTGAGCTAACACAGCACAGAACCTGTCAATTCATTTATTAATGGTACATTGCTGGAGGATTTCCATGAAGAGGCAGTAATCTGTCTTGCAGGAAGAAGTGGGTGGTGGAGCATGGGCTGGAGGGGATCAGAGCTTACGACTACTAATGATCACTAGTCAAGTTCTGTTCCAAACAGCCAACCAGGTTGAAATCCCCTGTGTGGACACTGCAAACATGCAAGGAGTGAGACTCTTGCAATTAAATGCAGATTATCAAAAGCCATTTTGCTGTGAATGTTAAAATATTCAGACAGTGGAATGCTGCTGATTTCCAGAGCTATTTCACAGTTCATCCTGCCCTTATACTCTGCATCAAAGAATTTTTATGGAATAATTCTGGATGCATTCAGGCTTAGTAGTCTGTTCATGGCATACAGATATTCCCTGATTTGACAAGAAAACACCAATTCCATGTACAGTATGTTTTAAGTTCACACTATTTTAAATATAGATATTTCCTTAAGCCAAGTAAAGTTCATTCAGTACTGTAAAAAGACCAGTGTCAAACTGAAGAGCAAGAGCATTCCTTGAAGAATAACAGGTTTTTTTAAAAGTGCCATTTGTGAAAGTGACTTAAGGATATACCAAACAGTACCAGGTTTTGATGATTTAGGATAGCTACCTGCTGTAACTCTTCTGCTCAGTTATTAGATAAAGCCTTAACTTCTTTTCAAAAATCTGACTTTCAAAGTTCTGAATCATTTACATTTTACTCTGAAGCAGAAATCTAATCAAAGTAAACATGTCTGTGGACTGAGATCTTTCTGTGGATAACCTTTCAGCTATAGAAGTGGGTTGATTTCTCAGCTGTTATATTTTGTGATTTTTTCCTGCCATACTGATGGTTCTTCCACAAAGGAGTAAGGCAGTGTTTCCCATCATTTTCTTTTATGAATGAGAAAATCATTAAAGCTTATTAAGTAATAGTGGTTAGCCCTGGTCTGAAAAAAAAAAAAAAAAAGAGAGAGAAACTGAATAAAAATGTATTTTCTACAGCTTCTCAAAAGACTCTGGGATTTGGGGACTGAAAAACCCCCAAATCAGTAAAAAGTAATTACAGAATCACACATATATTAATGTCAGACTTAGGGGATGAAGGCACACAAAGTTTGGGAAGACAAGAACTTTCCTTGTGGTATAATAGAAGAAGGAAATTGTAGCAAAGAACAATGTATGATTTTCAAGAAAAGCCACAAGACTGTTAACCTTTCCAGGGGCTCCAACCGGTGTCTCAAGCAACTTTGGGTAGTGGGAAGGTGTTTAAGGTTAAAGAATGAGTATAGGTAAATTCACTGCTTTGTTTTTCTGCATCTATACTGATCTTATACTGCTTTTAAAAGAATTACATTCAAAGATTTTGAATCGTTTCTTGAAAATGCTCTGGTGGTTTTCAGCCACCATGGAACTGTTTAAATGGAACTTCTTTCTCTGAGTTACATCAACTAATGTCTTATTGAGCTGAGATCTGGGAAGGCCTGAACTAGAACGTATTGAGTCACTGCTTGGTGTGAACCCTTAAAGGCAATCCATAGGTAAGGAAGCAGAATTATTAGAGGTCTAAAAAGTGAAAGAAAAGAGTGAAGTTACTGGGGGTGTCCAGAGCGCAGTAGGGGGCATTGCCAGGAGATACCCAAATAGCCTTTGTGTGTGCTAGAGCTATGGAATGTCATAAAGAAAACATTCACACAACTTGCTTTAGCCAGCTCTCATACCACATACTGTATTTATGCTATGGGCTGAACAGAATTATATTCACATAATGATACAGGTAAGGTTCTGAATGTCCCAGTACTGCAAAGCACGTATCTAAGTCACATGTTGGAGCTGGCCAACTCCTTTTATTTGCCCTTAGGGCTGTGAAGAGTTGGCAGGTCTGTGCCTGCCATGAGGGACACCCACCACAGGGATTGTACTGGCAGGAGAATGATCTCTCACCTTCTCTCATGCCAAGGAGCTCTTCTGCAGCCACTGAGGCTGTTCTGCAGACTGCAGCCACACTAGGGTTTACTTTGGGGATATGAGGCTAGTTAAACCCAAAGTCCATCATCAGTTATGGTTTCAGCAAGCTTTACAGAGGAAAGAAAAAGGGAGATAGGAGCAGTGAGTGTCAGCAGCTGAGAGGAGAAAAGCCCTGCATAATTTCACAGGACAAAGAAAAAGCACTAATACAGATTTGGAATTTTATTCCTGACCAGTTTCAAAGGGGGGCTCCAGATATTCAGTCACCAAAACTTCCCAACACCTAAAAAATGAAAAACTAAATACGATATTTTCCACCATGGAAAATAGTAGATAATCTAAGTAGAGGGGTCATTGCTGCCCTATAATATTTAACACAAACATATAAGCATATCATCAGTAAAATTAAATTTGTAGCAACTTTTCAATTACCAGCAACTATAATTAAAAATTGTAAAAATAATGCCGTTAAAAATAGCAGAATTTGAGAGATTTACAAGCAGCATCAGAAATTTAGGTGAACCTGTTTAATATACAGGAGACTGAACTAAAGGGTACTTGTGGAATATATGGTTTTTAAGACTCTAGGATGTTCATTTCAGTTTCGTCTTAAAGCTTTTAGAAGCCTGGTATGTTCTTAAAAATGTCAGAGGTTGCTTCACTTTTAAGCCTCACCTATAGAAGCTACTTGGAGACATTTTGTTTCTGATGAGAATTTATTGTTTCCTTCTCTTTTTTTTCTTTCTGCCAGTCCAGAAGTTTGCTCTTTGCTTTTCTTCCAGTCTTTCAGTTACTGATGAAGTTCTTGGCACAGATTTCCGAACTCTGAAACGTGGAATACAGAATTCTAGTGACTAAAGAAGACCTGTGGAGTGTTTTCACTGACTTCTCTGGGCTGGATCAGGCCCTCAGGCCTTTTCTGCTCTACCCAAATAATGAATAAACAATATCAACACAGAGCTACAGTACTGGGCTCATTTGTCAAGTACTTGCCAGAGCTGGAACAAATTCAGATGCTGCCAGAGGAACCCATTTGCTGAAGAGAAGCTATGCCAAATTATTTGCCACTATCAGGTTTTATCTATTGATGAGCATACCTGAAAAAATACCTTCCTGTGACATGAAGAGGAACACCCACAGGGTATGTTAGTCAAAAGGCCTATCAAAACATGATAGAACATATATTCCACCACACAAATTATTCATGTGGTTTATAAACATATTAAGAATATATTTCTCAGCTGGTGTTCCTCTTTAGGGATCTCTGTTTAATTTCACACCCTGTTCTCATCCTCGTTGGACAGAAAGTGAATGGGGTAGTGTCATGGCTTTCAATACCATGTTATCTTGGCATTTGCAGGAAAACATTGATAAAGCTTGAAGGGAAATATATCCTTTGCTCAGCTTCTCCTTTTGTTGATGGTAACGGAGGACTGCATGGGGTAAGGATATTACAGCAGAGACTTTCTGATTTGCACAGGAATCTAAGGGATATAACTGCAGACATGCACTTGGAACACGTTCATCCCTCTTAGACATGGAGTTAAACACACTCCTGCTGCAAACACATGCTATCACTCCTGCATAAATATTTGCTCCTGAGCAAAGTCCTGTAGTACCTGCAGAAAGCCTTTTCTAGGGCACAGGCCAGCAGTCAAGTGTCAAAGCATGAAGGACCAGCAGAGAGTGAGTTACACATTTCCTTGCAGGGAGTATGACCAGGATACACATGGTCACCTTCACTGCTGCTGCAGAACTACTCACTGACAACTTCCAAAAATTTCCAAATACATGCTATGACCAGAACCAAGTACCTGGAAGAGGAATGAGGCAAAAGCAGACAACTGAAATTTGAACACTGCTTTTAAGATAATTCTTGACTTAGAGAAGGCAAAATAAGAAAAAAAGAATCGAAAAAGGTGAGACATGATGTTGTTTCACTCTTTGATTTCTCTTATTTTCCTTTCATTAACCTCAGAATCTCCTTTCTTCCCCTCCTCTTTCTCTATTTTATTCTCTTTTCCATACCCAATCCCACTTATCCTTCCATCTCACATCCTTTTATTGCCTTCCCTTCTTCTTGTCTTGCTTAAAAATATTTGCAGCTGCTGAAATCAGTAAAAAGGAAGACTCACATGAAATAGGAGAATCCCCAAGAGCTAAAATATATGACAGATTGTGACATGCCACCAGTAATCTAATTTATTCAAGACTGAAAAAATGATGACAGTAAATGCATAGGTTTTCCAAAATTCAGTGCAGTGTTGAACAGCATAAGGATGTTTTAATTCCTCACAGAAGAAGCCAAACAGCTTAAATTGGTCTGCAAAGATTCCAGATCTGTAATCGAAGCCAAACTGTCTTCTCCAAAACAAAGTCAACTAACTAGCCCTGGCAGACGTAGGCTATCAGGCCCATCAAGGTGCAACAGGTGAGAAGAGCTGAAAGAAGTGACAACAAAATCACTTGATAAGATCATCTTTTGGATTTTAATCTGTTGTTGACTATGCTAACACATGGAGTAGAGCATGCTGGAAGAGTGTCTCTGTGGAGAGCGGCAGCAGAACAGCTTGAGAGTCACTGCTCAGTGCCAAAAGAAGTCTTCACTCAGGTCTCATCTTGTTTCACTGGGCAAAAAGGCCCTTCAGCAACTGACATACCAGGGCTCAAGGAAACACTTAGGAGAGTCTTTAAAAACCAAGATTTCTCACACATTATAGTTACGGAATGGTCTTCAGGACCACACCTGAGCACAGATCCTGCTACCGTCAGCAGGGGCTGTGTGTTCAGATTTGAGAGAAGAATTTAAAGCAGTTTAATTCAGACATCAAAACCAAAACAGATAGATCAGATGGACAAGATTAGCTCTACCAATCTTCTTGCAGCCAGAATTAGCAACTCAGGAGCCTTCTAATTTGCCAGAAGTTCACACTGTGGCTCCACACTAATCTAGCTGACGCTGCACCTCCATCTATCATGTCATCTGTTCTAGGATTTCAGTTTATTCTAGGTTTAAAAGCTCTTCCTTCATATGGAATAAATGTGCATTGTATATACCTCAGTAAGTTGTCTAAAGTTTATTTTCTCTTTTGGAAAAAAAAATTATTACAAATAAGTTACAAAGAACTTAAATTATGTCTCAAATTGACGAGTTGAAGTACAGAGAGTCACTAGTATGGGATACTGCTTCATACAAAAAGACAGTGGAAATAAAACATGGATATTGGTATGCTAGGGTGTTATACCCAAAGAGGCTATAATTGCTCTCAAGGACTAAAAAATTGTCTTTCTCGCACCATGGAAATTACAAGCTTACCTGTTTCCAGCACAAATCCAAAACACAGCCCATGCTAGATACTGTGGAGAAAATTAACTCTATCCCAGCCAAAAACCAGCACACAGGGGAGCCAACAAGGAGTGGAATTATTTAGAGGTTGTTGCAAGAATTCAATCATTTAAATCTGCTGGGGTGAAACGACTATTTTCTATCACGGAAAACAATTTCTTCTTAAGCTGTTAAACTGGTAACATCGTAGTCGATTTGTTTGACGTAGGGTTTTGCAAATGTGTTTTCTTTCTCGCAAGATTTATCAATACATTGCTAAAGTTTTTTGACTTTTTTTCCTACAGAATCCAATACTTGCTCCAGCTCACATCTTGCCATAAGAATGCAATGAATGCTGCTTTCTCTATACCTTTTCCACCTGAATCAGATTTCAAAGTCTAAAGCTACTGAGCAGCGATGAGGAGGGAGCCCGTGTTTTTCAGTTCTTACTGTTGCAAAGTGCAGCTGCGATGGGCACGGGTACTTTAAAGCTGCAGAGGAACAGTTTCCCCTGCCTGAGGGTTTCTCCCCCTCTCTCCTGCAGGGTGCTGACCTCACAGGCAGATGACGTGCTCTGAATCACAGCAGGGTCACTCACGGTGTCCGAAGGCATCTGAAGTGGCCAGAGCCCAGCAAAATCGTGGCTACTAAGCCAGAGCAGCCCAAGAGCTTCTTTCTATGTTGATGACTTGTCCTTGCCCATAGCAGGACACAGAGCAGTCGCTACTTAGAGCTTTGGGCTGCCTGTTTCGTGAGTCACCCTCCTTTCTGCGAGGGTGTCTGGTTTTGTCTTCCAAGATTAATAGCTCTGATATTTCGCCCTGCTTCTTTCAGCACTGTGGGGAGCCATTACAGACAAGGCACTCTGTCTTGGCCAGAGCCTTTCACACCCTTTGAATTGCGTGGTTCGGGTAAAAGAGAAGGTGTTAGCAATGCTTGAGAGTCATCTATTCAAGTCTATCCATCCAAATTTTCTGCAACACTAAATATTCACCGCTTACCATCTGTAGCTCTCAACCTGATTTAGATCTAGCAGGAATTTTTAGCATATTTTGCATGTACCTGACTTCTGCTTTCACCTGTTCTCTAAGGTTTGCTTTATTTTTCCCTGACTGCAAGCAAAGTACGTGAACTTTTTTTTTTTCCTATTAGCAACGTTCTGTAAATGTCTTATGCTTTTTTTACAGGGTACTCATTCCAGAAATGAACTGTCTCTGCATATTTTCATATATTTGGCTCTTTACCTGTGCTTGAAGCACCTAAGTTGTATCAAAAAATTGAAAAAAGTGTATTATACAAATTTACCTTGTACTTTGATGTTTTTTAGTTCAGTCACATAAGCTTTGAAATTCACAGTGAAATGGTTGATTTGAATGCCTGTACATGTGCAAGGGGAAATTGGTAAAGGTA